>NW_028318170.1:0-307841 GCF_062004578.1 Staurois parvus
ATTTTCCAACTTAGATTTACTTTGTACCTGACTGTTCGGGTCGAGAGCCTTGGGGGAGGAGTCCCCTCAAGCCTTGGGAGAAGAGTCCCCTCAAGCCTTGGGAGAAGAGTCCCCTCAAGCCTTGGGAGAAGAGCCCCCTCAAGCCTTGGGGGAAGAGCCCCCTCAAGCCTTGGGGGAAGAGCCCCCTCAAGCCTTGGGGAAAGAGCCCCCTCAAGCCTTGGGAGAAGAGTCCCCTCAAGCCTTGGGAGAAGAGTCCCCTCAAGCCTTGGGAGAAGAGTCCCCTCAAGCCTTGGGAGAAGAGCCCCCTCAAGCCTTGGGGAAGAGCCCCCTCAAGCCTTGGGGGAAGAGCCCCCTCAAGCCTTGGGGGAAGAGCCCCCTCAAGCCTTGGGGGAAGAGCCCCCTCAAGCCTTGGGGGAAGAGCCCCCTCAAGCCTTGGGGGAAGAGCCCCCTCAAGCCTTGGGGGAAGAGCCCCCTCAAGCCTTGGGGGAAGAGCCCCCTCAAGCCTTGGGGGAAGAGCCCCCTCAAGCCTTGGGGGAAGAGCCCCCTCAAGCCTTGGGGGAAGAGTCCCCTCAAGCCTTGGGGGAAGAGCCCCCTCAAGCCTTGGGGGAGGAGCCCCCTCAAGCCTTGGGGGAGGAGCCCCCTCAAGCCTTGGGGGAGGAGCCCCCTCAAGCCTTGGGGGAGGAGCCCCCTCAAGCCTTGGGGGAGGAGCCCCCTCAAGCCTTGGGGGAGGAGTCACTGGAGATCTGACAGCGCTGTCTCCCAACTTCAGAGTGTACATGACAGCAACAAATACCAGAGCACCGTAGATAGATTTCTGTTCCCTACAGGACTCTGGTATTTGATACTGTCGCGCACTCAGGAGCTGGGACACTGAAGAAGACAGCAACTGGCAGACTTCAGGGGAGTGCTCACCCCAAGTGAAATAAAGGGATAATATAAACCAATCAGAAGGTAGTTTGCACAACTCTGATAGTGAAGAGCCACATCCTTGCACATGCACAGTGGTGACTGGAATCTGACATCGCAGTCATATGGACTTGGATGACCCATGGGGGGGGGTAAACAAAACCAGAAGTCATAGAGGGATTTCTTCTCATCACGGATCTCATTGTTCTCTCTATTCGATTTCAGAGCCTCAGGAAAATAACAAGGAAGAACGTACCACTGGAAGAGCTCATGAGGGAAGGCGATCGTACAACCAGGACAAAGGTGATCTTCAATGGCTTCTCATATGAAAGTGATCAGTGGAAAGCCATGCAGAGGATACGATGAAGACAAAACACACACCAGGGAGTATTCATAGCGTATAGCAGGTGCTAGGTGGGGGGAGGATTTACGCTAGCAGTGGGGGTACGGGGGAAAGGATTTACGGTAGGAGGGGGGATTGGGGGAGAGGATTTACGCTAGCAGTGGGGGTATGGGGGAAAGGATTTGTGCTAGTAGGGGGGATTTGGGGGGATGATTTACGCTAGCAGTAGGGGTACGGGACTTATGGTAGGAGAGGGGATTTATGCTAGCAGTGGGGATATGGGGGGGGACAGGATTTGTGCTGAGGGGGGTTTGGAGGGAGGATTTAAAGTGGAGTTCCACTCACTCTGTAAAAAAAAATAGTCAGTAGCTACAAAAACTGTAGTTTCTGACTTTTAAAAAACAGCCACTTACCTGTCCCCTGATCCCGCGTTGCCCCCGCCGCAGCCCGTTTCACCGGCCGTCCTGTATTCCAGGCGCCGGCATCTTCAGTGTGGGCAGCCGGCTCTGACAGCTTACGGCTTCACAGCCGGGGGCCCACTGAGCATGTGCGAGTAGCGCTGCGCTTCCTGAATGGCCCCGTCGTCTTCTGGGACCTGTCATGTGTCCCACAGACTACAGGGAGGGAGGGTAGAAGGACAACTTCCACTTCCAATCGTCTAGGAAATCGCAGCAGAAGTGGGAGCGGGTACCTGTCAATTTCAGGTAGCCCCCCTGCTCCCCGAAAGGTGCCAATCCTTAATTGGGAGCCGGGGACCAATCTTTAAAGCGGAACTTTCCCTTTTAGGTGGAACGCTGCTTTAAAGTAGGAGGGGGGATTTGAGGAGAGAATTTACGGTTGGGAGGGGGGAGGATTTACGGTACGAGGGGGGATTTGGAGGGAATATTTATGCTAGCAGTGGGGATATGGGGGAAAGGATTTGTGCTAGGAGGAGGGATTTGAGGAAGGATTTACGGTAGGAGGGGGGATTTGGCAGGAAGATTTACGGTACGAGGGGGGATTTGGGAGGAAGATTTATGGTAGGAGGGGGGAATTTGGGGAAGGATTTATGGTAGGAGGGGGGATTTGGGGAAGGATTTATGGTAGGAGGGGGGATTTGGGGAAGGATTTACAAGGGGGGATTTGGGGAAGGATTTGCGAGGGGGGATTTGGGGAAGGATTTGCGAGGGGGCGGGTTTGGAGGGAAGACTGACTCCTCACTTTCTGAGATACAAGGCACGTTTGTCAAGCCCTGGCTTATGGGAACTGACATAAAACGCTGCGAGGCGTCTCACATCCAGTGTTCTTTCTCATCCATCTACCACCAATCAACAATCATCATATACCCCGAAGAAGCAGGACTTCCAGAGGGTACAAGGTCTGATGGACATGCAGTTGCAGGAAGTCCTACAGATCTAGGACCCGGACACATCATGTCAAATATCTGGACCGGGCTAGGTCCACAAAGGAGTCGGGACGGCATCTACAAGGGATCCAGGCTGAGACTAGGAAGAAGTTGGGACTGAGCCTACAACGGAGCAAGGTGGAGTATGCAGAGGAACAGACAGGATTCTGTAGGGTAGAAAGGGGGGGGAGTCTATAGGGGAGTAGGGAGGTGTCTACTAAGAAACAGGGAGGAGTCTGCCAGGGTGAAAGGAGTGTATGGGGATGTAGGGAGGAGCTTGTCAGAGATCAGAGGGAGTCTTTCAGGGAATGAGGATGATTCTGCCATGAATCAGAGGACTGAGTCTACAATGGAGCAGGGAGGAGCCTGCGGGGAAGCGGGAGGAGTCTGGGAGCAGAGAGGAGTCTGCCAGGGAGGGAGGAGGCTGTGGCAATGCAGGGAGGAGTTTGTCCTCCTTACATGCCACACACTCCCCCTTCCTGGCAGACTCCTCTCTGTTCCCAGACTCCTCCTGCTTCCCTGCAGGCTCCTCCCTGCTCTGTCATAGACTCCTCCCCACTTCCTGAAAGTCTGGCCCTGCTCTCTGACAAACTCCTCCCTGCACTCCCGCACACGTCTTTCTCCCTACCAGACCCCTCCCTGCATCCTCAGACTCCTCCCCACTTCCTATATAATATACTCCCCCTTGCTCCCCTACAGACTCTTCCATGCTTCGGCATAGGCTCTACCCCGGCTCCCTCGCAGTCTCAGCCTGGCTCTCCCGTAGACTCCTGGGGTGAGTCTGCAAGGCAGCCACCGGGACAAAGTCTATGAGGGACAGAGGCTGAGACTGTCAGGAAGAGGGGACTAAATCTACGAGAGAGCGGGGAGGAGACTGCAGGAGAGCTGAAGGAGTCTTTGAGCGAGCAGAGAGCTGTTTGCCAGCGAGCAGGAAGGAGTGGGCCAGGAAGGGAGGAATGTGTGACGGTATAGGTAGGAGATTGTCAGGCTCCCTGACAAACTCCTTCTTGCACCTCCACACACTCCTAACTTCCTGGCACACTCCTTCCTGCTCACTCAATGACTCCTTCAGCTCTCCTGCAGTCTCCTACCCGCTCTCTCGTAGATTTAGTCCCCTCTTCCTGACAGTCTCAGCCTCTGTCCCTCATAGACTTTGTCCCAGTGGCTGCCTTGCAGACTCACCCCAGGAGTCTACGGGGGAGCCAGGCTGAGACTGAGAGGGAGCCGGGGTAGAGCCTACGCCGAAGCATGGAAGAGTCTGTAGGAGAGCAAGGAGGAGTATATTATATAGGAAGTGGGGAGGAGTCTGTGAGGATGCAGGGAGGGGTCTGCTAGGCAGAAGGAAGTGTGCGGGAGTGCAGGGAGGAGCTTGTCAGAGAGCAGGGCGAGACTTTCAGGAAGTGGGGAGGAGTCTATGACAGAGCAGGGAGGAGTCTGCAGGGAAGTGGGAGGGGTCTGTGACAGAGCAGAGAGGAGTCTGCCAAGGAGGGAGGAGACTGTGGTGGTCCAGGGAGGAGTTTGTCCTCCTTACATGCCACACACTCCCCCTCCCTGGCAGACTCCTCTCTGCTCACAGACTCCTCCCGCTTCCCCGCAGACTCCTCCCTGCTCTGTCGTAGACTTACTTGCCGCTTCCTGAAAGCCTTGCCCTGCTCTCTGACAAACTCCTCCCTGCACTCCCGCACACTTCTTTCTGCCTACCAGACCCCTCCCTGCATCCTCAGACTCCTCCCCACTTCCTATATATTATACCCCCCTTGCTCCCCTACAGACTATTCCATGCTTTGGCGTAGGCTCTACCCCGGCTCCCTCGCAGTCTCAGCCTGGCTTCCCCGTAGACTCCTGGGCTGAGTCTGCAAGGCAGCCACCGGGACAAAGTCTATGAGGGACAGAGGCTGAGACTGTCAGGAAGAGGGGACTAAATCTATGAGAGAGCGGGGAGGAGATTGCAGGAGAGCTGAAGGAGTCTTTGAGGGAGCAGGAAGGAGTGGGCCAGGAAGGGAGGAATGTGTGACTGTACAGGTAGGAGATTGTCAGGCTCCCTGACCAACTCCTTCTTGCACCACCACACACTCCTAACTTCCTGGCATACTCCTCTCTGCTCCCTCAAAGACTCCTTCAGCTCTCCTGCAGTCTCCTCCCCGCTCTCTCGTAGATTTAGTCCCCTCTTCCTGACAGTCTCAGCCTCTGTCCCTCATAGACTTTGTCCCAGTGGCTGCCTTGCAGACTCAGCCCAGGAGTCTACGGGGGAGCCAGGCTGAGACTGCGAAGGAGCCGGGGTAGAGCCTACGCCGAAGCATGGAAGAGTCTGTAGGGGAGCAAGGGGGGTATATTATATAGGAAGTGGGGAGGAGTCTGTGAGGATGCAGGGAGGGGTCTGCTAGGCAGAAGGAAGTGTGCGGGAGTGCAGGGAGGAGTTTGTCAGAGCAGGGTGAGACTTTCAGGAAGCGGCGAGTGAGTCTACGACAGAGCAGGGAGGAGTCTGCAGGGAAGTGGGAGGGGTCTGTTTGGGAGCAGAAAGGAGTCTGCCAGGGAGGGAGGAGACTGTGGTGGTCCAGGGAGGAGTTTGTCCTCCTTACATGCCACACACTCCCCCCTCTCTGGCAGACTCCTCTCTGCTCCCAGACTCCTACCGCTCCCCTGCAGACTCTTCCCTACTCTGTCGTAGACTCACTCGCCGCTTCCTGAAAGTCTCGCCCTGCTCTGACAAACTCCTCCCTGCACTCCCGCACACTTCTTCTGCCTACCAGACCCCTCCCTGCATCCTCACAGACTCCTCTCCACTTCCTATATAATCCCCTTGCTCCCCTACAGACTCTTCCATGCTTTGGCGTAGGCTCTACCCCGACTCCCTCGCAGTCTCAGCCTGGCTCTCCCGTAGACTCCTGGGGTGAGTCTGCAAGGCAGCCACCGGGACAAAGTCTATGAGGGACAGAGGCTGAGACTGTCAGGAAGAGGGGACTAAATCTACGAGAGAGCGGGGAGGAGACTGCAGGAGAGCTGAAGGAGTCTTTGAGCGAGCAGAGAGCTGTTTGCCAGCGAGCAGGAAGGAGTGGGCCAGGAAGGGAGGAATGTGTGACGGTATAGGTAGGAGATTGTCAGGCTCCCTGACCAACTCCTTCTTGCACCACCACACACTCCTAACTTCCTGGCCCACTCCTTCCTGCTCCCTCAAAGACTCCTTCAGCTCTCCTGCAGTCTCCTACCCGCTCTCTCGTAGATTTAGTCCCCTCTTCCTGACAGTCTCAGCCTCTGTCCCTCATAGACTTTGTCCCGGTGGATGCCTTGCAGACTCACCCCAGGAGTCTACGAGGGAGCCAGGCTGAGACTGCGAGGGAGCCGGGGTAGAGCCTACGCCAAAGCATGGAAGAGTCTGTAGGGGAGCAAGGGGGAGTATATTATATAAGAAGTGGGGAGGAGTCTGTGAGGATGCAGGGAGGGGTCTGCTAGGGAGAAAGAAGTGTGCGGGAGTGCAGGGAGGAGTTTGTCAGAGAGCAGGGCGAGACTTTCAGTAAGTGGGGAGGAGTCTATGAAAGCAGGGAGGAGTCTGCAGGGGAGCAGTAGGAGTCTAGGAGCAGAGAGGAGTCTGCCAAGGAGGGAGGAGACTGTGGTGGTCCAGGGAGGAGTTTGTCCTCCATGCATGCCACACTCTCCCCCCTCCCTGGCAGACTCTTCTCTGCTCCCAAAAAGACTCCTCCCTGCTCCATTGTAGACTCAGTCCCCGATTCATGGCAGACTCCTCCTCATTCCCTGAAAGACTGCCCCTGCTCTCTGACAAGCTCCTCCCTGCATCCCCGCACACTCCTTTTGCCCTGACAGACTCCTCCCTGTTTCCTAGCAGACACCACCCCACTCCTCTATAGACTCCACCCTTCCTCCCTACAGTCTCCTGCCTGCTCCTCTGCAGACTCCTACCTGCTCCATTGTAGGTGCAGTCTTGGCTTCCTCATGGTCCCGGCCTGGCTCCCCGGTAGGTTCCGTCTTGGCTCCCTTGCAGACTCAGCCTTGTCCAGCTATTCTACGATATATCCTCTTCCTGGATCTGGTAAGATTTCCAAAGACAGTATGTCGATCAGTCTGGTGCAGACTGTACAGCCTCCAGAAGTCCTGTTTTCTGGAGGCGTAGAATGTTCAGTAATTGTAATGACAGTGGATGCTCAAGAAAGGGCGCTAGATCCAAAATGCCTCTCAGTGTTTGATGTCAGCGTTCCAACATCGGCTACTTTTTGTTGAGGACCTGGTGCGCGCTGACAACTATCGCTGGTTGTCAGGGCAAGTGACAACCCTGTAGTGTACCTCGCAGGAAGACTCGGAGGGTGGACGACGCTACATAAAACGGAGCTTTGGCTTTTTCTTACAAATAATTAAAAGTCAGCAGCTACAAATACTGCAGCTACTGACTTTTACCAAAAAGAAACTAACCACCCCAGGGATCCAGCACAGTCTCCACCTGGACCGGTTCTTCGCCAGTCTTTGGGTGCCTGGCTGTGCCGCCATCTTGTGAGAGGCTGGCTGTGACTTCCTGGTGTTTCACAGCCGGCGGGGAAGGGGAGGGGCCAAACTTCTACTCCGAGAGGAAGTGGGTGTGGGTACTTGTCAATAATAAGTACCCACTCCCAGGAGGGGTGGGGGGCGGGAGGGAGGTTTGGGGATGAGGATGACTGAAGCTTCCCTTTTCAGGTGACGTTCCGTTTTAATGCAAGAGTGGAGGTGTAACCACTTCTTCCTGAGGATGTACGGGTACGTTCTAGGGGCAGGAAGTTGTTGAAGAGAAGCTCCGGTTAGATATAAAAGAATTCAAAGTCCGCAGCTATAAATACTGTAGCTGCTTGAATATACAGACACTTAGCAGCCCAGGGATCCAGCGCCGTCATCACCTGTGTCGGTTCTTTGCCGGTCTTCGGGTTTCTGGCGCCGCCATCTTGGATTACTGGAAGCCAGCTGTGACTTCTTGGTGCATGACAGGCACTGCACATTCAGACTGGTTCCGCAGCCTCCTGGGACCTATGACGTTTCCCTATGACGTGTCCCTAGGAGGTTGTAGAAGGTGGGGGGGGGGTTGAACTTCAGCTCTACTCGCCTAAGTTGGAGTGGGTACCTAGATACCCGCCCCCAGCCAAAAACAAAACAATCATCGATAAAGAAAGAGGGGGAGGAGGAGGATGAGAGGGACTTCCCTTTTCAAGGGTAGTTCCCCTTTAATGCAAGAGCGGGGGTGTAACCACTTGTTCCCCTGGAATGTACAGGTACGTCCTAGGTGGGGGTCGTGGTTGAAGAGGAGCTCCGGTCAGTTATAAGAAAAGTAAAAAAGTCAGCAGGTACTAATACTGTAGCTGCTTTTAATATACAGACACTTAGCAGTCCAGGGATCCAGGACTGGCCGGTTCTTTGCCAGTCTTTAGGTCCCTGGTGCCACCATCTTGGATGTGAGAAGCCGTCTGTGACTTCCTGGTGTTTCACAGTCGGCGGGGAAGGGGAGGGGCCAAATTTCCACTGTGGCACACAGAATGGAAGTAGGAGAGGGTACCTGTCAGAAATACGTACCCGCCCCCAGACAAAAAAAAAAAAAATTCAAAAGTGGCAGCGGATGGAGGGAGGAGGATGAGAGGGACTTCCCTTTTCAGATGACGTTCCTTTTTAATGCAAGAGCGGGGGTGTAACCACTTGTTCCCCTGGAACGTACAGGTACATCCTAGGTGGGGTCGTGGTTAAAGAGGAGCTCCGGTCAGTTGTAAAAAAGTCAGCAGGTACTAATACTGTAGCTGCTTTTAATATACAGACACTTAGCAGCCCGCTGATCCAGCACTGGCCGGTTCTTTGCCAGTCTTTAGGTCCTTGGTGCCACCATCTTGGATGTGAGAAGCCGCCTGTGACTTCCTGGTGTTTCACAGCCGGCGGGGAAGGGGAGGGGCCAAATTTCCACTCTGGCACAAGAATGGAAGTAGGAGCGGGTACCTGTCAGAAATACGTACCCCCCCCCAGACAAAAAAAAACCAATCATCATTAATGAAAGAGGAGGGAGGGAGGGGGAGGATAAGCAGAACTTCTCTTTTCAAGTGAAGTTCCCCTTTAATGCAAGAGCGGGGGTGTAACCACTTGGAACGTACAGGTACATCCTAGGGTGGGGACGTGGTTAAAGGGGAGCTCCGGTCAGTTATAATAAAAAGTAAAAGTCAGCAGCTACTAATTCTGTAGCTGCTTTCAATATACAGACACTTAGCAGCCCGCTGATCCAGCGCCATCATCACCTGCGACAGTTCTTTGCCGGTCTTGGGGTTCCTGGCACCGCCATCTTGGATGAAGGAAGCCAGCTGTGACTCTCTGGAGTTTCACAGCCGGTATCCCTCTGCACATTGCGGCAGACGCTCTGCGCATTCAGACTGGTCCCGCATCCTCCTGGGATCTGAGACATGTCCCTAGGAGGTTGCAGATGGTGAGAGGGGAGCGAATTTCCGCCGTGCTCGCCTAAGTGGGACTGGGTACCTGTCAGGAATAGGTACCCGCTCCCAGCCAAAAGCAAAACAATTGTCAATAATGAAGGAGGGGGAGGGGGGAGGAGGGGGAGGAGAACTTCCCTTTTCAGGTGAAGTTCTACATTAATGCAAGATCAGGGGTGTCTGCATGACTGCAAGCAAGGCCAATGACTTGGAAAGGAGGCCAATATCCATCCTGCCATGGCTGTGAATTGTATTCATACCACGGCAGAAAAAACTGAAGATGTGAACAAATCCAATGCTGTCCTAACAAAGGCCGGGATCCTGCAAGTAGAGGCAGGACACGCCCCAGTTACTCCCCTTAGTTGGGAAGATCTGAATCTCATCAACTCCAATAATGATGGCGGAGGTGAATCCGACAAAAGGAAGGCAAGGCCTACCATCTCCAGGACACCGCCATGGACTGGATTACTTAAAGCAGGAAAAAGTCAGCAGCTACAAATACTGCAGCCGCTGACCTTCAACAAAAAGACATTTACCAGCCCAGGGATCCAGCACTGGCCGGTTCTTTGCCAGTCTTCAGGTCCCTGGTGCCACCATCTTGGATGTGAGAAGCCGCCTGTGACTTCCTGGTGTTTCACAGCCGGCGGGGAAGAGGAGGGGCCAAACTTCCATTCTGCTCGCCTAGGAGCACAGAGCGGAAGAGGGGGCGGGTACCTGTCAGGAAGAAGTACTCGCTCCCAGACAAAAATAAAAAAAAATCCAAAAGTGGTGTGGGGGGGGGGGGGGGGGGGGTGTGGATGAGCAGAACTTCCCTTTTCAGGTGCATTTCTGCTTTTACTGTAATGGGCAGCACAGTGGCTAAGTGGTTAGCACTTCCGCCTGGCAGCACAGAGGCCGTCGGTTCGAATCCCAACCACGGCAACACCTGCCTGGAGTTTGCATGTTCTTCCTGTGCTTGCGTGGGTTTCCTCCGGGTACTCCGGTTTCCTCCCACACTTTAAAGTCGTGCTAGTAGCTGAATTGGCTCCTGTTTAATGTCCCTAGTATGTGTATGTATGAATGTGAGTTAGGGACCTTAGATTGTACGCTCCTCGGGGGCGGGGACTGAATGTAAAGTATAGGTGAAGCGCTGCGTGAATTGATGGCGCTATAGAAGTACCTGAAATAAATAATAAAAGGGCACCACTTGTTCCCCCTACGACATACAGGTACGTCCTAAGGAGAGGAAATGGTTAACGAGGAGCTCCAGTCAGTTATAACAATAATAAAAGTCAGACGCTACAAATACTGTACTATACTACATATATATATAACATATATAATACTACAGATCCAGAATGGTCCTCACCTGAGCCGGTTCATTACCGGTCTATTTGGGTCTCCAGAACCAGCACCGCCATCTTGCTTGTGGGAAGCCAGTTGTCACCTCCTGGTGTTTCACAGCCGGCCTTCCACTGTGTGTGTGTGAGAAGCTCATGCTTTCAGACTGATCCCGCAGCCTCCTGGGACCTATGACATGTTCCTAGGAGGTTGCAGACGGTGAGGGGGGGCAAACCTCTCTGCACACCTAAGTAGGAAATGGGTACCTGTAAGAAGTAGGTACCCACTCCCAGCAAGAAAAAAAAATGTTATACTTGCCTGCTCTGTGCAATACTATTGCGGGTGTGCTCATGAGCCGGGCTGTGTGCGTCCATAGACAAGCACAGCTTGGCTACGCCCCTTGCTCGCTCCTCACAGGATTTCTGACAGCAGTGAGAGACATAGGCTCCTGCTGCTCTCAGTGTGTCGTGTGATAGCAGGAAGAGGAGAAGCGGTGATACATCCGAGGACATCGCTGGATCGGTGAAGGGAGCAGGTAGGGACTGGCCAGAGAGGGATTACTTTGACGCAGTTGGCCGGCTTAAGCATGCATAGCAATGTATGCGCACTAAAAATCCCTGTTTTTGTGAAAGGTTTGCTAGACAGCGCAGCAGTGTGCAGAGGGTTCATCCAGAATTTTTAGTCTTAACAAGTGGTCACACCCATTAGAAGCAGTATAGCCACCGGCTGTCCCGTAGGGGGCACTCTAGCCACCGGCTGTCCCGTAGGGGGCACTCTAGCCACCGGCTGTCCCACAGGGGGCACTCTAGCCACCGGCTGTCCCACAGGGGGCACTCTAGCCACCGGCTGTCCCACAGGGGGCACTCTAGCCACCGGCTGTCCCACAGGGGGCACTCTAGCCACCGGCTGTCCCACAGGGGGCACTCTAGCCACCGGCTGTCCCACAGGGGGCACTCTAGCCACCGGCTGTCCCACAGGGGGCACTCTAGCCACCGGCTGTCCCACAGGGGGCACTCTAGCCACCGGCTGTCCCACAGGGGGCACTCTAGCCACCGGCTGTCCCACAGGGGGCACTCTAGCCACCGGCTGTCCCACAGGGGGCACTCTAGCCACCGGCTGTCCCACAGGGGGCACTCTAGCCACCGGCTGTCCCACAGGGGGCACTCTAGCCACTACATATTCCATAGGAGCACTACAACCCCTGGATGTTTCACAGGGGGCCACTGTAGCCCCTGGATGTTTCACAGGGGGCCACTGTAGCCCCTGGATGTTTCACAGGGGGCCACTGTAGCCCCTGGATGTTTCACAGGGGGCCACTGTAGCCCCTGGATGTTTCACAGGGGGCCACTGTAGCCCCTGGATGTTTCACAGGGGGCCACTGTAGCCCCTGGATGTTTCACAGGGGGCCACTGTAGCCCCTGGATGTTTCACAGGGGGCCACTGTAGCCCCTGGATGTTTCACAGGGGGCCACTGTAGCCCCTGGATGTTTCACAGGGGGCCACTGTAGCCCCTGGATGTTTCACAGGGGGCCACTGTAGCCCCTGGATGTTTCACAGGGGGCCACTGTAGCCCCTGGATGTTTCACAGGGGGCCACTGTAGCCCCTGGATGTTTCACAGGGGGCCACTGTAGCCCCTGGATGTTTCACAGGGGGCCACTGTAGCCCCTGGATGTTTCACAGGGGGCCACTGTAGCCCCTGGATGTTTCACAGGGGGCCACTGTAGCCCCTGGATGTTCCATAGGCGGCACTATATCCCTATATTTGACAGGGGTGCAGGTACAGGTGAGCAGCCTCAAATGCACACGGTCTATGTTTGGGGGCATACACCAGCACCCACATGCTAGGGGGGCCCCTGTCAAGTAGGGTGCACGGGGCCCATTGAATCTTCTCATTTCTCAATGACCAATGGAAGACCATACAGGAGCCGACATGAGGCAGGAGGTTCCGCCATCACCAACTAGATCTATTCCAATAAATATTTCAGCTTACTTCTACTCGTCTTTTTTCTGTATATTTTACAAACTGAATACAACCCCTCCGACCATAATCATCAACTTCCTGGTGAATGTGCAGCTTTGGGGGCGGGATCACAATACTTACTACACAGAACCACAAGTAGACAAACACGTTTGCATAATTATTTTTGATTGGTACAATTATCCTCCAAATCCTAACTCCTACCCCCTACCCCCACCCTGACTGCCACCCTGTACCCCTAACATTACCCCTAACTGCCACCCTGTACCCCTAACATTACCCCTAACTGCAACCCTGTACCCCTAACCCCACCCCTAACTGCAACCCTGTACCCCTAACCCCACCCCTAACTGCAACCCTGTACCCCTAACCCCACCCCTAACTGCAACCCTGTACCCCTAACCCTACCTCTAACTGCCACCCTGTACCCCTAACCCCACCCCTAACTGCAACCCTGTACCCCTAACCCTACCTCTAACTGCCACCCTGTACCCCTAACCCCACCCCTAACGGCAACCCTGTACCCCTAACCCCATCCCCTAACTGCAACCCTGTACCCCTAACCCCATCCTCTAACTGCCACCCTGTACCCCTAACCCCATCCCCTAACTGCCACCCTGTACCCCTAACCCCACCCCTAACTGCCACCCTGTATCCCTAACCCCATCTTATAACTGCCACCCTGTATCCCTAACCCCACCCCTAACTGCCACCCTGTATCCCTAACCCCATCTTATAACTGCCACCCTGTATCCCTAACCCTACCCCCTAACTGCCACCCTGTATCCCTAACCCCATCTTATAACTGCCACCCTGTATCCCTAACCCTACCCCCTAACTGCCACCCTGTGTCCCTAACCCCACCCCTAACCTCCACCCTGTATCCCTAACCCCACCCCTAACTGCCACCTTGTATCCCTAACCCCACCCCTAACCTCCACCCTGTATCCCTAACCCCACCCCTAACTGCCACCTTGTATCCCTAACCCCATCCCCTAACTGCCACCCTGCATCCCTAACCCCATCCCCGAATCTCTCCACTACCCAGTAGCAGCCATTTGAGGAGACTTACTACAAGTTATAATTGGACAGGAACTTCCAATCACAGTACGGTGGTTATAACACGATACAAAATTGGCAACAATTTTCGGATCACAACCAATCCTTCCTCAGACTCAGCACACTCTACAATCCGGTTCAGGGGCGGACTGACAACTCATGAGGCCCCCCAGCAATAAGGGATCATGGGGCCCCCGTGTCCTTGCCCAAACTCAAAAAAGTCTATGAAAAAGGTACCAGGGGCATCTCATGGGGCCCCCACTGACCCCGGGCCCTCGGGCAGTGCCTGAGTTTCCAAATGGTCAGCCCGCCCCTGGTCCGGTAATATGTTTAGCTGATACAAATAGTACGGGAAATGACTTGAAAGTTGATAACAAGTTGCAGTTGGTTCACTAATACTGGAGAGTGCAGAATCTGGTGCGGCTGTGCATGGCAGCCAATCAGCATCTAACTTCAGCCGGTTCAATGAAGCGTTGACACTTAAACCTGGAAGCTGATTGGCTTCTATGCAGAGCTGCCCCCGATTTTGCACCCTCCATCTTTAGTAAATCATCCCCTTTCTCTCTCAGTATTTCCGTATTCGGTTGAAGGGTAAGTCGGCCTTTTCATGAAAAATAAAAAGGTGATCGTCCTCTAACTATCCGGCCCCGCCCCTCCGGACCATGCTGAATCCATCGTACTACGCGCAATGCCAAGCGGTCATTGGTCAGAGAAGTCACGTGACCACGCTAACCAATGAGAAGCTGGTGGCTTCATCTGATAAGGTGTCCCAAAAGAAAGAAGGGCTCCAGATACCCTGGCCAGCCCTCCGGGCCCCTCTGTACCCATCCCAATGCTTGCAATAGAAAGCGGTCATGACCATGCTAACCAATCAGCACCTTCTATTGTGAGCATTACGATGGACACGCCCTCCTGGGCGGTGTATTGTGATAAACCGACCATTACACCAGTCTGGCCGCTATATGCAGTGGGGTACGGAGGGGGGTGGCCAGGATATTAACCTCTTCCCGTCCGGCCCATGTATATAAACGGCTGGACAGGAGCAGTGCAGGAGCGGGTGGCAGTTTATAACCGGCCTCCCCACTCCCCGCCTGTGTGCGCTCCCTGGGAGCATGCGGCAACGTGATCCGGTGCCCGCTGTGACCTCCGACCGCAGCGGAACACCACTGTACCTCTGTGCGAGGCCCCGATCATGTGATCACCGATTGGCCAATCAGTGATCACATGAAGAGTAGTAAGCAAAACGTCACTTCTGATATCATTGCTAACTACGTGTGAAATCTGTGAATGATCACAGAGATCACATGGTACAGGGCCATTCACAACAGCCTTGTACCATGTGACAAGCTGTGACCAATCACAGCTCTCACAGTATTTCTCAATGGCTGCAAGAATGCAGCCAGAGAGGAGAAATGATTGCTTTTACATCCTTTATGGGTGTAAAAGCAATCAGTGTAAAAAAAAATCTTCATCACCCCCCACAAGTAGTACAGTGTCACCATGGTGACCGTGTACTGCTAGGGTGACAGTATGTAAAAAAAAAAAAAAAAAAAAACCATAAATAATAATATAAAAAAATAAAATAAAAATGGTCAAAATTTAAAAAAAAAAATTATAATTTTTGGTTATAAACTAATTTGGGTTATTTTTTTTTTTTACTAAAACGATAGATGAATATATTTTGGCCAAGATTAATGAAAAAAGATCATTTATTTGCAAAATGTTATAAGAAAAACACTTTTGTTTTTCAAAATGTTTGGACTTTTTCATTTACATAGCAAAAAAAAAAATAAAAATCCCAGCGGTGAAAAAATACCATCAAAATAAAGCTTTATCTGTCTCAAAAACATGCTAAAAAATTCATCTGGGTACAGTGTTGCATGACCGCGCAATTGTCAGTTAAGTAACGCTGTATCGCAAAAAATGGCCTGGTCAGGCGGGGGGGGGGGGGGGGGGGGGTAACGTCTTCCCTACCGCACTATAGCTGACAGACGGATACAGCGCGGTTGTCTGGTTCTGGGACGCCATCCATGGACATCATTCCAGGACACGCCCCCTGCATGCCCCCAGCGGCACACACCCGGCAACGCTGCTGATCGATGTCCTATGGACACAGCTGATCATGTGATACGGTAGATGGCCAATCACGGCATCCTTTTACCACATGATCAGCTGTGTCCAATGACATGGCAGATTACCGAGTAAATACAGTTGCCGGTTATCGGCTGAACTTTCCTCGCACTGTCACAGCGTGAGACGAGTACTGCCGAGGACCGGCAATTGTCAGAGGGGGGACCGGCACCGATCATCAGGGGACTGATCATTAGTGTCCAGAAGTGCTGCCCATCAGTGCCACCCACCTGTACCCATCAGTGCCGCCCTCCTGTAACCGCCCACCTGTACCCATCAATGCCACCCACCTGTACCCATCAGTGCCACCCACCTGTACCCATCAGTGCCACCCACCTGTACCCATCAGTGCCACCCACCTGTACCCATCAGTGCCGCCCACCTGTACCCATCAGTGCCGCCCACCTGTACCCATCAGTGCCGCCCACCTGTTCCCATCAGTGCCGCCCACCTGTACCCATCAGTGCCACCCACCTGTACCCATCAGTGCCACCCACCTGTACCCATCAGTGCCACCCACCTGTACCCATCAGTGCCGCCCACCTGTACCCATCAGTGCCGCCCACCTGTTCCCATCAGTGCCACCCACCTGTACCCATCAGTGCCACCCACCTGTACTCTTCAGTGCCACCCACCTGTACCCATCAATGCTGCCCACCTGTACCCATCAGTGCCACCCACCTGTACTCTTCAGTGCCACCCACCTGTACTCATCAGTGCCACCCACCTGTACCCATCAGTGCCGCCCACCTGTACTCATCAGTGCCGCCCACCTGTACTCATCAGTGCCGCCCACCTGTACTCATCAGTGCTGCCCACCTGTACTCTGCAGTGCCACCCACCTGTGCCCATCAGTGCCACCCACCTGTACTCTGCAGTGCCGCCCTCCTGTACCCATCAGTGCCGCCCTCCTGTACCCATCAGTGCCACCCACCTGTACCCATCAGTGCCGCCCACCTGTACCCATCAGTGCCACCCACCTGTGCCCTGCAGTGCCGCCCACCTGTGCCCTGCAGTGCCGCCCACCTGTACTCATCAGTGCCGCCCACCTGTGCCCATCAGTGCCACCCACCTGTGCTCATCAGTGCCACCCACCTGTACCCATCAGTGCCACCCACCTGTGCTCATCAGTGCCACCCACCTGTGCCCATCAGTGCCACCCACCTGTACCCATCAGTGCCACCCACCTGTGCTCATCAGTGCCACCCACCTGTACCAATCAGTGCCATCCACCTGTACCGCCCACCTGTACTCATCAGTCCCACCCACCTGTACCCATCAGTGTCACCCACCTGTGCCCTGCAGTGCCGCCCACCTGTATCCATCAGTGTCACACACCTGTGCCCTGCAGTGCCACCCACCTGTACCCATCAGTGCCGCCCACCTGTATCCATCAGTGTCACACACCTGTGCCCTGCAGTGCCACCCACCTGTACCCATCAGTGCCACCCACCTGTGCCCAGTCATCAGTGCCACCTATCAGTGCCCATCAATGCTGCCTATCAGTGCCGCCTCATCAACACACATCAGTGAAGGAGAAAAATTACCTGTTTGCAAAATTTTATAATAGAAACAAAGAAAAAAAATGTTTTTCAAAAGTTTTGGTCTTTTTTTGTTTATTCTCCAGCGGGGAGTACAGACCACCAAAATAAAGCTCTATGTGTGTACAAATGATACAAATTCCATCTGGGTCCAGTGTTGCATGACCGCGCAATTGTCATTCAAAGTGTGACAGTGCTGAAAGCTGGAAATTGGCCTGGGCAGGAAGGGGGGTAAAAGTGCCCGGTAGGCGAGGGGTTAAATAACGACAAATTCAAACAGGATCGCAGCAGAGTCTCAGCTTCCATCCGCTCTGTCTCTCTGTATAACACCATGAATGTTTCTCTCCCTCCTCCCCCTCCGACATGTTTCATCTCTTCTATTAAACAATATAAACAGTTATTTCATCTCCCTCCATGTCTCTCCACACTTACCTGTCCTCCCGGAGTCTCCTCACACACCTGAAAAAAGTCTGTCCCTGAATCGGTCTCCGAACGGCGGCGGACATTTTGGGGTAGATAAAATTGTATTGGCTGTAATGAAGATGATGTCGCAGGCACTAGAGAACGCTCCCTGTGCTTCAGCCCCAGGCGGGAGGCGGCCATTTTGTCGAGGACACCGCCTCACACAGTCACACCAGTATGAATTGTGAGGAAAAATGGCGGCAAAGTTTTATAAGTTTTATAAATAAATAAATCAGAATCTGTCTTCATAATCAAATGTCAGCGAAATACGTAATATTCCAGAAATAATTACATGTACGTATTAAAAAAAGAAAATATATATACATACCGTATATTAATATGATATATAGATAGGTAGATATTAAGAGATATATCCATCCATCTATATATATATATATATATTCTTTTTTTTATATGATTGAGATATATATATATATATATATATATATATATATACTGTATACACACATATATTTATCTATTTGTATATTTTAATATAAATAAACATTTATTTATATATATATATATATATATATATATATATATATATATACATACATATGTATATAACTTTATTTATATTAAAAAATGTATTTATTTCAGGTACTTATATAGCGCTGTCAATTTACTCCGCGCTTTACATATATATTGTACATTCACATCAGGCCCCGCCCCCGAGGAGCGTACAATCTAAGGTCCCTAACTCACATTCATACATACACATACTAGGGACAATTTAGACAGGAGCCAATTCACCTCCCAGCATGTCTTTGGAGTGTGAGGAAACCGGAGTACCCGGAGGAAACCCACGCAGGCACAGGTACACTCCTTTAGGGTTAGGGACCGATGTGAATGTACAATATATATGTAAAGCGCTGCGGAAACTGATGGCGACATATAAGTACCTGAAATAAATATTTACATATATATATAACGGAGAGGGAAGGGTTAGTAATACTCTGCAGACTGGAATAGTAGTGATACTCTGCAGGGGGAAGGGTCGACAATACTCTGCAGGGGGAAGGGTCAGCAATACTCTGCAGGGGGAAGGGTCGGCGATAATCTCCAGGGAGAAATGGTCAGTAATACTCTGCAGGGGGAAGGGTCAGCGATAATCTGCAGGGGGAAGGGTCGGCGATAATCTGCAGGGGGAAGGGTCGGCGATACTCTGCAGGGGGAAGGGTCGGCGATAATACTCTGCAGGGGGAAGGGTTGGCGATAATACTCTGCAGGGGGAAGGGGCAGTGATACTCTGCAGGGGGAAGGGGCAGCGATAATCTGCAGGGGGAAGGGTCAGTAATATTCTGCAGGGGGAAGAGTCGGCGATAATCTGCAGGGGGAAGGGTCAGCGATAATACTCTGCAGGGGGAAGGGTCAGCGATAATACTCTGCGGGGGGAAGGGTCAGCGATACTCTGCAGGGGGAAGGGTCAGCGATAATACTCTGCAGGGGGAAGGGTCAGCGATAATACTCTGCAGGGGGAAGGGGCAGTGATTATACTCTCCGGGGAGAAGGGTCAGCAATACTCTGCAGGGGGAAGGGTCGGTGGTAATACTCTGCAGGGGGAAGGGTCAGTGATACTCTGCAGGGGGGAAGGGTCAGCGATACTCTGCAGGGGGAAGGGTCATTAATACTCTGCAGGGGGAAGGGTCAGTAATACTCTGCAGGGGGAAGGGGCAGCGATAATCTGCAGGGGGAAGGGTCGGCGATACTCTGCATGGGGAAGGGTCGGCGATACTCTGCATGGGGAAGGGTCGGCGATACTCTGCAGGGGGAAAGGTCGGTGATAATACTCTGCAGGGGGAAGGGTCGGTGATACTCTGCAGGGGGAAGGGTCGGTGATAATACTCTGCAGGGGGAAGGGGCAGTGATAGTACTCTGCAGGGTGAAGGGTCGGCGATAATACTCTGCAGGGTGAAGTGTCAGTAATACTCTGCAGGGGGAAGGGTCAGTAATACTCTGCAGAGGGAAGGGTCAGTAATACTCTGCAGAGGGAAGGGTCGGTGATACTCTGCAGGGAGAAGGGTCGGTGATAATACTCTGCAGGGGGAAGGGGCAGCGATACTCTGCAGGGGGAAGGGTCGGCGATAATACTCTGCAGGGGGAAGGGTCAGTAATACTCTGCAGAGGGAAGGGTCGGTGATACTCTGCAGGGGGAAGGGTCGGTGATAATACTCTGCAGAGGGAAGGGTCAGAAATACTCAGCAGAGGGAAGGGTCGGTGATAATACTCTGCAGGGGGAAGGGTCGGTGATACTCTGCAGGGGGAAGGGTCAGTGATAATACTCTGCAGGGGGAAGGGTCGGTGATACTCTGCAGGGGGAAGGGTCAGTGATAATACTCTGCAGGGGGAAGGGTTGGTGATACTCTGCAGGGAGAAGGGTCGGTGATAATACTCTGCAGGGGAAAGGGGCAGTGATACTCTGCAGGGGGAAGGGTCGGCGATAATACTCTGCAGGGTGAAGTGTCAGTAATACTCTGCAGGGGGAAGGGTCAGTAATACTCTGCAGGGGGAAGGGTCAGTAATACTCTGCAGAGGGAATTGTCGGTGATACTCTGCAGGGAGAAGGGTCGGTGATAATACTCTGCAGGGGGAAGGGGCAGTGATACTCTGCAGAGGGAATTGTCGGTGATACTCTGCAGGGAGAAGGGTCGGCGATAATACTCTGCAGGGGGAAGGGTCAGTAATACTCTGCAGAGGGAAGGGTCGGTGATACTCTGCAGGGGGAAGGATCAGTGATAATACTCTGCAGGGGGAAGGGTCAGTAATACTCTGCAGAGGGAAGGGTCGGTGATACTCTGCAGGGGGAAGGGTCGGCGATAATATTCTGCAGGGGGAAGGGTCGGCGATACTCTGCAGGGGGAAGGGTCGGCGATACTCTGCAGGGGGAAGGTTCAGCGATACTCTGCAGGGGGAAGGGTCGGAGATAATATTCTGCAGGGGGAAGGGTCAGCGATACTCTGCAGGAGGAAGGGTCAGTAATACTCTGCAGGGGGAAGGGGCAGTGATTATACTCTTCAGGGGGAAGGGTCAGTAATACTCTGCAGGGGGAAGGGTCGGTGATAATACTCTGCAGGGGAAAGGGTCGGTGATACTCTGCAGGGGGAAGGGGTAGTAATACTCTGCAGAGGGAAGGGGCAGTGATTATACTCTTCAGGGGGAAGGGTCAGAGATACTCTGCAGGGGGAAGGGTCAGTGATAATACTCTGCAGGGGGAAGGGTCGGTGATAATACTCTGCAGGGGGAAAGGTCGGTGATAATACTCTGCAGGGGGAAGGGTCGGTGATACTCTGCAGGGGGAAGGGTCGGTGATAATACTCTGCAGGGGGAAGGGTCGGTGATAATACTCTTCAGGGGGAATGGTCGGCAATACTCTGCAGGGGGAAGGGTCGGTGATAATACTCTGCAGGGGGAAGGGTTGGTGATACTCTGCAGGGGGAAGGATCGGCGATACTCTGCAGGGGGAAGGATCGGCGATACTCTGCAGGGGGAAGGATCGGCGATACTCTGCAGGGGGAAGGATCGGCGATAATATTCTGCAGGGGGAAGGGTCGGCGATACTCTGCAGGGGGAAGGGTCGGCGATACTCTGCAGGGGGAAGGGTCGGCGATACTCTGCAGGGGGAAGAGTCGGAGATAATATTCTGCAGGGGGAAGGGTCAGCGATACTCTGCAGGAGGAAGGGTCAGTAATACTCTGCAGGGGGAAGGGTCGGTGATAATACTCTGCAGGGGGAAGGGTCGGTGATAATACTCTGCAGGGGGAAGGGGTAGTAATACTCTGCAGAGGGAAGGGGCAGTGATTATACTCTTCAGGGGGAAGGGTCAGAGATACTCTGCAGGGGGAAGGGTCGGTGATAATACTCTGCAGGGGGAAGGGTCGGTGATAATACTCTTCAGGGGGAATGGTCGGCAATACTCTGCAGGGGGAAGGGTCGGTGATAATACTCTGCAGGGGGAAGGGTTGGTGATACTCTGCAGGGGGAAGGATCGGCGATACTCTGCAGGGGGAAGGATCGGCGATACTCTGCAGGGGGAAGGATCGGCGATACTCTGCAGGGGGAAGGATCGGCGATAATATTCTGCAGGGGGAAGGGTCGGCGATACTCTGCAGGGGGAAGGGTCGGCGATACTCTGCAGGGGGAAGGGTCGGCGATACTCTGCAGGGGGAAGAGTCGGAGATAATATTCTGCAGGGGGAAGGGTCAGCGATACTCTGCAGGAGGAAGGGTCAGTAATACTCTGCAGGGGGAAGGGTCGGTGATAATACTCTGCAGGGGGAAGGGTCGGTGATAATACTCTGCAGGGGGAAGGGGTAGTAATACTCTGCAGAGGGAAGGGGCAGTGATTATACTCTTCAGGGGGAAGGGTCAGAGATACTCTGCAGGGGGAAGGGTCGGTGATAATACTCTGCAGGGGGAAGGGTCGGTGATAATACTCTGCAGGGGGAAAGGTCGGTGATAATACTCTGCAGGGGGAAGGGTCGGTGATACTCTGCAGGGGGAAGGGTCGGTGATAATACTCTGCAGGGGGAAGGGGCAGTGATAGTACTCTGCAGGGTGAAGGGTCGGCGATAATACTCTGCAGGGTGAAGTGTCAGTAATACTCTGCAGGGGGAAGGGTCAGTAATACTCTGCAGAGGGAAGGGTCAGTAATACTCTGCAGAGGGAAGGGTCGGTGATACTCTGCAGGGAGAAGGGTCGGTGATAATACTCTGCAGGGGGAAGGGGCAGCGATACTCTGCAGGGGGAAGGGTCGGCGATAATACTCTGCAGGGGGAAGGGTCAGTAATACTCTGCAGAGGGAAGGGTCGGTGATACTCTGCAGGGGGAAGGGTCGGTGATAATACTCTGCAGAGGGAAGGGTCAGAAATACTCAGCAGAGGGAAGGGTCGGTGATACTCTGCAGGGGGAAGGGTCAGTAATACTCTGCAGGGGGAAGGGTCGGTGATAATACTCTGCAGGGGGAAGGGTCGGTGATACTCTGCAGGGGGAAGGGTCAGTAATACTCTGCAGGGGGAAGGGTCGGTGATACTCTGCAGGGGAGGAGCAATAATACTCATCAGCGATTGTATGTAGTTGGGGGAGTGTCAGTCTGTCCGGCTCCTCCCTCTGCCCAGCCTAGGTCCGTAAAGGAGGCGTAATTTTCTCCGTAATCCCGCCCCTTGCTCGGAGCGCCCAATCATCGTCCAGGCACGCTGCTATTTTTGTAGTTTGTCCTTATACGTTTATGTTACTATAGTAACTCGGCCGCCACCAATCACGGCGCAGCCATTGCTTAATCCCGCCCACCGGCCAAAACTCCCTACAGCTGTCAGCACAGTGCACATGCTCCTAAGTGTCCAACCAGCGGCCCCGTCTCTACATCAGGAGCCAATCCGAGGTCCGGTTACTAGGTGTCCTGTTGTTGGTTTTGTTGTGAGCCGGGATTGGTGGACAGAAAGTTTCTTCGTCCAATGAGCGCATGAGTCATGAAACTTCCGGCCAATGAGGGTAGAGGAGTGTGTGTGCAGGCAGAGAGGTGTGCGGTGTGATGGAGGGGATCGAGGTGGAGGTGAGAGCCGGGAACGGAGCTTTCTACACGGTGAGTGAGACTACCCGACCCCCGCACACTGTGCAGGCCTACCGCACTACGCCGATACTGACCACCGCACTACTCCCATACCGACCACCTCACCGCCTACTACCCCCCGCACTACCCTGATACTGACCACCTCACCGCCTACTACCCCCCGCACTACCCTGATACTGACCACCTCACCGCCTACTACCCCCCGCACTACCCTGATACTGACCACCTCACCGCCTACTACCCCCCGCACTACCCTGATACTGACCACCTCACCGCCTACTACCCCCCGCACTACCCTGATACTGACCACCTCACCGCCTACTACCCCCCGCACTACCCTGATACTGACCACCTCACCGCCTACTACCCCCCGCACTACCCTGATACCGACCACCTCACCGCCTACTACCCCCCGCACTACCCTGATACTGACCACCTCACCGCCTACTACCCCCCGCACTACCCTGATACTGACCACCTCACTGCCTACTACCCCCCGCACTACCCTGATACTGACCACCTCACCGCCTACTACCCCCCGCACTACCCTGATACTGACCACCTCACCGCCTACTACCCCCCGCACTACCCTGATACTGACCACCTCACTGCCTACTACCCCCCGCACTACTCAGATACCGACTGTCTACTACCCACCGCACTACCCCTATACCGACCATCTCACCGCCTACTACCCCGATACTGACCGCCTACTACCCCCCGCACTACCCCCATACTGACCACCTCACTGCCTACTACCCCCTGCACTACTCCTATATTGACCACCTCACTGCCTACTACCCCCCGCACTACCCTGATACTGACCACCTCACCGCCTACTACCCCCCGCACTACTCCCATACCGACCACCTCACCGCCTACTACCCCCCGCACTACCCCGATACTGACCACCTCACCGCCTACTACCCCCCGCACTACCCCTATATTGACCACCTCACTGCCTACTACCCCCCGCACTACTCCCATACCGACCACCTCACCGCCTACTACCCCCCGCACTACCCCGATACTGACCACCTCTTCGCCTACTACCCCCCGCACTACCCCAATACTGACCACCTCACCGCCTACTACCCCCCGCACTACCCCTATATTGACCACCTCACCGCCTACTACCCCCCGCACTACCACTATACTGACCACCTCACCGCCTACTACCCCCCGCACTACGCTGATACTGACCACCTCACCGCCTACTACCCCCCGCACTACCCCGATACTGACCGCCTACTACCCCCCCGCACTACCCCTATACTGACCACCTCACCGCCTACTACCCCCCGCACTACCCCGATACTGACCACCTCACCGCCTACTACCCCCCGCACTACCCCTATAATGAACACCTCACCGCCTACTACCCCCCGCACTACCCTGATACTGACCACCTCACCGCCTACTACCCCCCGCACTACCCTGATACTGACCACCTCACCGCCTACTACCCCCCGCACTACCCTGATACTGACCACCTCACCGCCTACTACCCCCCGCACTACCCTGATACTGACCACCTCACCGCCTACTACCCCCCGCACTACCCCGATACTGACCGCCTACTACCCCCCGCACTACCCTGATACTGACCACCTCACCGCCTACTACCCCCTGCACTACCCCCATACTGACCACTTCACCGCCTACTACCCCCCCGCACTACCCTGATACTGACCACCTCACCGCCTACTACCCCCATACTGACCATACTCAACCCTCTCCTCTGCACTGCCCACTACTCCACCATACACATCTACTGTACCCCAATACTGACCACTACACCCCTACTACCCCCTGTACCTTCTACTACCCACCACACTGGACTCTACAGGTGTACCCACTATTACACCCCCCACCCCCAACACTCCCACACACTACCTACAGTGGATATAAAAAGTCTTCACACCCCGGGTAAAATGTCAGGTTTCTGGGATGTAAAATAATGAGACAAAGATGAATCATTTCAGGACTTTTTCCACCTTTAATGTGACCTATAAACTGTACAACTCGGCTGAACAACAAAAACTGAAATCTTTTAGGTGAGGGGAAGTAAAAATAAAAAAACTACAATAATCTGGCTGCATAAGTGTTCACACCCTTACACTAATCCTTTGGTGAAGCCCCTTTTGATGTGATTCCGGCACTCAGTCTTTTTGGGGAGGAGTCTATCAGCACGGCACATCCTGACTCGGCAATATTTGCTCGCTCTTCCTTGCAGAAACACTCCAAATCTGTCAGATTGCGTGTCATCTCCTGCGCACAGCCCTCTTCACATCCCCCCACAGATCTTCCATCGGGTTCAGATCTGGGCTCTGGCTGGGCCATTCCTCAACTTTCCTCTTCTCCTGGTGAAGCCATTCCTTTGTGGATTTGGATGGATGCTTTGGGTGGTTGTCATGCTGGAAGGTGAAGTTCCTCTTCATGTTCAGCTTTCTAGCAGAAGCCGGAAGGTTTTGTGCCGATATTGACCGGTATTTGGGACTGCTCATAATTCCCTCTACATGGTCTAAGGCCCCAGTTCCAGCTGAAGGAAAACAGCCCCAAAGCATGATGCTGCCACCACCATGCTTCACAGTGGGTGTGGTGTTCTGTTGGTGATGGGCAGTGTTGGTTTTGCACCAAACATATCTTTCGGAATTACGGCCAAAAAGTTCCACCTTGGTGTCATCAGACCAGAACACATTTCCCACATGATTCTGGGAGACTTCAGATGTGTTTGCAGAATGTAGCCGGGCTTGGATGTATTTCTACGTAAGAAAATTCTTCCGTCTTCCCCTCCCCCATCGCCCAGACATATGAAGAACACGGAGATCGGTGTCACATGGACCACACAGCCAGGACTGGCCACATATTCCTGCAGCTCCTTCCATGTTTCTGTAGCCTCTTGGCTGCCTCCTACACAAGTTTTCTTCTCGTATTTTCATCCATTTCGGAGGGACGTCCAGTTCTTGGGGAGGTCCCTGTTGGGGAGGTCACTGTTGCGCCATATTTCCTCCACTTGATGATGACGGTCCTCACTGTGTTCTATGGGATATCTGATGCCTTGGGAATTCTTTTGTCCCCATCTCCTGACTGACACCTTGTAACAATGAGATCCCTCTGATGCTTTGGAAGCTCTCTGCAGACCATGGCTTTTGCTGTAGGATGCGACTAAGAAAATGTCAGGAAAGACCGACTAGAACAGCTGAACTTTACTTGGGGTTCATCAGAGGCACTTTATATGATGGCCGATGTGTACTGACTCCTATTTACCATGATTGTGAATGTGATCGCTTCATTTGGAACACAGCTACATCCCCATTTATAAGAGGGTGTGCACACTTATGCAACCACATTATTTTAGTTTTTTATTTTTACATTTCCCCCCAAAAGATTTCAGTGTGTTGTTCAGCTGAGTTGTACAGTTTATAGGTCACATTAAAGGTGGAAAAAGTCCTGAAATGATTTATCTTTGTCTCATTGTTTTACATCCCAGAAGCCTGACATTTTACCAGAGGGGTGTGAAGACTTTATATATCCTCTGTATTACTACAGCTCCACCTCTATGCCTGCACCCCAATACTGACTACCACATCCTCGACTTTACTCATACTACCCACCACACTACCTGTTACTCCACTCCGACATACTACAGCTCGTGTCCTATCTCTGGACCCCAATATTACCCGCCCCCTTCCCAATCCAAATACCTCCTAACCCCCCTGACCCCTCACCCTGCCCCCTCCTACCACCTTCCCCCGACCCCTCATCCTGCCTCCTCCTACCACCTTCCCCCTCACCCTGCCCCCTCCTACTACCTTCCCACTGACCCCCTCACCCTGCCTCCTCCTACCACCTTCCCCTCACCCTGCCCCCTCCTACCACCTTCCTCCTCTTATCACCTTCCTCCTGACCCCTCACCCTTCCTACTGCCTTCCTCCTAACTCCACCGACCCCCTCACTCTGCCCCCTCCTATCACCTTCCTCCTGACCCCTCACCCTGCCCCCTCCTACCACCCTCCTCCTGCCTCCTTCCCCTTCCTACTGCCTTCCTCCTAACTCCACCGACCCCTGCCCCCTCCTTCCTCCTAAACCCCTCACCCTGCCCCCTCCCACCACCCTCCTTCCCCTTCCTACTGCCTTCCTCCTAACTCCACCGACCCCCTCACTCTGCCCCCTCCTATCACCTTCCTCCTGACCCCTCACCCTGCCCCCTCCTACCACCCTCCTCCTGCCTCCTTCCCCTTCCTACTGCCTTCCTCCTAACTCCACCGACCCCTGCCCCCTCCTTCCTCCTGACCCCTCACCCTGCCCCCTCCCACCACCCTCCTTCCCCTTCCTACTGCCTTCCTCCTAACTCCACCGACCCCCTCACTCTGCCCCCTCCTATCACCTTCCTCCTGACCCCTCACCCTGCCCCCTCCTACCACCCTCCTCCTGCCTCCTTACCCTTCCTACTGCCTTCCTCCTAACTCCACCGACCCCTGCCCCCTCCTTCCTCCTGACCCCTCACCCTGCCCCCTCCCACCACCCTCCTTCCCCTTCCTACTGCCTTCCTCTTGACTCCACCGACCCCTGACCCCCCTCACCCTGCCCCCTACTACCACCTTCCTCCTGACCCCCCTCACCCTGCCCCCTACTACCACCTTCCTCCTGACCCCTCTCCCTGCCCCCTCCTAGCACCTTCCTCCTTTATTACTATTATTATACAGTATTTATATAGCGCCAACAGTTTGCTCAGCGCTGTACAGTAGCAAGGGGTTTGAGGGCCCTGCTCCTTGGAGCTTACAATCTAGGAGGGAGGGGATAGTGGTACAGGAGGAAGTGGCTGTGGGGGATGGAGTGGTAGGAAGAGTGGAGGAGATCGGCTGTTAGGTGAGGGTGGGGTAGGCTTCCCTGAAGAGGTGGGTTTTCAGGGTGCGCCTAAAGGAGAGGAGAGTAGGTGATAGTTTGATGGACTGGGGTAGGGAGTTCCAGAGTATGGGTGACACCCTGGAGAAGTCCTGGAGGTGGGCATGGGAGGCGGAGGCTAGGGAAGAGTGGAGAAGGTCGGGAATTAGCAGGGTCGGGGTAGGCTTCCCTGAAGTGGTGGGTTTTCAGGGTGCGCCTAAAGGAGAGGAGAGTAGGTGATAGTCTTATGGATTGGGGTAGGGAGTTCCAGAGTATGGGTGATGCAATGGAGGCGGGCATGGGAGGAGGAGACCAGGGAACTAGAGAGAAGGAGGTCCTGTGAGGAGCGGAGTGTGCGTGTTGGGTGGTACTTGGATATTAGGTCAGTGATGTAGTTCGGGGCAGTATGGTGGACAGCTTTGTATGTCAGCGTTAGGATTTTGAATTTGATCCGTTGGGCAATCGGAAGCCAGTGGAGGGATTGGCAGAGAGGGGTGGAGGACACTGAATGGAGGCCAGTGGAGGGATTGGCAGAGAGGGATGGAGGACACTGAATGGAGGCCAGTGGAGGGATTGGCAGAGAGGGATGGAGGACACTGAATGGAGGTCAGTGGAGGGATTGGCAGAGAGGGGTGGAGGACACTGAGTGGAGGTCAGTGGAGGGATCGGCAGAGAGGGGTGGAGGACACTGAATGGAGGCCAGTGGAGGGATTGGCAGAGAGGGGTGGAGGACACTGAATGGAGGCCAGTGGAGGGATTGGCAGAGGGGGGTGGAACCAGTGGAGGGATTGGCAGAGGGGAGTGGAGGACACTGGGGGGTGGAGGACACTGAGTGGAGGTCAGTGGAGGGATTGGCAGAGAGGGGTGGAGGACACTGAGTGGAGGCCAGTGGGGGGATTGGCAGAGGGGAGTGGAGGATACTGAGTGGAGGGCAGAGGGGGGTGGAGGACACTGAGTGGAGGCCAGTGGAGGGATTGGCAGAGAGAGGTGGAGGACACTGAGTGGAGGGATTGGCAGAGGGGGGTGGGGGAGATGGAGCGGTTGGAAAGGTGAATGAGTCTGGCAGCCGTATTCAGGATGGACTGAAGCGGGGATAGCCAGCGGCGAGGCAGGCCAGTGAGGAGGGAGTTGCAGTAGTCGAGTCGTGATATGATGAGGGAGTGGATGAGCTCTTTAGTGGTTTCTGGGGTTAGGAACGTGCGGATTTTGGCGATGTTGCGGAGGTGGAGTCTGCATGTTGCGGAGGTGGAGTCTGCATGTTGCGGAGGTGGAGTCTGCATGTTGCGGAGGTGGAGTCTGCATGTTGCGGAGGTGGAGTCTGCATGTTGCGGAGGTGGAGTCTGCATGTTGCGGAGGTGGAGTCTGCATGAGTTTGTTAAAGATTGGACTTGGGGCTGGAAGGATAGGTTGGAGTCCAGAATGACACCCAGTACTCTGGCCTGCGGGGCGGGTTTGATGGTGGCGTTGTTGGATGTGATGGAGAAGTCAATGGGGGGTGGGGGGCGCAGGCAGGGGGGGAAGACAAGAAACTCGGTTTTGGAGAGGTTCAGTTTGAGGAAGTGGAGCGACATCCAGTCTGATATGTCGCTCAGTAGGTGTGTGATTCGGGCGCAGACCGAGGGGGTGAGGTGGGGGGTAGAGAGATAGATCTACATGTCGTCGGTGTAGAGGTGATAGTTGAAGCCGTGAGAGTGTATCAGTTGGCCAAAGGAGGAGATGGAGATGGAGAAGAGAAGGGGCCCGAGGACCCCTCGCCCTGCCCCCTCCTACCACCTTCCTCCTGCCCCCTCCTACCACCTTCCTCCTGCCCCCTCCTACCACCTTCCTCCTGACCCCTCACCCTGCCCCCTCCTACCACCTTCCTCCTGACCCCTCACCCTGCCCCCTCCTACCACCTTCTTCCTGACCCCTCACCCTGCCCCCTCCTACCACCTTCCTCCTGACCCCTCACCCTGCCCCCTCCTACCACCTTCTTCCTGACCCCTCGCCCTGCCCCCTCCTACCACCTTCCTCCTGCCCCCTCCTACCACCTTCCTCCTGCCCCCTCCTATCACCTTCCTCCTGACCCCTCACCCTGCCCCCTCCTACCACCTTCTTCCTGACCCCTCACCCTGCCCCCTCCTACCACCTTCTTCCTGACCCCTCACCCTGCCCCCTCCTACCACCTTCTTCCTGACCCCTCACCCTGCCCCCTCCTACCACCTTCTTCCTGACCCCTCACCCTGCCCCCTCCTACCACCTTCTTCCTGACCCCTCCTACTGCCTTCCTCCTAACCTCACAGACCCCTCACCCTGCCCCCTCCTACCTACATCTTACTGACCCCTCACCCTGCCCCCTCCTACCACCTTCTTACTGCCCCCTCACCCTGCCCCCTCCTACCACCTTCCTCCTGACCCCTCACCCTGCCCCCTCCTACCACCTTCTTACTGCCCCCTCACCCTGCCCCCTCCTACCTCCATCTTACTGACCCCTCACCCTGCACCCTCCTACCCCCATCTTACTGACCCCTCACCCTGCCCCCTCCTACCACCTTCCTCCTGACCCCTCACCCTGCCCCCTCCTACCACCTTCCTCCTGACCCCTCTTCCCCTGGGGGTTACCTTTGTAGATGGTATGTCCTGTGGTTTGGGGTATGTGGGGGTCACACTGGGGTCACTTCCTGTCAGTATCGGGGTGACACTTCTCTCTCCATCTTCCAGGGGTATATACAGGATGTTCAGGAGGAGACCGTCACTGTGTCATTCCCCAACAAGTGAGTATACATGGCAGGCCTTCCCTCTGGGGGGGTCTGTGGTCCTGTGGGGTCTGTGGATGTCGGGAGTCTATCGGGGGAGGGGACACCACCATTGTATCGGCCCCAACAGCTGCAGAGAACTGGGAGATCCCATGGGGCCATCTTGTCACTGGAGCCCCCCAAACTGAACCAGGCATGTGGCCGTGACCTCCGAGGGGTAAAAGAGGCCAAGAAGTGACAGCTAATCAGATTCGGGCTAAACCCCCAAAAAAGTCCTGGGCCCTGTAAAGAACCTAAACTAGGGGCCCTTATGCTGGATTCCCTGTCCTGTTGTGTTGGGTGGTGCATGGGGCCCCCAACTTACATCTAAGTCAAAATGAAGCCCCTCCTCCTGGTACTAGACTCCTCCCCTGCCTGTGAAACATTGTAATTTTCACAGCATTTAAGGGCTCTGGCATTGGACAGTTGAGTGACAAGGGGTGGGGCTTAGTGCCAGGAGTGGGTTGAGCTTCATCTTGACTTGGGAAGAAGTCAGGGGAGTGTACTCCTGATCATGGTGGAGCACTGCGTACTTGCACTGTGGTCTCCACCAGGGGGAGCATGTGAGAAGGTGACAACGCAGGGAACATGGCGTTGTCACCCTATAACAGGAAGTGCCTGAGCAAGGGCATTTGTGGCGGGATCACCAGGGATTATTTCATTAGTTGCCTTGAATCTGCCTCTTTTATTATAATAATCCCTGACTATCCTGCTGTCCTGGTCCCTGTTCAGGCACTTCTTGTTATGGTGTGACAACTGTGTCCCAGTTACTCTCCTGCGTTGTCACCCTGTCACAGGCACCCTTTGTTGGAGGCTACAAGCGGCTCTTCTGTCACACATTGGTCCACCGTTTTCATCAGCAATGCTGATGTGTAGCTGGAGGTAGACATGATGTGCTGTTCCTGTCATTTCAAAAGGTGTGCAAAATCTGCAGCTGTCATGAAACTAATCCCTGGTGATCCCGCCATGAAAGGTCCTTGCTCAGGCACTTCCTGTTATAGGGTGACAACACTCTGTCCCTGTCTCCCAAATATGCTCCTACGTTGTCAGCCTGTCACATGGGCTTCAGTAAGAGATGCAGGCTCAGTCAACTGTTGTCATTATCCGGAAATAAAAAAATCCCTGGTGATCCTGCTACAAAGGCCCTTGCTCAGGCATTTCCTGTTTATAGGGTGACAACACTCTTGTCCATGTCTCCCAAATATGCCTCTACGTTGTCACATGGGCTTCCATTAGAGATGCAGGCATGGTCTGCTGTTATTGCTACTTTGGAAATAAAATCATCTCCTGTAATCCTGCCATGGAAGGTCCTTGCTCAGGTTCTTCCTGTTATAGGGTGACAACACTCTGTTCCTTGTCTCCCAAATGTGTCCCTATGTTGTCACCCTGTCACACGGGCTTCAGTTGGAGATGCAGGCTCAATCAACTGTTGTCACTATCAGGATCAAAAATGATCCTTGATGATCCTGCTACAAAGGCGCTTGCTGCGGCACTTCCTGTTTATAGGGTGACAACACCCTGTCTCCCAAATACGCTCCTACGTTGTCACCCTGTCACATGGACTTATAATAGTAACAACAGTGGACTGAGCCTGCTTCTCTTATCAGGAAACAGAATAATCCTGCCACAAAGGCCCTTGCTCAGGCACTTCCTGATAGGGTGACAACGCTCTATTCCCTGTCTTTTAATCGTGCCCCTACGTTGTCACCCTGTCACATGCTCCCTTGATTGAGACTTTAACCAACCACCCTGACAGAGATTGCTCCGGCATGGCCACCAACTTCAACTTCCAAAATCAGGACGAGCAGCTGAGGCCAGAGCGTGAGTACATGTAGACAGGAACTGGCTGAAAGAGGCCGGAGGAGATCAGCAGCTCAGAAAATTGGGGGAGGAAACAGGATTTTATGAAAAAAGAAAATGGCAGTTGTTTAGGAGTGCAGGAAGTGAACCAGGAGCCTTGCCATTGGCTCCCGCTTTCCCTTTAAGGGTTCTTACTAATTGGCGGAGGGGGCTTCTTAATTATTATTATTGGCTGTTACATCGGTCACATGATCAGACCGTAAAAACTGGAGCTACCGGTGACAGCTCAGTCATTGCCGTACGCAGTGGAGCTGGCGGGATGGGATAATGTCATCCTATCAGGATTTATATCTTCTGTCTGTGTATTATTACCCCCCCCCCCCAGCTCCTTCCCCGAAAGACAAGCACCATTATGTGAAGTGAGACTACCGCCCCCTGCTGCTGAAAATCTGGAGATCTCCGAGGAGGACCAGGTGGAGGTAAGGTCGCGCTGTAGCGCACCGATAGGACGGGCGTGGGTTGGTCCAGACTAGAGTGACGTAACATGTGACGTAACATGTGACCTCCCTTCCAGGTCTTGTCCCGCGCCAACGATCAGGAGCCGTCCGGTTGGTGGTTGGCTCAGGTCCGGATGATCAAGGGCGATGTGAGTAGGAGCGTGCGCTCAGATTGGGGGGGCGCTCAGATTGGGGGGGGGGGGAAGGGGGGGGATTAGCGCACGTGTCACCATTCTCTTGCACTCTTCCAGTTTTATGTGATTGAATATTCGGTCTCCAACGCCCCGTACAATGAGATCGTCACCGCCGACCGTCTGCGACCCGTCAACCAGAACCAAGTGGGCCGGACCTTCTTCAAATACTGCCTGCCGGTCCCGGAGGACCTCCGCAAACTGTGAGTGGGAGCACGTGATTGGTGTGGGGGCGGGCACAGCTCATTGGGGGTGGGGCTATACAGCAACCCCACCTTGTATATGCTGCCACCCAACCCCCCCTTCATTGCCTCCTTTTGTCTTTTATATATATTAAAGCCCCCCCCCATCCACCATCAACTTTTTTCTGCCTCCCATAGCCCCCCTAATAAAATTTTTATTGCCTCCAATGGTCCCTCACTTCCACCCTTTTGCTGTAAAGTTTCCATTGCCCCCCCCCCCCCCCCCCATTGACTTTTTATTCCCTCACAATGCCCCCACACGTCCTCCCCATTGCCTTTCTATAGCCAGCCCTACACGCATTATAAACCCCCCCCTCCCATTCAATTTCTGCTGCTTTCCCCATGGCCCCCAATGACCCTCCACTTCCTTCCAATTGCCTCCTGTTGCCATTTGTGCACTTTAAAGCCCCCCCCTTCCTATTGGTTCCTATTGCCCTTCATACACTCTTTTTAAAAGGCTCCCCCCAACTTTTTGTTGTTCCCTCACTGCTCCTCTTCATCATAAAGCTCCCCCCCCCCCAATCAACTTATTGCTGCCTTCCTATGTTCCTCCCATGGCCCCTATCGCTATTACAATTATTTTGTCTAATTTTACTGCCCCCTCGTTACCCTTTTGCTGCCCCCCCCCAATTCCTCCCCATTGCTCTTCATACATATAAAATTGGATCTTTTTCCTCTTCCCATCAACTTTTTAACTCTCACCCTGCCTCCCTCTGCTATACAGCCCCCTGCCTTGTAAATGCTGTGCCCCCCCCCCCCCCCCACACACACACACGCACACACTTTATCGCCCTTTATAATTTTATTGGACAAAGATTTTTATTGGGTCTTTCAAAATCCTAGAAAGAGGGTACAGAAGGATCTACACCAAGAAGTGCATGGAAAGTCTTATCCTCGGATACTGTGTTATCAGTCCCCCCCTGCCCCCTCCTCTGATTGAGAGTGTAGAGGGGGGAATGCCTTTTTTGGGGAACTTCCCCATCCTTCATGAGTTTGGTCTAGGCCAGAATGATGTGTACAGTGCCATGTCATGTGGCATACTGGGGGGGGGGGTGTGGTGGGGGGACCGGCCCTCTGCTCATAGGTTTTGCAGCCTTCTACCCTGTGGAGTGGCGCATCGCGGGTCCACTGCACAACCTGGAAGAGGTAGCTGCCACCCCCTGATGATGTCAGAGGAAGATGGTGGCATGGCCTGTACACCATATCTGATGACGGGGCCCTGTAATTCACACCCTCTGTACAGGCGGGCCCTGTTATGTGGTCATATTAAGTGCACTCAGGAGCTGGGCGATGCTGATCAACATGAGGTCTGGCAGCTCGGGTGGGGGAAGGGGGGGGGGGGGTTAGGGTCCTTTTTGGCTATCCTTTTGTTGTGTAAAATACATTTACCTCACTTAGCTGCTGGCCTGGTCAGTAACATGAATATTCTGTGTGTGTGTGTGTGTGTGTGTGTGTATGTATGTATGTATGTATGTGTGTGTGTATGTGTGTATATATGTGTGTGTGTGTGTATATGTGTGTGTGTGTATGTATGTGTGTGTGTGTGTGTGTGTATATATGTGTGTGTGTGTGTGTATATATATGTGTGTGTGTGTATATGTGTGTGTGTGTGTGTGTATGTATGTGTGTATATATATGTATGTATGTGTGTGTGTGTATGTATGTGTGTATATATATGTATGTATGTATGTGTGTGTATATATGTGTGTGTGTGTGTATGTATGTATGTGTGTGTGTGTGTATGTATATATGTGTGTGTGTGTGTGTGTATATATGTGTGTGTGTGTGTGTGTATATATATGTGTGTGTGTGTGTATATATGTGTGTGTATATATATATGTGTGTGTGTTTTTTGGCATGATCAGTCATATTTTCAATATCAATGCCAACATTTCAGAATTTCTGGCGGGGTATGTAAACGTTTGAGCACAACTGTGTGTGTATATTATTCATTACAATATCCTACAGGGTGTAATTGACATCCAAGAGAACCAACACTACTGGAGCATGTACTGCTAGAAATACATACAAATAATATATCAAAAAGAAATTCAATTCACATTATTAAACAATGACAACAAGGGGAATGTATGACTGTATTTTTATATATACACGCACGTACACCTACTATATTGCCCCAAGTATTGGGCCGCCGGCCTTTCCACACACATGACCTTTAATGGCCCCCCAGTCTTGGTCCGTAGGGTTCAATATTGAGTTGGCCCCGCCCTTTCCACGAACATGACCTTTAATGGCCTCCCAGTCTTGGTCCGTAGGGTTCAATATTGAGTTGGCCCCGCCCTTTCCACACACATGACCTTTAATGGCCTCCCAGTCTTGGTCCGTAGGGTTCAATATTGAGTTGGCCCCGCCCTTTCCACGAACATGACCTTTAATGGCCCCCCAGTCTTAGTCCGTAGGGTACAATATTGAGTTGGCCCCGCCCTTTCCACACACATGACCTTTAATGGCCCCTGAGTCTTAGTCCGTAGGGTTCAATACTGAGTTGGCCCCGCCCTTTCCACACACATGACCTTTAATGACCCCCCCAGTCTTGGTCCGTAGGGTTAAATATTGAGTTGGCCCCGCCCTTTGCAGCTATAACAGCTTCAACTCTTCTGGGAAGGCCCCCCACAAGGTTTAGGAGGGTGTCTATGGGAAGGTTGGACCATTCTTCCAGAAGCACATTTGTCAGGTCAGGCACTGATGTCGGGGGAGGGGGCCTGGCTCGCAGTCTCCGCTCTAATTCATCCCAAAGGTGTTCTATGGGGTTGAGGTCAGGACTCTGTGCAGGACAGTCAAGTTCCTCCACCCCAAACTGGCTCCTCCATGTCTTTATGGGCCTTGCTTTGTGCACTGGTGCGCAGTCATGTTGGAACAAGAAGGGGTCATCCCCAAACTCCTCCCACAAAGTTGGGAGCATGAAATTGTTCAAAATGTCGCCTTAGGAGTTCCCTTCACTGGAACTAGGGGGCCAAGCCCAACCCCTGAAAAGCAACCCCACACCATAATCCCCCCTCCACCAAACTTTACACTTGGCACAATGCAGTCAGGCAAGTACAGTTCTCCTGGCAACCGCCAAATCCAGACACATTCATTGGGTTGCCAGACAGAGAAACGTGATTGGTCATTCCAGAGAACACTTCTCCATACTCTAGAGTCCAGTGGTGGCGTGCTTTACACCACGGCATCTGACGCTTTGCATTGCACTTGGTGATGGAAGGCTTGGATGCAGCTGCTCGGCCATGGAAACCCATTCCATGAAGCTCTCTACGCACTGTTGTTGGGCTCATCTGAAGGCCACACCAAGTTTGGAGGTCTTTAGCTATTGACTCTGCAGACAGTTGGTGACTTCTGCGCGCTTCAGCATGCGCTGACCCCGCCCTGTCATGTGACGTGGCCTACCACTTGGTGGCTGAGTTGCTGTTGTTCCCAGTTGCTTCCACTTTGTTATAATCCCACTAACAGTTGAGCGTGGAATATTTAGTAGCCAGGAAATGTCACGGATGGATTTATTGCCCAGGTGACAACCTATCACGGGACCACGCTTGGAGTCCCTGAGCTCCTGAGAGCGACCCATTCTTTCACCAATGTTTGTAGAAGCCGTCTGCATGCCTAGGGGCTTGATTGTATACACCTGTGTCCATGGAGGGGACTGGAACACCTGAATCACATGATATGGAGGGGATTGGAACACCTGAATCACATGATATGGAGGGGATTGGAACACCTGAATCACATGATATGGAGGGGATTGGAACACCTGAATCACATGATATGGAGGGGATTGGAACACCTGAATCACATGATATGGAGGGGATTGGAGCACCTGAATCACATGATATGGAGGGGATTGGAGCACCTGAATCACATGATATGGAGGGGATTGGAGCACCTGAATCACATGACTGGGAGGGGATTGGAACACCTGAATCACATGATATGGAGGGGATTGGAACACCTGAATCACATGATATGGAGGGGATTGGAACACCTGAATCACATGATATGGAGGGGATTGGAACACCTGAATCACATGATATGGAGGGGATTGGAACACCTGAATCACATGATATGGAGGGGATTGGAACACCTGAATCACATGATATGGAGGGGTGTGTGTTCTCATTGTATATTGTAGTTCATACATCAAAAGTGTATAAAAAAAATAAAATAAAACCTTATAAATAAAGAATGCAGAAGAAATAAGGTGGCACATAAGTGTATTGACATAAAAACTGCATAGCAAATCCATTCTGTGCAATTGGGGGAAAAAAAAATCACATTTTCTGTACAGATAGTAAGTGTGGTTGGGGAAAATACCCTATTAGATGGCTCTGCGTACTGTGGCAAGAAAGTATGTTCCTGTCCAGAATTCAGTGTTTCCCCCATTCACACTGGGGGGGGTTTTGTTTTGCCTAAACACAGACAGTGTGAATGAGGAAAATACCGCATTATGGCAACCTAACGGGGTTTTTTTTCCCCAGCCACACTTACTTAGGATATACCCTGAGAACATTTGATTTTTTTTTTTTTTTGATTTTTTTTTTTTTTCCCCCAGAATGAATTTGCTATGCTTTGTATTTATCTATTTATTTATTTTATTTTTTTTAACCTATTTTTTTCATGTTCGATATATAGGCAAAAGGATGATAACGATGTGACTGTCCATGCATCCCAGAGCCTCTATCATTGCGCATCCTGAATGTAATGATCCCAATAAATGATATCATTAGAGCTGCTATTTTTATATTTAAATTCTATGTAACAAAATATGTGAAATCCCACATAAGCAACGCCCTCAACCTATAACTAAATATAGGTATCCTGTAACGAAAATAAATAAAATTTAGAATTGAACTGCCACCAAATAAAGTTCAACTCCAGTAAGTGCAAAAAAACATAAGTCGGTGTATATCAAACATATGGAATCCAATGTAAAGTCCATTAACTGCCTCCCGCCCGCCATATAGTCCAATGATGGGCACAAGGCGGTTCTCTCCTTGTAGGACGACGTCCAATGACGTTGTCCCATTCTCACTGCGCATGCACGGCTCCGGGAGCACGCAGTGCGGCGATCCGTGGTGCACTGTGTCCCTCGGACACAGCGGATCACCGATCACGGAAAGAGCCGATGATGACGGCTCGGTCATGTGATCAGTTGTGTCCAATCACAGCTGATTGCATGTAAACAGGGAAATGCCGGTTATCTGCATTTCTCTCCCCACGAGCTGTCGCACTGACAGAGGAGAGGAGAGCCGGTAATCGGCATTCCTCGGAGGAGACATGTACACTGATCATCAGGGCACTGATGAACTGTGTGCCCTGATGATCTGTGTAGCCCCAGCAGTGCCACCTGTCAGTGTCCATCAGTGCCAGCTGTCAGTGCTCATCCATGCCACCTGCCAGTGCCGCCTATCGGTGCCATATATGAGTGCTGCCTTTCAGTGCCCATCAGTGATGCCTGTCAATACCTATCAGTACCACCTACCAGTGCCTCCTCATCAGTGCCACCTATCAGTGTCCATCAGTGTAGCCTATCAGTGCCCATCACTGCAGCGCACATCAGTGAAGGAGAAAAACTTATTTACAAAATTTTATAACAAAAATTTAAGAGAACATTTTTTTTTTTTTTTTCAAAATTTTCAGTGGTTTTTAGTTTAAGAAAAAATAAAAAACCCCGAGGTGATTAATTACCAGCAAAAGAAACTGTCACAAAAAAATGATACAAATTTCATATGAGTACAGTGTTGTATGACCGCGCAATTGTCATTCAAAGTGCAACAGCGCTGAAAGCTGGAAATTGGCCTGGAGAGGAAGGGGGTAGAAGTGTCTGGTAGGCAGGAAGGGGGTAGAAGTGTCCTGTAGGCAGGAAGGGGGTAGAAGTGCCCGGTAGGCAGGAAGGGGGTAGAAGTGCCCGGTGGGCAGGAAGGGGGTAGAAGTGCCCGGTGGGCAGGAAGGGGGTAGAAGTGCCCTGTAGGCAGGAAGGGGGTAGAAGTGTCTGGTAGGCAGGAAGGGGGTAGAAGTGTCTGGTAGGCAGGAAGGGGGTAGAAGTGTCCTGTAGGCAGGAAGGGGGTAGAAGTGCCCTGTAGGCAGGAAGGGGGTAGAAGTGCCCTGTAGGCAGGAAGGGGGTAGAAGTGCCCTGTAGGCAGGAAGGGGGTAGAAGTGCCCTGTAGGCAGGAAGGGGGTAGAAGTGCCCTGTAGGCAGGAAGGGGGTAGAAGTGCCCTGTAGGCAGGAAGGGGGTAGAAGTGCCCGGTAGGCAGGAAGGGGGTAGAAGTGCCCGGTAGGCAGGAAGGGGGTAGAAGTGCCCGTTAGGCAGGAAGGGGGTAGAAGTGCCCGGTAGGCAGGAAGGGGGTAGAAGTGCCCGGTAGGCAGGAAGGGGGTAGAAGTGCCCGGTAGGCAGGAAGGGGGTAGAAGTGTCCTGTAGGCAGGAAGGGGGTAGAAGTGCCCGGTAGGCAGGAAGGGGGTAGAAGTGCCCGGTAGGCAGGAAGGGGGTAGAAGTGTCCTGTAGGCAGGAAGGGGGTAGAAGTGTCCTGTAGGCAGGAAGGGGGTAGAAGTGTCCTGTAGGCAGGAAGGGGGTAGAAGTGTCCTGTAGTCAGGAAGGGGGTAGAAGTGCCCGGTAGGCAGGAAGGGGGTAGAAGTGCCCGGTAGGCAGGAAGGGGGTGGAAGTGCCCGGTAGGCAGGAAGGGGGTGGAAGTGCCCGGTAGGCAGGAAGGGGGTGGAAGTGCCCGGCAGGCGGGGGGTTAAATAGTCCATATTAAATCTATGATCTTCCTTCAGTAAAAGCATGGAATATTTCCTGAATATCAAGTTTAATTCTAATTTTATTTTTTATTTTTATATTTTATTTTCGTTCTACCTATATTTAGTTATGGGTTGAGAGCGCTGTTTTTGTGGGATTTCACATATTTTTATTATATATTTTTTTTTTATGTTACTACACTCTTTTATGTGCCATCCTCCTTCCCTTTTTTTTTTTTTTTCTTTCATTCTTTATCTATAAGGTTTTATCTTTCCATCGTTTAGTGTTTAGGTCTGACAGAGCCAATGACAGTGAGAAGTAGAACAAGAAATAGTTTGGGGTCCCAGAGGTATTCTCATAGAAGGACCGTAACAGAGGAGGTCCCAGGGCCTCATGTCAATGGCTCCCACCTCTGTGTGAGCCAATGAGGAGAGAGAGACCAAAGAGAGCCATGGCTCTCATGCACATTGCTGGATCGGGCTCAGGGAAGTATGAGTGGGGGGGGGGGGGGCTGTACCTAGAAGGTGTTTTTTATCTTCATGGATAGAATACATGATTGTACAAAACCTTCTGTCTGGAGGACCGCTTTTATAGATTTGCTTGGCCATTTGCACAGTGAAGGGGCGTGTACATTCTATGCAAATGAGGGAAAAGAATGAATGTCAGCAGTGGGCTTTCTCTGCCGTTCATTGAAGGACACGGCTTTACTTCATGACAGATGGGTGTAGTGTCGCCACCTTCAGGAGAAGTACACTAGGTGCACCGAAACTGAAAGCTGCCCTCTGATGGTGGCCGACGGTTATCCATTCAGGGTCACTGGTCTCGAGGAGTCTAGACTCCCCATTGACATTCTGGAACTTCGGCAATCCATCGCTCTCTCCCATTGGACAGCCCTGCGCAGGGTTCCCCAATCAGGGTGCAATTGGACAACACCATGGAGGTGGTCTACATCAATCACCAGGGAGACCCCTGGAGCACGCAGGGCCACCTTGCACAAAGGGTCCATGGACTGTGAGGACGCTGATCAGTGTGCTTGTAGTCCATTGAGAACTACAAACCTTCTCCTGTGGTGGCAGACAGGATTTGTTTTTTTTTTTTTTGTTTTTTTTATTATTTCACAGCTCCGCCCACACAGCCACACCAAAAAAAAACTTTTTTTGTATTTTTATTAAGATTTTCCAATTTTAGAATTTGACAGAGACCTAAAAAGTATCACAATGAAAGACAAGATGGCCGCACTGTGGTGTGTTTTTTTTTTTTTTTTTTTTGCAGGGGAGAGGAACCCCCAACTGCTGTCACAGAGGGGACACAGGGTGAGGGGGTTTGGCAATATGGGTGTAACATGTTCCTAAAGGTGAACTTTAAATGGAAAATACTACATTTGGCCATTAGATGGTGACTGTAATCATCCTTGATTTTTAATTGGAAAGTACTGCATTTGGCCAGTAGATGGTGCTAAATATAGATTTTCAATTGGAAAATACTGCATTTGGCCAGTAGATGGCGACATCTATTGATTTATAATTGGAAAATGATGTATATAGATGAAGCCACATATTGTTGATTTTTAACGAAAATACCGCATTTGGCCACTAGATGGCGTTACAAATCATCAATTTTTAAAAATTGGAAATACTGCATTTGGCTGCATATTAGAAATGTTTTGTTTTTGTTTTTTTAAATGGAAAATATTGCGTTTGGTCAGTAGATGGCGCTACATACATCTGAAATTCATACAATACATGACTCCATCTAGTGGGCAAATGCAGCATTTTGTTTTACAATCGATGAGTTGCGTTCGATCTGCAGCGGATCTGGCCTATTGTCATTGGATTTATCTGCATGCACTTCTAGTGGGCGAATGGCTTTGTGAATTCTTGATAGGTTATCAGTGAAGTGAATTCAATGATGTCTCTCCATATAATATCTGTATTTGGGGTCAGTGGGAGGGTCACCCCTGCTGAGCAGAAAATTAATAAACATGTTTTTGCATTTTGTTGTTTACCCCCCCCCCCCTTCTTTTTTTTTTTCTTGTAGTTCGACCAATGTGGAAGTCCACAAGGAGTTTAAGAGGGTGGTGGGGGCCAACTGTGTATTCATGGACAAAGCCGGAACTGAACTTGTTGTACTGGTGAGACTGGATCCGGGGAAGGGAGGTGGGGGAGGGTCAGGTTGGATCGGGGGTGGGGGGGGGGGGGTCACACTGAGGGGCCTGACAGGGCTTGTGGCTAACCTTTTATTTTCAGTTGTGGTTGGATCCGGGGAAGGGAGGTGGGGGGGGGGGGGTCAGGTTGGATCTGGGGAAGGGGGGGGGGTCAGGTTTGATCAGGAAGTGGGGGGGGGGGTCACACTGAGGGGCCTGACAGGGCTTGTGGCTAACCTTTTATTTTCAGTCCACAGATGAGGCGGTCATCCAGCGGTCCTCTCTACTCTGCGACATCCACCTCCGTGCACTACGAACCAAACTCCGCCTCATCACCCACAACGAGGAGGCAGTGAAGCAGCTGGAGGTGAGGGGGAGGGGAGGTCTGTCCTCCTCCTGCGGGGTGACACCTATAGAAGGGGCTACGATTTTGTCCTCCTCTTGCAGGGTGACACATATAGAAGGAGCTATGAGTCTGTCCTCCTCCTGCAGGGTGACACATATAGAAGGAGCTATGAGTCTGTCCTCCTCCTGCAGGGTGATGCCTATAGAAGGAGCTATGAGTCTGTCGTCCTCCTGCAGGGTGACACCTATAGAAGGAGCTATGAGTCTGTCCTCCTCCTGCAGGGTGACACCTATAGAAGGAGCTATGAGTCTGTCCTCCTCCTGCAGGGTGACACCTATAGAAGGAGCTATGAGTCTGTCCTCCTCCTGCAGGGTGATGCCTATAGAAGGAGCTATGAGTCTGTCGTCCTCCTGCAGGGTGACACCTATAGAAGGAGCTATGAGTCTGTCCTCCTCCTGCAGGGTGACACCTATAGAAGGAGCTATGAGTCTGTCCTCCTCCTGCAGGGTGACACCTATAGAAGGAGCTATGAGTCTGTCCTCCTCCTGCAGGGTGACACCTATAGAAGGAGCTATGAGTCTGTCCTCCTGCAGTGTGACACCTATAGGAGGAGCTAAGAGTCTGTCCTCCTCCTGCAGGGTGATGCCTATAGGAGGAGCTAAGAGTCTGTCCTCCTCCTGCAGGGTGATGCCTATAGGAGGAGCTAAGAGTCTGTCCTTCTCCTGCAGGGTGACACATAGAAAGGGCTACGAGTCTGTCCTCCTCCTGCAGGGTGAAAAATATAGAAGGGGATATGAGTCTGTCCTCCTCCTGCAGGGTGACGCCTATAGGAGGAGCTACGAGTCTGTCCTCCTCCTGCAGGGTGACGCCTATAGGAGGAGCTACGAGTCTGTCCTCCTCCTGCAGGGTGATGCCTATAGGAGGAGCTAAGAGTCTGTCTTTCTCCTGCAGGGTGACACATAGAAGGGGCTAAGAGTCTCTCCTCCTCCTGCAAGGTGACAAATATAGAAGGGGATATGAGTCTGTCCTCCTGCTGCAGGGTGACACCTATAGAAGGGGCTATGAGTCTGTCCTCCTCCTGCAGGGTGACACCTATAGAAGGGGCTATGCGTCTGTCCTCCTCCTGCAGGGTGACACCTATAGAAGGGGCTATGCGTCTGTCCTCCTCCTGCAGGGTGACACCTATAGAAGGGGCTATGAGTCTGTCCTCCACCTGCAGGGTGACACCTATAGAAGGGGCTATGCGTCTGTCCTCCTCCTGCAGGGTGACACCTATAGAAGGGGCTATGAGTCTGTCCTCCACCTGCAGGGTGACACCTATAGAAGGGGCTATGAGTCTGTCCTCCTCCTGCAGGGTGACACCTATAGAAGGGGCTATGCGTCTGTCCTCCTCCTGCAGGGTGACACCTATAGAAGGGGCTATGAGTCTGTCCTCCACCTGCAGGGTGACACCTATAGAAGGGGGTACAAGTCGGGTAACACAATTCTGATGTCATTACAGCTCAGTAAACAGATTGCCGTGGCGTATCGGGAGGCGTTCACAGTCCGGGAAGATCTGATTGGTCTGGCTATCGGGGCACACGGGGTGAACATCCAGCAGGCTCGGAAAGTTCCCGGAGTGACGGCCGTTGACCTAGACGAGGAGACCTTTACATTCAGGATATATGGAGAGGTGATGTAGTGTGGTCCTTGGTGGAGTCCATCCTCCATGGTGGCAGTGAAATAATAGTCTGCGGTTTGTCTCTCTCTGCAGTCGGAGGAGGCGGTACGGAAGGCTCGGGGGTATCTGGAGTTTTCAGAGGCCTCAATGGACGTCCCGAAGGGCTTTGTGGGTAAGTAGTGTTGTGTCCGATGTATTCAAGTGTTCCCCTTCTTATCCATTGAGGAACTTAGGGAGTCATACAGGGGCATGGAAATTTTTGAAAAAAACTACTTGTCTGGGGACTAAATCGGGGTCCCAATCTACTTGTCTTGATTTAAAAAAACAAAACAAAAAATTATTTAAATCTGAGGGGCTTTTAAAAAAAACAAACAAAAAAAAAAGTTTCAATATTTTTACCATTGCGCTGTAAATCTCCTCCTCTCTTCCCACCTGTCTCCAGCACTGCCCCCAGGGACTAGCAGGGAGGGGAGAGACCTTGCAGTGTAATCAGTACCGATTGGCTGCTGGTCAGGAAAGGGGGGTGTCCAGCCTATCTTGTATCCCTTTCGCTGAGTTGTTTTGTGTTTTTCGCACTCATTTAAAAAAAAATTTAAAATGTTAGGCCTGAAGATTATATAAAACCCCCATACATATTTTCTGAAAACAGACCCCCTAGAGCATAAAATAGCGGTAGTTATAATTTGTCACACGATAATACCACAAAGAAAAATACACTTACCTTTAGGGCACAAAACAGCAATAAATTACCTATTTTTTGGGGTAAATTATAAATGATGAGGTTGCAGCGAGTAAATGGATATAAAGATGAGGTTGCAGCGAGTAAATGGATATAAAGATGAGGTTGCAGCGAGTAAATGGATATAAAGATGAGGTTGCAGCGAGTAAATGGATATAAAGATGAGGTTGCAGCGAGTAAATGGATATAAAGATGAGGTTGCAGCGAGTAAATGGATATAAAGATGAGGTTGCAGCGAGTAAATGGATATAAAGATGAGGTTGCAGCGAGTAAATGGATATAAAAAGATGAGGTTGCAGCGAGTAAATGAATATAAAGATGAGGTTGCAGCGAGTAAATGAATATAAAGATGAGGTTGCAGCGAGTAAATGGATATAAAGATGAGGTTGCAGCGAGTAAATGGATATAAAGATGAGGTTGCAGCGAGTAAATGGATATAAAGATGAGGTTGCAGCGAGTAAATGGATATAAAGATGAGGTTGCAGCGAGTAAATGGATATAAAGATGAGGTTGCAGCGAGTAAATGGATATAAAGATGAGGTTGCAGCGAGTAAATGGATATAAAGATGAGGTTGCAGCGAGTAAATGGATATAAAGATGAGGTTGCAGCGAGTAAATGGATATAAAGATGAGGTCGCAGCGAGTAAATGGATATAAAGATGAGGTCGAAGCGAGTAAATGGATATAAAGATGAGGTTGCAGCGAGTAAATGGATATAAAGATGAGGTCGAAGCGAGTAAATGGATATAAAGATGAGGTTGCAGCGAGTAAATGGATATAAAGATGAGGTTGCAGCGAGTAAATGGATATAAAGATGAGGTTGCAGCGAGTAAATGGATATAAAGATGAGGTTGCAGCGAGTAAATGGATATAAAGATGAGGTTGCAGCGAGTAAATGGATATAAAGATGAGGTTGCAGCGAGTAAATGGATATAAAGATGAGGTTGCAGCGAGTAAATGGATATAAAGATGAGGTCGAAGCGAGTAAATGGATATAAAGATGAGGTTGCAGCGAGTAAATGGATATAAAGATGAGGTTGCAGCGAGTAAATGGATATAAAGATGAGGTTGCAGCGAGTAAATGGATATAAAGATGAGGTCGCAGCGAGTAAATGGATATAAAAAGATGAGGTCGAAGCGAGTAAGCGGATGTAAAAGATGAGGTCGCAGCGAGTAAATGGATGTAAAAGATGAGGTCGCAGCGAGTAAATGGATGTAAAAGATGAGGTCGCAGCGAGTAAATGGATGTAAAAGATGAGGTCGCAGCGAGTAAATGGATGTAAAAGATGAGGTCGCAGCGAGTAAATGGATGTAAAAGATGAGGTCGCAGCGAGTAAATGGATGTAAAAATTGAGGTCGCAGCGAGTAAATAGATATCCACATCTCAAACTTTACATTTGCGTGCCCTCGTGAAATGGCGACTAACTTTTATTCTATAGGTAACACTTTTAAAAAGGTCCCCTATGTGATGAGTTATGGTGACAGGTTCTCTTTATTGAGACCTTTTAGGGTGTAAAAGACCCTTGCGTGTCTCCCCTGTACTACACTGGATGTATTGCACTGCATCACATTCTTTCCCGGCCTCAATGGCTGGGAAATCTGTCAACTGGGGCCTGGAAGTGACGTCATAACGTCGCTTCCGGGTCAGGACAAGAAGAGTAGGGGAGCGGACGTGTCCTCTCCCCTGCCTCCCCCTCTACACACTGGCATACGCTGAACTGGTATCGAGCCCGCAGATGGACAAGCGGAGCCTGGGAGATGTAGCGGGCAGAAGGGAGGTACATGGGGAGGTGGGGGGGGGGGGGCTGGCACTTTAGAGGGCTGTGTGGAAGCAATCGGCGGCAGTGCTGCCTCCTGAATGCTTTCACCTGACAGGTGAGCCCTGCTGCTTCCCTGCCGTACAGCAGAAAAACTACCTTCCTGGCGCCTGGAACTACATGTCCCAGGCTTCGGGAGATACAAATTAAACATCCCTGTCCTACTGATGGGTTATACTGCCGCCTGCAGAAGGTGTGGACAGTAACAAGCAAGACCAGGCTTACCTCTCCTCTACCGTGCATGCCTCAGTTCTTTTTCTGCTGGTGTCCCTGGAGGATGGAGGTCTCTTCTTCAGATCTGCTGCCATCTAGGTTGGCCTCCTCAGCTTCACTATGGACTATCCAGGCCCCTCTGGACTGGACATTGCAGGATGAGCCTGGAGGTGACCTCGGGCCCTGCTGTGTTCTGCGTAAAGGTTCCTGTCAGACCCGTCTGGGCACATGTTAGAGCCGTTTTCAGGTCCAGAGCCATGGCATTGTCCCGCTGCTGCCCTTGTCTTTGAAGGCTCCCTTTAGCAGTATGTTGAGCACCAGGAGCTACATTGGCAGTTTCACCGCTGGGTGGCCTTTAAAGTCCCCCTACGGCCGCTTTTACTTTAAAAGGTGTTAAAGCTGCAGCATCGGAAGATTATGGTGGTGGTGGTGGTGGTTGGGTGGTTGGACAAGATCTGTCTCCTGCTATTGCCCCTGCTCCTGTTTTACAGAACCACCTGGAATTCCCATCCTCAGCCCTTTTGTGCTGAGCACCAGGAGCTACCTCACTAATTTTTTAAATTTTTTTTTTCCCCTCCCAATACTGCCGGGTTTTACTGCAAACGGTGTTAACATTGAGGAGAATGCTGACTACAACCGCTGGGTGGAGTGTCAGGCGTGCTGCTTGCTATTTGCTGTCTTTCAGAGTAGAGAAATGACAACCGGCCTGCAGTGACTTGGTCACCCATGACCGTCGGACCCTACTGCCGGCCTTCAGTGACTTGGTCTCCTCTGATCGTCGGACCCTACTGCCGGCCTGCAGCGGTTTGGTCACCCCTGACCGTCTGGCCCTACTGCCGGCCTGCAGCGGCTTGGTCACCCCTGACCATCAGACCCTACTGCCGGCCTGCAGTGACTTGGTCACCCCTGACCGTCGGACCCTACTGCCGGCCTGCAGTGACTTGGTCGCCCCTGACCGTCTGACCCTACTGCCAGCCTACAGCGGCTTGGTCGCCCCTGACCGTCTGACCCTACTGCCTGCCTACAGCGGCTTGGTTGCCCCTGACCATCAGACCCTACTGCCTGCCTACAGCGGCTTGGTTGCCCCTGACCATCAGACCCTACTGCCGGCCTGCAGTGACTTGGTCGCACCTGACAATTGGACCCTACTGCCGGCCTGCAGCGACTTGGTCGCACCTGACAATTGGACCCTACTGCCGGCCTGCAGCAACTTGGTCGCACCTGACAATTGGACCCTACTGCCGGCCTGCAGTGGCTTGGTCACCCCTGACAATTGGACCCTACTGCCAGCTTACAGTGACTTGGTCACCCCTGACCGTCGGACCCTACTGCCAGCTTACAGTGACTTGGTCACCCCTGACCGTCTGACCCTACTGCTGGCCTACAGCGGCTTGGTCACCCCTGACAATTGGACCCTACTGCCAGCTTACAGTGACTTGGTCACCCCTGACCGTCTGACCCTACTGCTGGCCTACAGCGGCTTGGTCACCCCTGACCGTCTGACCCTACTGCCGGCCTACAGCGGCTTGGTCACCCCTGACAATTGGACCCTACTGCCAGCTTACAGTGACTTGGTCACCCCTGACCGTCGGACCCTACTGCCGGCCTGCAGCGGTTTGGTCGCCCCTGACCGTCGGACCCTACTGCCGGCCTGCAGCGGTTTGGTCGCCCCTGACCGTCGGACCCTACTGCCGGCCTGCAGCGGTTTGGTCGCCCCTGACCGTCAGACCCTGCTGCCGACCTACAGTGATTTGGTCGCCTCCGGCCGTCCAACCCTACTGCTGGCCTTCAGTGACCTACAGTTAGGTATTGTTGATATCTAAGTGCTGCCTCGTACCCTGAGCTATGTTGTTTTACTGTCATGCGGATGCAATTGATTCTATACATGGTCCCAATGTACTGGATTCTCCCACTCCTCTAACAGCTGTGGTGCCACTTGCAGTGGGCCTACTTTTTGCAGCCTGTAATCCTCATGTCTCTTCTGCTGAAGCCTATGTCCTCTTCACTTACTCCTTTGGACTTGGCTGCCTCCCCCGCTCAGCATAGAGAGGCTTTTACATCCATTATGCATGACATTTTAGGCCAAGTAGCTTAGATGTCTAGTATCTGACTGCAGGGGCCACGACGCCCTCGCAGATCCTGTATCTGATCCACCTGAAGCTTTAGCACCCTCTGTGCCATCAGCCACTGAGACTGTCCAATGCTGAGTGTCTCCAGTACTTACTATAAAGGAGTCTGTCTTCTGCCATCACTCCTAAACAAAGCTCTTATTGATGTGGCATGCACCAGCTTCAAGCTGAAGGGCCAACCTGATGCTCCTACCAGTTCGGTTCCCAGTCTAGGATCCTTTGAGTGCTCTTAAGACTGCAAAGACCTTTCTGGTGCACCTGATGATGTTCTCAGCCTTCCTCTACGGAAACTGGAAACATCTTCCCGAATGCCTATCAGCCCTGTGTTCATTTCAGGGAGACTTTGTTAGAAAAGTGTTTTGCCCCCATTGTGGATCTGACAGTGTTGCGTCTTCATAAACTGTCCACTATTCCAATGGAGGATGCTTCCATGTACAAGGTTCCCACTCAGGAGGACTGCAGACCCTTTCCAGAGCCTTGTTCTCTCTGACAGGTCCTGTCCTGCAAACTGTGCTGTCACCCTCGTCTCGCGAAATATGGCTGACTGATCTAAGACTTTTACTAGGAATCTGATCACAATAGCCATTGATCCTTGGTCAGTGAACATTGAGAACAAATGTGAGTTGCTCTGAGATACAATTTGGATGGGTTGTTTGGGGTTTCCCATCTCCTATCCTGGTAGGACCAATCACTGTTCATTGATGATCATTTTCCCGGCTGTCCGGTTGGTGTTGGTTGGTGTCCGGTTGGTGTTGGTTGGTGTCCGGTTGGTGTCGGTTGGTGTCCGGTTGGTGTCGGTTGGTGTCCGGTTGGTGTCGGTTGGTGTCCGGTTGGTGTCCGGTTGGTGTCGGTTGGTGTCCGGTTGGTGTCGGTTGGTGTCGGTTGGTGTCCGGTTGGTGTTGGTTGGTGTCCGGTTGGTGTTGGTTGGTGTTGGTTGGTGTCCGGTTGGTGTCCGGTTGGTGTCCGGTTGGTGTTGGTTGGTGTCCGGTTGGTGTTGGTTGGTGTCCGGTTGGTGTTGGTTGGTGTCCGGTTGGTGTTGGTTGGTGTCCGGTTGGTGTTGGTTGGTGTCCGGTTGGTGTTTGTTTGCAGGTCCATCCACAGCTTAAATTTTGGCAATTCGGCAAGAATCGCCCAACATTGATGTGTCTATGGACTGCATTACCTGTAAATAAGGTGGTGTCTCTTGTTGCCTTCTGTGTCTGAGCTGGAGGTCCTGTCCTATAAAGAAACCTTTCTGGTCATGCATAGGACAAAGTGGTGTTAATGTGTAGGACTTCCTTTCCACCAAAGGTAATTTTGGAATTTACCTCAACAAGGACATTGGTTTTTCTCCACCTGAGATCCAGTGATCACAAGGAGATTTCCCTCCATTATTAGGATGTAGTGAGGGCTATGAGTTCATCTTGCAGCAACTTCTTCCTTCATAGAGGCGACTGATTCGTTCTTGATGGTCCCCTTCTTGGTGAACCAGCTTCTTCACCATTACTTTATGGCTCAAGCAGACCATCATTCAGGCGTATGGTCTTCAGAATCAGATTCCACCCTCTCTTGTCAACCCTACTGGATCTGTTGGCGCTTGTAAGACTTTACATCATCAGGTTACTTTTTTTTTTTTTTTTTTTTTAACTTTTAAGGCTGCTACTTGGTCCTCTGTTCACACTTTCTTCGAGTTCTGCCAGATGGATGTTCAGGCCTCTTCTTTGGGTGTAACATCCTTCAGGGGGCTCTTCAAGCTGCAGGCCATCCTCTATTCTAATGTTTTTGTGATCCGTTTAGTGTTTGGTTGTGTTCCTCACCACTTAGATGGATTGCATTTGAATGTGTTTAAATTTTATGACTTCCTGAGTTCCTCAATAGATGATGAAATAGGATATTTGTACTTATAAAATTCTTGAGGAACATCTGTCCCACTGTTCTGTGTTGGTACTGCTTTACCACAAACCATGCTTGGGAGTAAGAGGGGCTGGTCCTGGGCAGGACTCCAAATTACATTTAGGTGAATGTAAAAATCCTCGTATATGAATGAATTGGACCCCCAATAGAGGGTGAGTCTCCCCACGAGGAACACTGGCAGCAATAATAGTCTGATAAGGGTTCTAACCATCTTCAACTCTATCCAAAACCAAAAGAAAAGATTTGGCTCTTCAGAGGAGAAACGAAACACATTAGGTGGTTTGGGTCTAAAGGTTATCCATATGGTTTTTATTTATTTCAGGTACTTATATAGCGCCATCAACTTACGCAGCACTTTACATATATATTGTACATTGACATCAGTCCCTAACCCTCAAGGAGCGTACAGTCTAAGGTCCCTAACTCACATTCATACACACACTAGGGCCAATTTAGACAGGAGCCAATTAACCTACCAGCATGTCTTTTGGAGTGGTGGGAGCAAACCGGAGTACCCGGAGGAAACCCACGCAGGCACAGGGAGAACATGCAAACTCCAGGCAGGTGGTGCCATGGTTGGGATTGGAACCGGCGACCCTAGTACTGCCAGGCGGAAGTGCTAACCACTTAGCCACTGTGCTGCCCATATTTTTGGGAATTTGCAGTTTGTGGTAAAGGGGGGGAGAGGCTGCAGAACTTGCAGTGTGCGGTTTTGGGGTTGAGGGGTTGCGGTGTGGGGTTTTGGGGAGCGGGGGTTGCAGTTTTGGGGTAGAGAGGGGAGGGGTTGCTTTTTTGGCGTGGGGCGCAACTGATTGCAGTATGGGGCTTTGGGGTACAGGGGTTGCAGTATGTGATTTATTGGATGGAGAGGTTACAGTATGTAGTTTTGAGTCGGAAGGGGAGTGGATTGCAGTATGCTGTTGTTTTTAAAGGTGCATTTTGTGATTTCAGGGTAAGGGGGAGGGGTTTAAGAATGCAGTTTTGGGGTGGAGGGAAGGGGCTGGGGGGTTGTGGGTTCGCAATTTATGGTGGAGTGTTAAAGGGTGTAGTCTATTCCCTTAAACACCCCCCAACCCCACAGAGTGCTGAAATGGCAAGTATTTACTATAGCACGCTGCAATCTTCACTGCATGGCCCTGCCCAGAGCTGCACCCTTTTCCACCTAAAACCTCCCTACTGGCCCCTCTTGGTGCAGACCTGTGTCACTCCAGGGATTTCATACATGTTTTCTTCCAGGAAAGGTGATCGGGAAGAACGGCAGCGTCATCCAGGAAATCGTAGATAAGTCCGGTGTTGTTCGGGTGAGGGTGGAGGCCGAAGCAGACAGGACGGAGGAGTCCAAAGAGGTAAAAACCATTCAGGGCTCCATGTTCTGGCTAAATATCAGCTGAAGGCACTCCATGACTAGTCAGCCAAGTACACATAGCCCCCCCCCCCCACTTCCTCTGTTGGCTGTCTACGGTCACATATCATGTGATTGGCTGCTGATCTCTGTGCCCACATTGCTGGACATTCAAATTATTCCTGAGGGCAAACATTTTCACTCAGTATTCCTGCAGAGGTTCCTAGAGAAACGAGCTACACCTGATATACAACCACTGACACCAAAGATCATTATCATGATCTGTAATGGGAATAATCTTCTCACTGACCCCCAATGTAAGGTACATTCTTCCCACTGACCCCCGATGTAAGGTACATTCTTCCCACTGACCACCAATGTAAGGTACATTCTTCCCACTGACCCCCAATGTAAGGGATATTCTTCCCACTGATCACCAATGTAAGGGACATTCTTCCCACTGACCCCCAATGTAAGGGATATTCTTCCCACTGACCCCCGATGTAAGGGACATTCTTCCCACTGACCCCCGATGTAAGGGACATTCTTCCCACTGATCACCAATGTAAGGGACATTCTTCCCACTGACCCCCAATGTAAGGGACATTCTTCCCACTGACCCCCAATGTAAGGGACATTCTTCCCACTGACCCCCAATGTAAGGGACATTCTTCCCACTGACCACCAATGTAAGGGACATTCTTCCCACTGACCCCCAATGTAAGGGACATTCTTCCCACTGACCACCAATGTAAGGGACATTCTTCCCACTGACCCCCCAATGTAAGGGACATTCTTCCCACTGACCCCCCAATGTAAGGGACGTTCTTCCCACTGACCACCAATGTAAGGGACGTTCTTCCCACTGACCCCCAGTGTAAGGGACGTTCTTCCCACTGACCCCCAGTGTAAGGGACGTTCTTCCCACTGACCCCCAGTGTAAGGGACGTTCTTCCCACTGACCCCCAGTGTAAGGGACGTTCTTCCCACTGACCCCCAGTGTAAGGGACGTTCTTCCCACTGACCCCCAGTGTAAGGGACGTTCTTCCCACTGACCCCCAGTGTAAGGGACGTTCTTCCCACTGACCCCCAGTGTAAGGGACGTTCTTCCCACTGACCCCCAGTGTAAGGGACGTTCTTCCCACTGACCCCCAGTGTAAGGGACGTTCTTCCCACTGACCCCCAGTGTAAGGGACGTTCTTCCCACTGACCCCCAGTGTAAGGGACGTTCTTCCCACTGACCCCCAGTGTAAGGGACGTTCTTCCCACTGACCCCCAGTGTAAGGGACGTTCTTCCCACTGACCCCCAGTGTAAGGGACGTTCTTCCCACTGACCCCCAGTGTAAGGGACGTTCTTCCCACTGACCCCCAGTGTAAGGGACGTTCTTCCCACTGACCCCCAGTGTAAGGGACGTTCTTCCCACTGACCCCCGGTGTAAGGGACGTTCTTCCCACTGACCCCCGGTGTAAGGGACGTTCTTCCCACTGACCCCCGGTGTAAGGGACGTTCTTCCCACTGACCCCCGGTGTAAGGGACGTTCTTCCCACTGACCCCCGGTGTAAGGGACGTTCTTCCCACTGACCCCCGGTGTAAGGGACGTTCTTCCCACTGACCCCCGGTGTAAGGGACGTTCTTCCCACTGACCCCCGGTGTAAGGGACGTTCTTCCCACTGACCCCCGGTGTAAGGGACGTTCTTCCCACTGACCCCCGGTGTAAGGGACGTTCTTCCCACTGACCCCCGGTGTAAGGGACGTTCTTCCCACTGACCCCCGGTGTAAGGGACGTTCTTCCCACTGACCCCCGGTGTAAGGGACGTTCTTCCCACTGACCCACGGTGTAAGGGACGTTCTTCCCACTGACCCCCGGTGTAAGGGACGTTCTTCCCACTGACCCCCGGTGTAAGGGACGTTCTTCCCACTGACCCCCGGTGTAAGGGACGTTCTTCCCACTGACCCCCGGTGTAAGGGACGTTCTTCCCACTGACCCCCGGTGTAAGGGACGTTCTTCCCACTGACCCCCGGTGTAAGGGACGTTCTTCCCACTGACCCCCGGTGTAAGGGACGTTCTTCCCACTGACCCCCGGTGTAAGGGACGTTCTTCCCACTGACCCCCGGTGTAAGGGACGTTCTTCCCACTGACCCCCGGTGTAAGGGACGTTCTTCCCACTGACCCCCGGTGTAAGGGACGTTCTTCCCACTGACCCCCGGTGTAAGGGACGTTCTTCCCACTGACCCCCGGTGTAAGGGACGTTCTTCCCACTGACCCCCGGTGTAAGGGACGTTCTTCCCACTGACCCCCGGTGTAAGGGACGTTCTTCCCACTGACCCCCGGTGTAAGGGACGTTCTTCCCACTGACCCCCGGTGTAAGGGACGTTCTTCCCACTGACCCCCGGTGTAAGGGACGTTCTTCCCACTGACCCCCGGTGTAAGGGACGTTCTTCCCACTGACCCCCGGTGTAAGGGACGTTCTTCCCACTGACCCCCGGTGTAAGGGACGTTCTTCCCACTGACCCCCGGTGTAAGGGACGTTCTTCCCACTGACCCCCGGTGTAAGGGACGTTCTTCCCACTGACCCCCGGTGTAAGGGACGTTCTTCCCACTGACCCCCGGTGTAAGGGACGTTCTTCCCACTGACCCCCGGTGTAAGGGACGTTCTTCCCACTGACCCCCGGTGTAAGGGACGTTCTTCCCACTGACCCCCGGTGTAAGGGACGTTCTTCCCACTGACCCGCAATATAAGTCTTCCCACTGAGTGGAGAATCCTCACCTGGCTAGGACACATCAAGCACTCGGTATGTTCCAGCATTTTATTGTGTTTTGCTTTCATACAGTGTTACTTTATTAGGCAGCAGAAGGAAGACGCATTATGTGTACAGTAGTGTAGCGTCACTCCTAACAGACTGATGATGGAGCCCTCCACTGTCGGATTCCTGGTTCTGATGACCGCGCTGTCGGATTCCTGGTTCTGATGACCGCACTGTCTGCTCACCTCTCTCTCCCTCTCGTTTTGCAGGGTATGGTGCCGTTCATCTTTGTGGGAACTCAGGACAGCATCAGCACGGCGTTGGCCCTCCTGGAGTACCAGATTTCATATCTTCAGGTCTGTCTGTCTCTCTCCTTCTATAACGCATGGAATGTCCTGTTCTTGCCCTGTGGAGGCTGTGCGTTTTTGTTTGAAATCTTCTTTTACACCGGGCTGGACGCACACATTACCACCATATTGTATATCATGCAAAGGCTGATCATACACTTGAAGATTTAGACTTGGTCACCCCGATTCATTGCAGGGATCTTAAGGTTTCCCCGGCAGATATAACACATGATGATGTTTTTAAGACTGTTTGTTTTTAATTTGTACCATGTATGGGTGATCATGTGACTCCCGCCCTACCATCTGACCATTCTGGTGCCTTATGATTGGCCCAATGATGTCCTTTGGGAACAGGGAAAGAAGTCCATAGCAATGTGTTATTACAGTCAGTTTGGAGCTTTCTTCCTTTCCCTGGTCCCTTCAACCAAACGCAGCAGCTCAGGAATGAGGAAAGGTGAGTACATGCTGCTGGAATGGAGGAGCTCCCCTGTTCCTGTGTCCCCAATGAAGGTTCTCCCCTCAGCCCATGTTCCTGTGTCCCCAATTGGAGCAGCTCCCTGTAACCCCTGTTCCTGTGTCCCCAGTGAAGGAGCTCCCCTCAAACCTGTTCCTGTGTCCACAATTTGAGGAGCTTTCCTCAACCCCTGTTCCTGTGTCGCCATTGGAGGAGCTCCTTTCAACCCCTGTTCCTGTATCCCCAATGGAGGAGCTCCCCTCAACCCCTGTTCCTGTATCCCATTTGGAGGAGCTCCCCTCGACCCCTGTTCCTGTATCCCCATTGGAGGAGCTCCCCTCGACCCCTGTTCCTGTATCCCCATTGGAGGAGCTCCCCTCGACCCCTGTTCCTGTATCCCCATTGGAGGAGCTCCCCTCGACCCCTGTTCCTGTATCCCCATTGGAGGAGCTCCCCTCGACCCCTGTTCCTGTATCCCCATTGGAGGAGCTCCCCTCGACCCCTGTTCCTGTATCCCCATTGGAGGAGCTCCCCTCGACCCCTGTTCCTGTATCCCCATTGGAGGAGCTCCCCTCGACCCCTGTTCCTGTATCCCCATTGGAGGAGCTCCCCTCGACCCCTGTTCCTGTGTTTCCATTAAAGGATCTCTTCCTCAACTCCTCTTTCTTCAGCAACCATAACATTTTGCGATCTCCCATCACTTTCACTGTAGTCACCAGGACCCCCCTCCATCCTTTCAATTCAATGGATTCAGTTCTATTAGTCGTGGAGGCTCAGCATCACATGTAGCCAATACCACAGGTGCTCTGCATGCAAATACAGCCTGCCTAGGAAGGCCCGCTCCTCCAGACGGCTTCCCATCCATTTTGTTATCTGCATAACTTCTCCCACTGCTAGCATCAGGAACTTCCTCTGTGCACCTCCCTGAAACTGGTTTCACTTTTTACCAGCGACCCGATGGCATGGATAATGGTTCTGAAAGGACAATTAGATTTCAAATGTTTGTTCCGTCAAAGCGGCTTTATAACAGTACAGAGATGGGTTTGGTCAAATCCAGGTAGTGGCAGTTGGTGGGGCTTATCCTGGACCGTTGGGGGAAGTCCAGCCCCTAGTGATAGAGTGAAACCAGCTTCAGAGATGTTTTGAAGTAGAAAAAAGAAAAAAAAAAAAAAGGCCTTTTTGGGGTGTTTTGCGTCTCAGGTAGACGGGCTCCCTTTTAATGTACCGGTACGTGTACAACCACAAGGCTCCGGGCAGCCTAGCACTGTCCAGATGTGTCTGCAGACCTCACATTGCCATAGAGAGAAGAAGAGCTGCACGACTGCTAAGCCCAAGAAAAATACATTCCGCTGCTCCGGTTTGCCCTTAAACAGACTTGGGATGGTGGCTGGAATCCACTGCTCTACAACCAACAGGCCATGTTTTCAGAATTTCATCACCTTGCAGAGGTGATGATGGGATATTCCTAAACTATGACCTGTTGGGGGGTACTTGAGAGCTGGGTTCGAGAAGCGCTGTTGTAGAGACGTTCCTCTCTGGGTTGGAGCCTGTGTCTGGCCTGAGACTTGTAGATGGTCTTCATGGACTAACAAGTTCCTTTGCATGACCCATCAGTCTACTAGAGTGTAGGTGGTGGTCTCGTTTCCCCCCCAACTTTGGTTAGACTCCACTAACAGGGGCATCCTCATACCTGGGACCCAAGTCTGGATTCCAGGAACAGATGGTCCCTGCTTCATTGGGAGAAGCCACTGTCGACCTCATACCTGGACTACATTGAACATTACTTGGGTGTGGAAGGAGCTTCACCTCCAAGAAGGTGTGGAAATTATCATTGCAGCAGGACAAGTTACATACATAGTTAGTCTGGCTGAAAAAAGACAAAAGTCCATCCAGTTCAACTATAAAATGGATAAAAAGTTATAATCCTACACCTATAGTTGATCTAGAGCACGGGTAGGCAACCTGCGGCTCTCCAGCTGTTGCAGAACTACAAGTTCCATCATGTCTCTGCAACATTACAAAACTGACAGTTACAGCTATGACTTGCAATGTCTCATGGGAAATGTAGTTCCACAACAGCTAGAAAGCCGCAGGTTGCCTACCCCTGATCTAGAGGAAGGCAAAAACCCAGCAAATCACAATCCAATTTGCTCCTGCTGGGGAAAAAGTTCCTTCCTGATCCCCCGAGAGGCAATCGGATATTCCCTGGATCAACTTTCCCTATAAATGTTATATTCTGTGTATCCAAGAAAGAATCCAGGATTTTCCTACAGCAATCCACTGAGCTGGCCACAACCAACTCTGGAGGGAGTCTATTCCACATTCTCACAGCTCTTATTGTGAAGAAACCTTTCCGTGTTTGGAGATTACATTTCTTTTCCTCCAGACGTAAAGAGCGCCCCCTTGTCCTCCTGTGATGACCTCAGGGGGAATAACTACACCGAGTTCACTATATGAACCACTGATGTATTATACATGGAGATCATATCCCCCCCTTATGTATTATACATGGAGATCATATCCCCCCCTTATGTATTATACATGGAGATCATATCCCCCCCTTATGTATTATACATGGAGATCATATCCCCCTTATGTATTATACATGGAGATCATATCCCCCCCTTATGTATTATACATGGAAATCATATCCCCCCTTATGTATTATACATGGAGATCATATCCCCCCTTATGTATTATACATGGAGATCATATCCCCCTTATGTATTATACATGGAGATCATATCCCCCCTTATGTATTATACATGGAGATCATATCCCCCCTTATGTATTATACATGGAGATCATATCCCCCCTTATGTATTATACATGGAGATCATATCCCCCCTTATGTATTATACATGGAGATCATATCCCCCTTATGTATTATACATGGTGATCATATCCCCCCCTTATATATTATACATGGTGATCATATCCCCCCTTATGTATTATACATGGAGATCATATCCCCCCTTATGTATTATACATGGTGATCCATATCCCCCTCCACTAAATTGTCAGAACTTGCAGGAACATTAGCTGCAGCAAAGATATGGGAGTTCTCCATGTGACAGAACAACTGGCCTGGTCCCTATGCTGGACAGCTCTGAGAGTGCTACTCTTGACCACTCAGTCTTTCCTGAAGATGTTGTATTGCCATCTGCTTCTCCTCAACCAGTAGTCCCAAAACCAAAGGGATCAGTTAGCTCACCTGGGTGCTTCTCAAAAGAAACCACCGCTGGAGGTCCCTGTGCTTCCCTAAATTGTCAGAAGGCAGAACACGCTGGGATCCTGCTGCAGGTACCCCCTGTTTGGGGATAATGTACCTCAGGAAGCCTTCATGGGTCTTGATCACTTGGAGATAGGTCTCCCTCCTGTGGCTGAAGAATTATTTCACTATGTTTGAGCCCAACTACAGGCAAAATGTGTCAGTAGTGGAGCCATTGTGTCCTGAAACATCTAGAGGGCCTCTATATGTTCTCATTCCTCTGCCCTGGGAGGAATCCACTTGCTGGGGTGTCCCCATACCTGGGGCTTAAGTTTGGTTTTCTAGAAAAGATGGTCTCTCCTTCCTCACAGCATTTCCCTGGGAGATGGGTTTCTGATCTGGACTCTGTTGGACATCGCTTAGGTGTGATAGGAACTTTACTTCTAGTAGTAGTCTGGGAGTTCTCTGTGTGACAAGGCAAATGGCCCGGTCCCTATGCTGGACAGCCCTGAGAGTGCTACTCTCAACCACACGGTCTTTCTTGGAGACCTTGCATTGCCATCTGCTTCTCCGCAACCAGTAGTCCCCGAACTGAAAAGCTAGGTTTGCACACGAGAGCCCCTTGGGAAAAACCATCGCTGAAGGTTTCTGTGCTCCCCTAGATTCAGAACTTGCAGGAATATTATCTGCAGCAAAGGGTGGGAGTTCTCCAAGTGACAGAACAATTGGCCTGGTCCCTATCCTGGACAGCTCTGGGAGTGTTATTCTTGCCCTCACTGTCTTTCCTGAACATGTTGCATTACCGTCTGCTTCTCCTCAACCGGTAGACCCAAAACGGAAAGGCTAGGTTTGCACACATGGAAGCTCCTTGGAAGAAACCAGCTCTGGAGGTCCCTGTGCTCCACTAATTTTGTCAGAACTTGAAGGAGCATTAGCTGCAGCAAAGGTCTGGGAGTTCTCCGTGTGACAGAATAAATGGCCCCGTCCCTATGGTGGACAGTGCTGCTCTTGACCTCACTGTCTTTCCTGGAGACATTGCATTGGCATCTGGTTCTCCTCAACCAGTAGTCCCAAACCGAAGGGGATAGGTTTGCTCACCTGGGTGCTCTTCAGAAGAAACCACTGCTGGAGGGCCCTGTGCTCCCCAAAATTGTCAGAACACGCTGGGATCCTGCTGCAGGTACCCAGTGTTTGGAGGTAGGTGTACCTCCAGAAGCCTTCATGGGACCTGATCACCTGGACAGAGGTCCTCCTGCAGCTCCGTGGCTGTAGGGCAATTCTTCTGGCCAAGTTCATTTACAGGCAAGACGTGTCAGAAGAAGCCTGCTTCAGGTGGGAAATGTTCTCCTTTTTTGAAAAAACAGACTTTTTGGTCTTGGCAGTCGTCCGGCTCTTCAATAATTGGGTATGGGACTGATTCATGAAGAACCTGTCAGGTTCTTGAAGGTGATTCCATTCTAGAGCAATACCTACAGCATGCATCTGCTTCTCGATCTAGACATCGCAATAGTTTTAGTTTTTTTGTATGGAGGAAAATTTACAGTTCTGCAAAGTACATCACCCCCTGCTCTCCCCTCCCCCATCATGATAGTCACCCCAGTCTCTCTTCCTCCCCCCAAATCCAGGAAGTGGACCAGCTGCGGATGCAGCGAATGCACATTGAGGATCAGCTGAAGGGCCTGGGAGGCGGAGTTCGTATCGGCCCCTCCCGGGTAGAGAAGGAGAAGGTCGGAGGACAGGTAGAAGGCGGTACCACCTTCGCCTCTGTCGCCGGTAGAGGCCGAGGAAATTACGGTGAGTTTTCATGACACTGCCGATAAAATGGCGGCTTTGCGAGGGCGCTAAACACAGAATGCTTCATATTTAGCGCAATTCGCACTGTCTCCATGATATCGCAGAGCAGCCGGAGCGATCACCGCCTTGTGTTGCCTCTGCGCTAGGGGGCAGTGTGGTGCATGATTAATTGCATCCCACTGCTCCCTTTTTGCTTTTTTTTCTTTTTTTTTTTTTTTATTGTACTAGCTTTATTTGAAGGGTACAAAACGTACACTTCATTCACTACAATGCCAGCTGGCACGATGCGCTGCAATTCAGGCTGGTGCACTGCGATAAAATGCTGCATTCTGCATTTTATTGCAGCACGAATGAGACACCTAGGAAACAATTGCTTCCTGTCTGTCCCTGCGGTGATCGGCGATTTACCACGTGATCATACAGCTGCATATAGTGTGGACTGGTCCTTATGGTAACAGCGTTTTCTGAGTGACCTCTAAGGGTTTTGGATTTTTATGATGTCGGAGGAACATTGTTCAAAGCAAAACTTGACTTACTGTCTTTTTATCCTCTAGAGTACAACTGCCACTTTTCCAGATATTTTCAGGATTGTCACATGGCGAAGGTCCTCAGTGGAGCTGATATGATGACCTCATTTTCTGCATCATTGCACGGCTCTGTTACACGGGTGTCAAACTGGCGGCCCTCCAGCTGTCGCCAAACTAAAAGTCCCATGAGGCATTGCAAGATTGACAGTTTCAAGCATGACTCCCAAAGGTAGAGGCATGATGGGACTTGTAGTTTCGCTACATCTGGAGGGGCCGCCAGTTTGACACCCCTGCTCTATTATGATGCCCCTTAAGGGGTGGATCCATGACGCCCTGTAGTCACAGGAAGTCCTCAGTTTTCCAGGTTGAATGACAATGGATGTCATTCAGTGAGAAGTCTAAGGACATCATCTGGCTGAGAAGAGGTACTGCAGGGTAGTGAAGGTGACTTACAGCTGGACCCCCTTTTTTTAAAAATTTATTTTAAACCCTTGATGGGTTTTTTTTTTCTTTAATTTTTACATTTTGCTGGGCCTCAACTTTAAACAATATAACTTTTTTTTTTTTTTTTTTTCTTAAATGATCTTCATAAAAAAAAAAAAAAAAAGACCCCCAAAAAAAACAGAAAATGGCCATTTTTGCTGTCCCTTGTTGTTCTGCAATGCTGACGTTTTGGCCTGTTTATTCAGCTGCTTTGGGTAGTTGGACATATTGATCCCGCCAGATTTACACGGAGGTTAGAATGGTCCAACCAGGTTTTCTAGGTCTGCTTCACAGGTTTATAAAAGGCTCCCTGCCTGCAAAAGACACCAGATAAATCCTAAGCCCATTCTAAGTAACTTAAAGTGGTTGTAAACACAGTGAAGTGACCAGCCTCAGGGGATACACAGAGATGAAACAAATCCTCCTACATAAGTTGTACCTGGTTATCTGCAGCGACCTGTTTCCTACAGCCATTCAAAGTGCAAAATTTATGCAGGAACTCTTAATCTGTGAAAAGCAGGGGGGCGGAGATCGGATGTTGCGTCAGTGAGGAGAGCTGATTGGAGGGAAAGGACACACCCCCTTTACATAGCACACAGGAACAGAGCTGAGGCTGTCAATCACAGGCTGTGCCCTCCCATGTCACCTTTTTTCTTTTGGTGTCAGGAAAACTCTTCAGAAGTGATTCATGCTGATAGCAGAGGAAGGAGTCAGCGGACACAAATGACACTCAGTGCTCTAGACTGAGACAAGTATACACTATAGAGGGCTGTGCTTTGTTCATATTTCATGTTGGAGGTTCACAGCCACTCTAACCACTTGCCTACTGGGCACTTATACCCCCTTTGTGCCCAGGCCAATTTTCAGCTTTCAGTGCCGTCATGCTGACAGCCGCCAATTGTCAGAGGACAGATCGGCACGCTGTGACAGCGTGCGGAAAATGCAGCCGATAACTGGCAACTGCATTTACCGGTGATCTGCTGTGTCATTGGACACAGCTGATCATGTGGTAAAAGGCCGCTGTGATTGACCATTTACCGTATCACGTGATCAGCTGTGTGCATAGGACACAGCGATCACGGAGATTTCCGAGTGTGCGCCCCCCGGGGGCATGTAGGAGGGCACGTTCTGGGAGGATGCCATATGACGCCCTCCCAGAACTGGACAACCGCACTGTAGCAAGTGGTTAATAGCTGATTTGTTTTTTTGGGTCTTCCTGACAGTTTTTTGATTTTTTTTTTTTTTCTTTTCCCCCCCTCACCTTGGTTTCAGCTATCGGACGTTATTATTATTATTATACAGGATTTATATATCGCCAACAGTTTGCTCAGCGCTTTACAATATAACGGGAGACAATACAGATCAATACAAGAGGGATAGGAGGGCCCTGCTCCTTGGAGATAACAATCTAAGAGGGAGGGGCTAGTGGTACAAAAGGTAGTAACTGTGGGGGATGGACTGGTAGGAAGAGTAGAAGATTCCATTATTAGCTGAGGGCAGGATAGGCTTCCCTGAAGAGATCGGTGTTCAGAGATCGCCTAAAAGTGGGCAGAGTAGGTGATAGCCTGATAAATTGGGGTAGAGAGTTCCAGAGGATGGGGGAAGCCCTGGATAAGTCCTGGAGATGAGCATGGGAGGAAACAAGGGAGCTAGAGAGTAGAAGGTCGTGGGAGGAGCGGAGAGGACGGTTTGGGTGATATTTGGAGACCAGATTGGTGATGTAATTGGGGGCGGAGTTATAAATGGCTTTATATGTTATTGTTAATGTTATGAATTTTATCCGTTGGGCAATGGGAAGCCAGTGGAGGGATTGGCAGAGAGGGGTGGAGGACACTGAATGGAGGGCAGTGGAGGGATTGGCAGAGAGGGGTGGAGGACACTGAATGGAAGCCAGTGGAGGGATTGGCAGAGAGGGGTGGAGGACACTGAATGGAGGGCAGTGGAGGGATTGGCAGAGAGGGGTGGAGGACACTGAATGGGGGCCAGTGGAGGGTTTGGCAGAGAGGGGTGGAGGACACTGAGTGAAGGTCAGTGGAGGGATTGGCAGAGAGGGGTGGAGGACACTGAGTGGAGGCCAGTGGAGGGATTGGCAGAGAGGGGTGGAGGACACTGAGTGGAGGCCAGTGGAGGGATTGGCAGAGAGGGGTGGAGGACACTGAGTGGAGGCCAGTGGAGGGATTGGCAGAGAGGGATGGAGGTCAGTGGAGGGATTGGCAGAGAGGGGTGGAGGACACTGAGTGGAGGTCAGTGGAGGGATTGGCAGAGAGGGATGGAGGTCAGTGGAGGGATTGGCAGAGAGGGATGGAGGCCAGTGGAGGGATTGGAAGAGAGGGGTGGAGGACACTCAATGGAGGTCAGTGGAGGGATTGGCAGAGAGGGGTGGAGGACACTGAGTGGAGGCCAGTGGAGGGATTGGCAGAGAGGGGTGGAGGCCAGTGGAGGGATTGGCAGCGAGGGGTGGAGGACACTGAGGGGAGGCCAGTGGAGGGATTGGCAGAGAGGGATGGAGGCCAGTGGAGGGATTGGCAGAGAGGGGTGGAGGACACTCAATGGAGGTCAGTGGAGGGATTGGCAGAGAGGGGTGGAGGACACTGAGGGGAGGCCAGTGGAGGGATTGGCAGAGAGGGATGGAGGACACTGAGGGGAGGCCAGTGGAGGGATTGGCAGAGAGGGATGGCAGATACAGAACGGTTAGTAAGGTGGATGAGTCTGGCAGCAGCATTCATGATAGACTGAAGAGGGGATAGCCTGCGGTGAGGTCGGCCAATGAGGAGGGAGTTACAATAGTCAAGACTTCCTCTGCTTAAAGAGTAAATATGTTTTTGTTGAGGGGAACCCCCCCCCCTCCCCCCTCTGGGTGATCCATGTACACTGCAGGGATTTTACCGAACGTCGTTGCAGTTTCCCACCTTTTTGTTGTTCAGAAGAAATAGCTGTTTGTTTGTCTGTGTCCGTGTGTAAAGTGAATCTCATGGGAGTGCTTTTATAATGACCAATCAGCTGCTGCACTTTCCGGGTTCTAATGAGGACAGCGGCAGGGTCTGCACCCCTTTTTAGATGTGATTTGCCTTTCGAGAGAATCTCACCGAAGTGGAGTTTCCCTTTAAGTCTTGTGTGGTGTATATGTATGGATTGTCACCGTCCGCCTTTTGCTTGGCTCTTGCAGCTCCAGGGTCTGGGGACCCGCCTCTCTCTGCTCGGAATGGGGGTGGTGGAAACCGGCCAAGACCGTCCCGCAGGAGAATCGCCAACGAAGATCGAACGATAGTGGATGAACAGGAAGGGGGGGCCGGACATCCTGTCCAGAATGGAGTAGGTAAGTGGCTACCTCTTCTAGTGCCAGCTGAAATTTACATACAAGTCAATGAGTTTTGTAGCTTCATATGGGAGAGTGCTTGTGCAGTATATATGTATATATGTCCAACTTCTAGAAGAACCCCCCCCATGGGAGATTCAGTTAATGAGTCTAAAAAGCAAACTGCTTTTGCAATATATATGTGTATATGCCTGACTTCTAGAACCCCCCTCCCATATGGGAGATTCAATTAGAGGGAGAGTCTAAAAGCAAGTCGTTTGTATATGCCACACCCCCTCCCACCAAATCCGTATGGTACGTGCTTCTTCGTGGTGCTTTTACTTGGCTCTTTCTCTGGTTACAGGGTCTCTTTAAGCTGTAGAATGATCTTCTGCATGAGGTGCAGCATTGGCAACAGAATTTTATTACAAAATGACAGATTTTCTGATTTTCTCATAACCAATCATGGTTCAGAAATATTCTCATCCTGATACTGACCCGTCGGTCCTTTATGGGTTCATAAAGGACATATCCCTGACCCCTTCCCCCAGAACACAAACTTTGGCCTGACTGATCAGATTAGGGATTAGAGCTGCCAATAGGGGATACTGACCATGGGTCAGCAGGGGGGCCCAGGCTATCAGGGAAGCTGTAGGGTGGCTTGTGGTTTTTAATAGCAGCCCTGCCTAGATGTACTAAAACTGGGAGCTGAGCTTGTATAGGCAGGACTTGTCATTACTGATCACGGCCAGCAGAGGGAGCAGGAAGCATGCTAACGCATAGAATGCTGTGGAATGAGGGTCACATCTGAACCCCTGTAGGGTTATATGGAATACGAGGGTCACATCTGAACCCCTGTAGGGTTATATGGAATACGAGGGTCACATCTGAGCCCCTGTAGGGTTATATGGAATATGAGGGTCACATCTGAACCCCTGTAGGGTTATATGGAATACAAGGGTCACATCTGAACCCCTGTAGGGTTACATGCAATACGAGGGTCACATCTGAACCCCTGTAGGGTTACATGCAATACGAGGGTCACATCTGAACCCCTGTAGGGTTACATGCAATACGAGGGTCACATCTGAACCCCTATATGGTTATATGGAATACAAGGGTCACATCTGAACCCCTATATGGTTATATGGAATACAAGGGTCACATCTGAACCCCTATATGGTTATATGGAATACAAGGGTCACATCTGAACCCCTATACGGTTATATGGAATACGAGGGTCACATCTGAACCCCTATACAGTTATATGGAATACGAGGGTCACATCTGAGCCCCTGTAGGGTTATATGGAATACGAGGGTCACATCTGAGCCCCTGTAGGGTTATATGCAATACGAGGGTCACATCTGAACCCCATACGGTTATATGCAATACAAGGGTCACATCTGAACCCCTGTAGGGTTATATGGAATACGAGGGTCACATCTGAGCCCCTGTAGGGTTATATGGAATACGAGGGTCACATCTGAACCCCATACGGTTATATGGAATACGAGGGTCACATCTGAACCCCTGTAGGGTTATATGGAATACGAGGGTCACATCTGAGCCCCTGTAGGGTTATATGCAATACGAGGGTCACATCTGAACCCCTATATGGTTATATGCAATATGAGGGTCACATCTGAACCCCTGTAGGGTTATATGGAATACGAGGGTCACATCTGAGCCCCTGTAGGGTTATATGCAATACGAGGGTCACATCTGAACCCCTATAGGGTTATATGGAATACGAGGATCACATCTCAAACCCCCCCCCCCCCCCCAATAGAGTTAGAAGTAACATTAGAGGGACACCTCTGAACCTCAATAGTTATATTACATAGAATCCTCATATTACATATAACTATTGAGGTTCAGAGGTGTCCCTCTAATGTTACTTTTACCTCTATTGGGGGGGGGGGGTTTGAGATGTGACCCTCGTATTCCATATAACCCTTTAGGGGTTCAGATGTGACCCTCATATTACATAGAATGCTCATATTACATAGAATGCTCATTTTACATATGAGGGTCACATATCAACCTCCGTAGTTATACAGAATGTAATATTATGGTCCCATCTTAACTCCCCCATAGAGTCTTATATGTAGTATGAGGGTCACATCTGAACCCCCATAGACTTATGACATAAAACCGGTGATCCCACTACAAATGCAGCGGGGAAAATTAATTTTTGGATCCCCTGCAGATTTTGTATGTTTGCCCACTTACAAAGAAATGAAGGGTCTATAACTTCTATCATAGGTGTATTTTAAATGATAGAGACGGAATATCAACCAAAAATCCACAAACAAACCACATGATACAAATGTTATAAATGGAGTTGCAGTTCAGTGAGTAAATTAAGTATTTGATCCCAAAGCAAAGAATGACTTGGTACTTGGTGGAGGAACCCTTGTTGGCCAGCACAGAGGTGAGACGTTCCTTGTAGTTGGTTCCCAGGTTTGCACACATCTCAGGAGGGATTTTGGTCCGCTCTTCTTTACAGATATTCCTTACGGTTTCTTGGCTGTCGCTTGGCAACTTGAAGCGTTGATGCTCCCTTCGTAAATTTTCTATAGGATGAAGGTCTGGAGACTGGCTAGGCCACTCCAGGACCTTAATGTGCTTCTTCTTGAGCCACTCCTTTGTTGCCTTAGTGGTATGTTTTGGGTCATTGTCATGCTGGAAGACCCATCCACCACCCATCTTCAGTGTTCTGGTTGAGGGAAGAAGGTTCTCATCCAAAATTTTACAATATGTGGCCCCATCCATTGGCCCCTCAATGCGGCAAAATCGGCCTGTACCTTTAGCAGAGAAGCAGTGCCAAAGCATAATGTTTCCACCTCCGTGCTGGACAGTTGGGATGGTGTTCTTGGGGTCATAGTCAGCATTTTTCTTCTGCCAAACACGGCGAGTCGAGTTGATGCCAAAGAGCTTGAGTTTGGTCTCCTCTAACCACAACACTTTCCACCAGTCCTCCTCGGCATCATTCAGATGTTCAGTGGCAGACTTCAGACAGGCCTGGACATGGGCTTTCTTGAGCAGAGCAACCTTGCGGGCACTGCAGATTGTCAATCCATGGCCACGTATTGTATCACCAATGGTTTGTTTGGTGACTGTGGTCCCAACTGCCTGGAGATCATCCACAAGCTGCTCACATGTAGTTCTGGGCTGATCCCTCACTTTTCTCATGATCATCCTTACCCCATGAGGTGAGATCTTGCATGGTGCACCAGACCTAGGGAGACTGATGGTTATGTTGTATTTCTTCTATTTGTGAGTAATCCCTCCAGCAGTTGTCTCCTTCTCACCAAGCTTCTTGATTATGGTCTTGTAGCCCAGTCCAGCCTTGTGCAGGTCTACAATCTTGTCTCTGACATCCTTTGACACCTCTTTAGTCTTGCCCGTGGTGGTGGTGAGGTTTAGATGGAAGAAAGAGAGATTCTGTGGACAGGTGTCTTTTATACACGTAACAAGTTGTCGTTCGGAGTGCCTTCTTACATTGACAGCACTGATCTGTGTACCACATGAGCACAGAGCCAGTCTGTAGGAGCCACAATCATTGTTGGTTGGTAGGGGATCAAATACTTATTTTGCTCACTGAACTGCAACTCCATTTATAACATTTGTATTGTGTGTTTCCAGGATTTTGGTTGATATTCTGTCTCAATCATATAAAATAGACCTATGATAAAAATGATAGACCCGTTATTTCTGTGTAAGCGGGAAAACCTACAAAATCTGAAGGGGATCACATTATTATTTTCCCCACGGTGGCTATAAATCTATTGAAGGAATCCTCCGCTGAGATTGTTACTGAGGGAATATACATTACTGACTGCTTTATAGGATACTGATTTCTGTTCACATTTGTCTTCTAGATGATGGATCAAAGACCCCACCACACGAGAACCACATCGAGTCCAACTCCGGGGACACAGCCAGCCAACCGCAGGACACACAGACTGGTGAGTGTGCAAGAGCTGACAGTCTGAGGGTCCTGCTCTTTAATTACCCCTGATAGGGAACAGGAGGTACGAGGGTTCTGATCATACATCTCATAGGAAACAGGAGGTACAAGGGTCCCGATCATTCCATCCAATAGGAAACGGGAGGTATGAGGGTCCCGATCATTACATCCAATAGGGAACAGGAGGTACGAGGGTCCTGATCATTACATCCAATAGAGAACGGGGTATGAGGGTCCCGATCATTACATCCAATAGGGAACAGGGGGTATGAGGGTCCTTATTACATCCAATAGGGAACAGGGGGTATGAGGGTCCTTATTACATCCAATAGGGAACAGGGGGTATGAGGGTCCTTATTACATCCAATAGGGAACAGGGGGTATGAGGGTCCTTATTACATCCAATAGGGAACAGGGGGTATGAGGGTCCTTATTACATCCAATAGGGAACAGGGGGTATGAGGGTCCTTATTACATCTAATAGGGAACAGGAGGTACGAGGGTCCCGATCATTGCATCCAATAGGGAACAGGAGGTATGAGGTTCCTTATTACATCTAATAGGGAACAGGGGGTAGGAGGGTCCCGATCATTACATCCAATAGGGAACAGGAGGTACGAGGGTCCCGATCATTGCATCCAATAGGGAGCAGGAGGTACGAGGGTCCCGATCATTACATCAAATAGGGAACAGGAGGTATGAGGGTCCCGATCATTGCATCCAATAGGGAGCAGGAGGTACGAGGGTCCCGATCATTGCATCCAATAGGGAGCAGGAGGTACGAGGGTCCCGATCGGGACTCTCGTACCTCCTGTTCCCTATGAGATCATTATGATCATTATATCCAATAGGAGGTATGAGGGTCCCGATCATTACATCCAATAGGGAACAGGAGGTATGAGGGTCCCGATCATTACATCCAATAGGGAACAGGAGGTACGAGGGTCCCGATCATTACATCCAATAGGGAACAGGAGGTACGAGGGTCCCGATCATTACATCAAATAGGGAACAGGAGGTATGAGGGTCCCGATCATTACATCCAATAGGGAACAGGGGGTATGAGGGTCCCGATCATTACATCCAATAGGGAACAGGAGGTATGAGGGTCCCGATCATTACATCCAATAGGGAATAGGGGGTATGAGGGTCCTTATTACATCCAATAGGGAACAGGAGGTATGAGGGTCCTTATTACATCCAATAGGGAACAGGAGGTACGAGGGTCCTTATTACATCTACTAGGGAACAGGAGGTGCGAGGGTCCTTATTACATCTACTAGGGAACAGGAGGTATGAGGGTCCCGATCATTACATCCAATAGGGAATAGGGGGTATGAGGGTCCTTATTACATCCAATAGGGAACAGGAGGTATGAGGGTCCTTATTACATCCAATAGGGAACAGGAGGTACGAGGGTCCTTATTACATCTACTAGGGAACAGGAGGTACGAGGGTCCTTATTACATCTACTAGGGAACAGGAGGTACGAGGGTCCTTATTACATCTACTAGGGAACAGGAGGTATGAGGGTCCTTATTACATCTACTAGGGAACAGGAGGTATGAGGGTCCCAATCATTACATCCAATAGGGAACAGGAGGTATGAGGGTCCTTATTACATCCAATAGGGAACAGGGGGTATGAGGGTCCCGATCGATACATCCATTAGGGAACAGGGGGTATGAGGGTCCTTATTACATCCAATAGAGAACAGGAGGTACGAGGGTCCCGATCATTACATCCAATAGGGAACAGGAGGTATGAGGGTCCCGACCATTACATCCAATAGGGAACAGGAGGTATGAGGGTCCCGACCATTACATCCAATAGGGAACAGGAGGTATGAGGGTCCCGATCATTACATCCAATAGGGAAGGACACAGTCTGTTGACATAAATTTTACTTTTTCTTTCTCTATAACGCAGATGAAACCTCAACAACGGATTCTGTGACACCAAAGAAAGACTCCAGAGCGAGACGCTCGAGGGGCAGCAACACAAAGGTAAGTGATCGTAAGCTGTAATCAAGGGGCACACAGCTTGCAGTCTGAAAAAATTTAAAAAGATTGCAAACTGCTATTTTTTTCAGGTACTTATATAGCGCCGTCAATTTACACAGCGCTTTACATATATATATTGTACATTCACATCAGTCCCTAACCCTCAAGGGGTGTACAATCTAAGGTCCCTAACTTACATTCATACATACACATACTAGGGCCAATTCACCTACCAGCATGTCTTTGGAGTGTGGGAGGAAACCGGAGTATCCAGAGGAAACCCACGCAGGCACATGGAGAACATGCAAACTCCAGGCAGGTGGTGCAGTGGTTGGGATTCGAACCAACATCCCTAGTACTGCCCCAACCAAACTGCCTATTCTTTTTATATCCTTCCTTTGGCGATCCTCAAACTGCATTCTTATTGGTCCGTCTATAGGGCCTGGTTCAGAATGTGGCTTCTTTAGGCTTCAAACCATCGCTTTTTTTTTTTTTTTCTCCCCCTTTTTGGTGGACTGCAAGAATCTTAATTGGCACTGTATAGATAAGGCAGACATTCTTTCCTTCATGTGCTACCATTAGGCCCCAGTAGGAGGCGATCTGCATCACAGAGAGGGACTGGGAGGAAAGGAGGGGTGTCCTCAACAATGAAGGAGGTTTTTTTTTTGTTTTTTTTTCCTTGGAATTGTGTTGTGCAGCTTCCTATTATGGAGTTGGAAAACTCAATATTGTCTATTTTTACAATTTTTTTTTCCTCTTGTTTTTCCCTCTAGAGCACGGGTGTCAAACTGGTGGCCCCCCAGCTGCTGTGAAACTACAAGTCCCATCATGCCTCTACCTCTGGGAATCATGCTTGTAACTGTCAATCCTGCAATGCCTCATGGGACTTGTAGTTTGGCAACAGCTGGAGGGCCACCAGTTTGCCACCTGTGCTCTAGTGCCATACTGTACTGTCCAATTGCCTGCATGAGCACTGAGTTCAAATAGAACATGGGCTCTTCCAAAATGGCCCCTGGAGACCACAGCTGCAGATGCTCATTGTCTATGCTTTAGGCCCCCCTTCTCTCCTCTAGTTCCATACTCTTCTGTCCAATTGATCAAAAGAGCACCGTGTTTACATAGATAATGGGCTTGCCCAAAAGGGCCTCTGGAGTCCACGACTGCAGACACCTTTTGGTCTATGCTCTCGCTCCTCTTCCTCCCTCTAGTGCCACACACTATTGGACGAAGACTCTAAACATGCGAAAAAGGGATACACTGCTCCGCACAGGGATCACCAGCCACTCTGTTTCCATTTCTGCTCATCTTGGCCGCATGATTCGTGCAATTAATAATGGAAAAGATCTACACTCTGGTTGTGTACCGGATGATTGACTAAACAATACAGCTGGTAGCAAATCCAATCCACCAAAGCTCCGCTTCTAGTATGTGAACTCAGTGTTCTTGTGAGCAATTGAACGAATAGATAAGGATGTTCCACTAGAATATGGGCCCTCTCAAAATGGCTTTCGGAGTCCAGAGCTGCAGACACCCTTGGTGAATGTTTTGGCTCCTTTTCTTCCTTCTAGTGCCATACTCTTCTGCCCAACTGCTTAGAAGTTCACTATGACCAGTAAAGCATGAGCTCTCCCAAAATGGCCGTCGGAGTCAACAGCTGCAGATGCCCTAGCGCCTTGTCTTCCTCTAGTGCACGGGTGTCAAACTGGCAGCCCACCAGCTGTTGCCAAACTACAAGGTCCATGAGGCATTGCAAGATTTGCAGTTACAAGCATGACTCCCAAAGGCAGAAGCATGATGGGACTTGCCAGTTTGATACCCCTGATCTATTGCCACACTCTGCACATGGTGCTCCCACGAGCATTTGGACAGCTCCCCCAAAATGGCCCCTGGAGTCCATGCCTGCAGACACATTTTTGGTTTATTCTCTGGCTCCTCTTCTCTCTACTGCCACATGATATTGGATGGAAACTGTAAGCGTTTTGTGGGGGGGAATACTGCTCTACCCAAGGTACACGTTCACCAGCTACTTGGTCCCAGGCATTGGTTGCCATCTTGGCTCCTCCTGGCCACATGATTTATGCAATGAATAAAGAAAGAGCCACACACTGGACTTACTACTGACTGTATAGTTTGATCCTGTGGCATAGCTAGAACCTTCAGGGCCCTGGTGCAAGAAACCATGAAGGAACCCCGGCCGGGGCACTTCCCTCTCAGCTCATTGGCAGAATGCCAGGGCCCGGTCGCAAGTGCAACCTTTGGGACCCTGGTATTTCCGCCACTGGGAATGCCAGGGCCCGGTCGCGAGTGCAACCTTTGTGACCCTGGAAGTTCTGCCACTGGGGTCAGTAGTTTTTTTGTATTTTGAATTTTTTTTTAAATTACTTTTTATAAATTTTAGGAACCCTGTTGGGGGGTTTTGGGGGAGATATCAGGGGTCTAAAAAGACCTCTGATGTTTCACCTTTTTGGGACAGAGAAAGGAGACTGAGGGCTGTGTCCTCCATCTCCCTCTCTGTAGCCTCAGCAGCACAGAATTAATGGATAGGAATAGCTGTACAGAGACTTCCCCTTCATACATAAACGGAAGCATAGTAAACACAGTTTACTATGTCTCAGTTATGAATGGACAGAGTCGGTAATCGGTTCGGATCACTGACTCTCCATTCAGAAAAGGAAGTGGCCAGTAAATGACACATTGACCGTCTCCTTACCCGCTCTCCATCCTGACAGCATCCCCCTGCAGCAGGGGAGGGGGGGAACCTGGCTGTGCTGCATGAGTCGAGCTGAGGCCAGCAGACAGAAGCTGGATAGGAGGGGGCGGAACTGATTTCTTAATTTCCCCCTCTCCATCCCACAGGCATCCAGCAGCTGCAGGAAAATGTAGGGATTGGTTCCTCTGTTTGCAGCTGCTCCTCCTATCCAGGCGCACAGGGAGGGACCTGGTCACAGTTGTGACCCCTGCAGGTACTCCCCTGGTTTGACCAATCACCTGTATACGGTCAATCCATATGACTGCCTCCACCAACTCATTCCTCTTGTTGAAGCAAAATGTGTCAGCAGAGGAACTCAAGGGGGTTGTCACCGGGTCTGGAAGTGAGGGGGATTCATGACACCCTACGAGGCAGTTCTAATCCTTCATACCCCCCTCCCCCCCAATCCAACACCAGCAAGGAAAGGTTTGGCAAGATGAGCTTGGTGTTCTCAGAGAGTCCTAATATATAGTAACTCCCCTTCCTACCACCCCTGGAGGAGGAGTAGGACCACTGTTTGGGAAGAAGTCAAGTGTGAACAAGCCCTAACACCCCTAAAGTGTTAGGCGTTTAATGAGCTTTAAAAAACCCTCCCCAAATGCCCTCTGCATGATTTTGAGGCGTTTTATAGGCGTTAAAACCGCACCACAAACGCCTATAATGAACCTAATGGTGTTAATGCCACGCAAACGTTTGCCAGGCGTTTGAGGAGCATCACCGCCAACTTGAATGGGAGGCGTTTGAAAAGCTTCAACTCCTCCTGACTCCACATGAGGCGTCAATTTTGATGCGATGTTAACGTTCCAGTGTGAACAGCACTGTGTGCTGCCATGTGTATCATTTTCATAGGTGGGTGAGGAGCGTTAAACGCCTGCTTCAGCGCTAGTGTGAACTGAGCCTTGGACTGGTATAGGTAGTCCTTAGGTATTGGGTACGCTCTCTTCCAAAAGTACAGTGTAATTGTTCCTGCCATCATTGGTCTTCCCCATCCAATGGAGGTAGAGGTAAAGGCGCCTTATCCAGCCTCAGCTAGTCTTGCCCCTGTCAGTCCTTAGTGCTGGGATGGGACTGAATATGAAGCCTCTGCGGCAGGCGGTTTGTACAGCTGTTTGGCCCTGTCCTGGAGCAGGACCCTAATGACATGCCATATACATAGATATCAGCTAACTGTAAAGCTGGGCCTTGGGCAGGGGGTTCTTACCCTGAAATGGTCCTCTGGGCCATGGCCTTCACTGCCAGCGCGATGGTCATGGGCAGGACTAGGAATTGCATCCAGATATAGCAGTGCAATACCGAATTACTAGAAAATCCCGAGCAACCTGTGACGCCGTGCAATCACACGAAGGGTGGTGGGCTGTGAAGTAGGCTGCAATGGGCCCTATGATTTTGATGGCGGCCCTGGGGGTGGATGCTCAGTTATCGGTTCTCTTCCCACAGCCCAGAAGATGCTCCAATGTGGTTGGATGCTGGGTAATGTCTGTGTTGTTTTGGTTGGAATGTAGGAATAAAAAAAAAAAAAAAATTGCAGAACTTGATTGGCTACTCTGTGCAAAGGATGATATTGTCTACCAGAGGCCATAGTGCTACCAATAGATGTTTTATAATACGTGTTGTTCAATTCTAGGAGATTACTGGATAATCGAAAATACAGGACCTGGAAGAAGCTGCCACACCGACCGACTGACCTCAACTGTATCTACTACCCATGTACAGTTCTCTGTATACAGCCAATAAACCGAGAGCCCCTGCCCCCCCTCGACTCTGTGTCCTCTATGTACAGTTTTCTGTATACAACCAATAAACCGAGAGCCCCTGACTCTGTGTCCTCTATGTACAGTTCTCTCTATACAACTCATAAACCGAGAGCTCTCATCTCTCTGACCTCCTTGTACAATTCTCCATATACAACCAATAGACTACAATAAATCAAGAGTCTCCAACTCAATGTCCTCCATGTACAATTCTATACCTAAAAACCAAGAGCCCCCCAACTCCATGTATGATTCTCTCTATACAACCCATAAACTGAGAGCTCTCATCTCTCTGACCTCCTTGTACAATTCACCATATACAACCAATAGACCAGAATAAACCGAGAGCCTCCAACTCCATGTCCTCCATGTACGATTTTCTCTATACAACCCATACACTGAATAAACCGAGAGCCCCTGACTGTGTGTCCTCCATGTACAGTTCTGTGCGTACAACGCATGAACGGAGACCCCCCCCCCCCCCCCCCCGGTGTGTCCTTTTATGTACAATTCTCTATATACAACCAAAACACCAAATAAACTTGGAGCTTTATAACGTCTATACAACCAATCCACAGAGAACCGTCCAACTTCATGATACAATACACCAAATAAAGCGAGACCCCCCAGACTTTGTGTCTTCCATGTACAAGTCTCTCTATACAACCTGTAACGGAACCGACACAGACTGCTGGAGTACTCCCGTTAGAATACCGCTTCCCCGTCCGAACACCAACAACAGACACCACAGCCGACCATACAAGACTAGACAACACCAGTCTTGAAGTAAACCAGGAGGTAGACTAGTTTATTTGAACACAGATACAAGATATATACACTCAGGAAACAACCCCCCCTCCCTGCATAATGACACAGGGAGGGGCAATCCACATTTAGTAACAAGAGACACACAGGTAATCAAACTTCACACCAGCAGACTGTCCCATCAGGGGGGAGGGCTGCTGGAACCCCCCCCCCCCCCCACTAAGCTAATACACAAAACATTAAACAATCCACAACCCCCCACCTATCTCCTAAACATGTCTACACAGTCTGAGACAAAGCCCACAGAATATTAGGACAGATCATCCTGTACCCCTAACAGGCACAGGGTGACTTACACATAAGAGGGAAATGGGGAGCTGAGACAGGTCTCCCCACCTCTCCAAAGTGAACTGGGTTCCATTGGCCCCCCACCCAAAGTGACTCCCATCACACAACCCATAAACCAAGAGCCCTCCATCTCTCTGACCACCTTGTACAATTCTCCACATACAACCAATAGACTAGAATAAACCGAGAGCCTCCAACTCCATGTCCTCCATTCACAATCCTCTCTATACAACCCATAAACCAAGAGCCTCCAACTCCATGTCCTCTATATACAATCCTCTCTATACAACCCATAAACCAAGAGCCTCCAACTCCATGTCCTCTATGTACGATTCTCTCTATACAACCCATAAACCAAGAGCCTCCAACTCCATGTCCTCTATACACAATCCTCTCTATACAACCCATAAACCAAGAGCCTCCAACTCCATGTCCTCTATGTACGATTCTCTCTATACAACCCATAAACCAAGAGCCTCCAACTCCATGTCCTCCATACACAATCCTCTCTATACAACCCATAAACCAAGAGCCTCCAACTCCATGTCCTCTATGTACGATTCTCTCTATACAACCCATAAACCAAGAGCCTCCAACTCCATGTCCTCTATACACAATCCTCTCTATACAACCCATAAACCAAGAGCCTCCAACTCCATGTCCTCTATGTACGATTCTCTCTATACAACCCATAAACCAAGAGCCTCCAACTCCATGTCCTCCATACACAATCCTCTCTATACAACCCATAAACCAAGAGCCTCCAACTCCATGTCCTCTATGTACGATTCTCTCTATACGACCCATAAACCAAGAGCCTCCAACTCCATGTCCTCCATGTACGATTCTCTCTATACAACCCATAAACCAAGAGCCTCCAACGGATCAAATTCAAAATCCTAACGCTGACGTACAAAGCTGTCCATCATACTGCCCCGTACTACATCTCTGACCTAATATCCAAGTACCGCCCAGCACGCACACTCCGCTCCTCACAAGACCTCCTTCTCTCTAGTTCCCTGGTCTCCTCCTCCCATGCCCGCCTCCAGGACTTCTCCAGGGTGTCACCCATCCTCTGGAACTCCCTGCCCCAACCCATCAGATTATCACCTACTCTCCTCTCCTTTAGGCGCACCCTGAAAACCCATCTCTTCAGGGAAGCCTACCCCACCCCCTGCTAACTTGCCGACCTCCTCCACTCTTCCTACCACTACACCCCCCACAGCTATCTCCTCCTGTGCCACCACCCCCTCGCTCCTAGATTGTAAGCTCGAAAGAGCAGGGCCCTTGATTCCCTCATGTTTTGCATTGTATTGGTATTGTTCTGTCACATGTTCTGTCTCCCTTTGTAATGTACAGCGCTGAGCGAACTATTGGTGCTTTATAAATACTGTATAATAATAATAATAACTCCATGTCCTCTATATACAATCCTCTCTATACAACCCGTAACCCAAGAGCCCTCCATCTCTCTGACCTCCTTGTACAATTCTCCACATACAACCAATAGACTAGAATAAACCGAGAGCCTCCAACTCCATGTCCTCCATGTACAATTCTCTCTATACAACCCATAAACCGTGAGCCCCCCCCCCCCAACTCGGTGTCCTCTATGTACAATCCTCTCTATACAGCCTGTAAACCGTGAGCCCTCTGACTCGTTGTCCTCTATGTACAGTTCTCTGTATACGACTGATATACCGAGAACTAGTGCTGCACCGAAATTAAAATTCTGGTGCCGAAAACGAAAATTCAAAATGCGCTTGGTTGAAAACCGAAATGCGCAGTTTTTAAAAATATATATATTTTTTTAAAACAATATACACTTTGATTAAAAAAAACACAATATATACCACAATTTTTTTGTAAAATATGAAAGAGGATGTTAAGGCGAGTAAATAGATACCCAACATGTCACGCTTTAAAATTGCGCACGCTCGTGGAATGGCGTGAAACTGCGGTACTTAAAAAATCTCCATGGGTGATGCTTTACAAATTTCTACAAGTTAGCAGTGTAAAGTTACAGAGGAGGTCTAGTGCCAGAATTATTGCTCTCGCTCCGACGTTCGTGGCGATATCTCACGTGTGTCGTTTGAACACCATTTACATATGTGGGCGTGACCTACGTATATGTTCACCACTATGTGCGAGCACGGGGGAGCTTTAAACGTTTTTTTTATTTATTAATTTAATTATTTTTTTTGTTTTTTGCACTGTCCCTTTAAAAAAAAAATTGTAATCACTTTTATTTTTATCACGAGAAATGCATGCACCCTTGTGATAGAAATAATTAGTGACAGGTCCTCTTTATGGAGAGATGTGGGGTCAATAAGACATAATTAGTGACAGGTCCTCTTTATAGAGAGATATGGGGGAACAATAAGACATAATTAGTGACAGGTCCTCTTTATGGACAGATATGGGGGGTCAATGAGACATAATTAGTGACAGGTCCTCTTTATGGAGAGATGTGGGGTCAATAAGACCTAATTAGTGACAGGTCCTCTTTATGGAGAGATGTGGGGTCAATAAGACCCCACATCTCTCCTCTGCAATGTAAAGCATTAGATAAAAAAAAAATAAAACAAACATTGAGCTGTGTCCTCTATGTACTATTCTCTATATATAATCAATACACCGAATAAACTTGGAGCTACAGTGTCTTGAAAAGATCTCCCCCCCCCCCCCTCGGAATGTTCCCCATATTGTCATGTTACAGCCAATGTATTTTATTGGGATTGGATGTGATGGACCAACACAAAGTGGTACATAATTGTGAAGTGGAAGGAACATGATAAATGGTTTTCAAAATTTTTTACCAATAAATCTGTGATCAGTGTGGCAGCATTTGTATTCATCCCCCTTTACTCTGATACCCCTAACTAAAATCTAGTGGAACCAATTGCCTTCAGAAGTCACCTGTGTGTCATGTAATCTTAATATAAATCCAGCTGTTCTGTGAAGCCCTCAGAGGTTTGTTAGAGAACATTAGTGAACAAACCGCATCATGAAGGCCAAGGAACACACCAGACAGGTCACGGATAAAGTTGTGGAGATGTTTAAAGCAGGGTTAGGTTATAAAAAAAAAAAAAATCTCCCAAGCTTTGAGCATCTCACGGAGCACTGTTCAATCCATCATCCGAAAATGGAAAGAGTACGGCACAACTGCAAACCTACCAAGACATGGCCGCCCACCTAAACTGACAGGCCGGGCAAGGAGAACATTCATCAGAGAAGCAGCCAAGAGGCCCATGGGAAGGAAGGAGGAGCTGCAGAGATCCACAGCTCAGGTGGGAGAATCTGTCCACAGGACAACTATTAGTCGTGCACTCCTCAAATCTGACCTTTATGGAAGAGTGGCAAGAAGAAAGCCAATGTTGGAGGAAAGCCATAAGAAGTCCCGTTTGCAGTTTGTGAGAAGCCATGGGGGGGTCACAGCAAACATGTGGAAGAAGGGGCTCTGGTCAGAGGAGACCAAAATGGAACTTTTTTGGTCTAAAAGCAAAATGCTATGGGTGGTGAAAAACTATCACTGCACGTCACCCTGAACACACCATCCCCACTGTGAAACATGGTGGTGGCAGCATCATGTGGTGGGGATGCTTTTCTTCAGCAGGGACAGGGAAGCTGGTCAGAGTTGGTGGGAAGATGGATGGAGCCAAATACAGGGCAATCTTAGAAGGAAACCTGTTAGTCTGCAAAAGACCTGAGACCGGGGCGGAGGTTCCCCTTCCAGCAGGACAACAACCCGAAACATCCAGCCAGAGCTACAATGGAATGGTTCAGATCAAAGCATCTTCATGTGTTAGAATGGCCCAGTCACAGTCCAGACCCAAATCCAATGGAGAATCTGTGGCCAGACCTGAAAATTGCTGTTCCCAGACGCTCTCCATCCAATCTGACAGAGGTTGAGTGATTCTGCAAAGAAGAATGGGCAGAAATGTCCCTCTCTAGATGTGCAAAGAGACATCCCCAAAAAGACTTGCAGCTGCAATGGCAGCCAAAGGGGGTCCTACAAAGTATTGACTCCGGGGGGCCGAATACAAATGCCGCCACATTTTTCACAGATTTATTGGTCACAAATGTTGGAAACCATTTCTCATTTTCCTTCCACTTCACAATTATGTGCCACTTTGTGTCGGTCCATCACATCCAATCCCAATAAATACATTGTAACATGACAACATGGGGGGGGATACATTGTAACATGACAACATGGGGGGGGGGGATACATTGTAACATGACAACATGGGGAGGGGGATACATTGTAACATGACAACATGGGGGGCATTTCAAGGGGGAGGAAGACTTTTTCAAGACAATTTGTGTATACAACCAATACATGGAGATCTCCTATGTACTATTCTCTCTATACAGTGGGGCAAAAAAGTATTTAGTCCCCACCAATTGTACAAGTTCTCCCACTTACAGAGATGAGAGAGGCCTGTAATTGGCATCATAGGGAGACCTCAACTATGAGAGACAAAATGAGAAAACAAATCCAGACAATCACATTGGCTGATCTGGAAAGAATTTATTTGCAAATTATGGTGGAAAATAAGTATTTGGTCACCTACAAACAAGCAAGATTTCTGGCTCTCACAGACCTGGACCTTCTTCTTTAAGAGGCTCCTCTGTCCTGCACTCATTACCTGTATCAATGGCACCTGTTTGCACTTGTTATCAGTATAAAAGACACCTGTCCACAACCTAAAACAGTCACACTCCAAACTCCACTACGGTGAAGACCAAAGAGCTGTCGAAGGACACCAGAAACAAAATTGTAGACCTGAGAGTCTTCCATGTACAATTCTCCATATGCAACCAATAGCCCAGAATAAACTTTGGGCCCCCTGACTTTGTGTCCTCAATGTGCAGTTCTCTGCATACAACCCATAAACCACGAGCCCTCCATGTCTGTGACCTCCTTGTATTCCTCTCTGTATGACCAATAGACTAAATAAACCAAGAGGCCTCCGACTCGGTGTCCTTCATGTACAATTCTCTGCATACGACCCATAAACCGAGAGTTCTCCATCTCTGTGTCCTCCATGTACAATTCTCCATATACAACCAAAAGACCAGAATAATCCGCAAGCCCGCTGACTCTGTGTCCTCCATGTACAGGTCTCTGCATACAACCCATGAACTGAGAGCCCTCCATCTCTGTGTCCTCCATGTACAGGTCTCTGCATACAACCCATGAACTGAGAGCCCTCCATCTCTGTGTCCTCCATGTACAGTTCTCTGCATACAACCCATGAACTGAGAGCCCCCTGACTCTGTGTCCTCCATGTACAGGTCTCTGCATACAACCCATGAACTGAGAGCCCTCCATCTCTGTGTCCTCCATGTACAGTTCTCTGCATACAACCCATGAACTGAGAGCCCCCTGACTCTGTGTCCTCCATGTACAGTTCTCTGCATACAACCCATGAACTGAGAGCCCTCCATCTCTGTGTCCTCTATATACAATTCTCTGTATAAAACCAGTACACTGAGAGCCCCCCGACTCTGTGTCCTCAACATACAATTCTGTCTATACAACCAATAGACCAGAATAAACCAAAACATTCTGACTCTGTGTCCTCCATGTACAAATCTCCATCTACAACCAATAGACCAGATAAAACCAAGAACCCTCTTGACTCCGTGTGCTCAATGTACAGTTCTCTTTATACAACCATTAGATCTGAATAAACCGCAAGCCCTCTCTGTACAACCAATACAGTAAATAAACCGAGAACCCTCCAGCTTGGTTGTACAGAGAGCATTGTACATGGAGCTCACAAAGTTGGAGGGCTCTTGGTTTATTCTGGTGTATCAGTTGGATCCTCAATGTACAGTTCTCTGTATACCATCCATACCCCAGAATAAACCAAGAGCCCTCCAGCTGTATTCAAACACAGTATTCCCAACACACGCGTTCCTGAAAAATGGCTGGGGGTGTAAGCGGGTGCTGCAGTGACCATCGGCTGGAAACCAAAGACATTGAAAGTGAGAAGTATGTCACCAGCACGCCAAGGATCTCTAGAACGGGTCCAAAGCTTTATTCAGTGATCACATCATATTTACAGAAGGAAAGTTTTGGAGCCTTTCAGGACCCTTTCATGTGACAACCAATATACCAGAATAAACTGAGAGCCCTCCAACTCCTTGTCCTCTACATACATTTCTCTATAAACCCTGTACACCGAGAGCCCCCGACTCTGTGTCTTCCATGTACAATTCATTCTATACAACTATAACACCACATTAACCGAGTGCCCTCTAACTTGGTTGAACGGAGAGAATTGTACATGAGAGATACAAAGCTGGAGGGCTCTCGGTTTATTCTGGTGTATCCGTTGGATCCTCAATGTACAGTTCTCTGTATACCACCCATACCCCAGAACAAACTAAGAGCCCTCCAGCTGTATTCAAACACAGTATTCCCAACACACGTTCCTGAAAAATGGCTGGGGGTGTCAGTGGGTGCTGCAGTGACCATCGGCTGGAAACCAAAGACATTGAAAGTGAGAAGTATGTCACCAGCACGCCAAGGATCTCTAGAACGGGTTCAAAGCTTTATTCAGTGATCACATCATATTTACAGAAGGAAAGTTTTGGAGCCTTTCAGGACCCCTTCATGTGACAACCAATATACCAGAATAAACTGAGAGCCCTCCAACTCCTTGTCCTCTACATACATTTCTCTATAAACCCTGTACACCGAGAGCCCCCGACTCTGTGTCTTCCATGTACAATTCATTCTATACAACTATAACACCACATTAACCGAGTGCCCTCTAACTTGGTTGAACGGAGAGAATTGTACATGAGAGATACAAAGCTGGAGGGCTCTCGGTTTATTCTGGTGTATTAGTTGGGTCTTCAATGTACAGTTCTCTGTATACCACCCATACCCCGGAACAAACTAAGAGCCCTCCAGCTGTATTCAAACACAGTATTCCCAACACACGTTCCTGAAAAATGGCTGGGGGTATAAGCGACTGCTGCAGTGACCGTCGGCTGGAAACCGAAGATGTTCAAATTGAGAAGTATGTCACCAGCACACCAAGGATCTCTAAACGGGTCCAAAGCTTTATTAGGTTGTAGGTTCTGCCCTTTGTGTACCCTCCTCATGCTAAAGTGCCCAAAGGTGGTCGCCTCTTCTGCCTACCTCTCGGCTCTGGGCTCATCTAGATCAGATAATGGTGAACCTGCAGCTGGGTACTGAGAGAAGGGAAGTAAAGGATATCTTCATTAATAAAGGCAACAGAGGAATTCAAAGACATTGAAAGTGAGAAGTACAGTTGCAAGAAAAAGTATGTGAACCCCTTGGGATTACGTGGAGTTTTGCATGAATTGGGCATAAAATGTGCTCTGAACATCATCTAAGTCACAACAATAGAAGAACACAGTCTGCTGAACATAATACTACACAAACATTAGATGTTGCCATGGTTTAATTGCACATAACATGTAAACATTCACAGTGCAGGGAGGAAAAAGTATGTGAGGCCCTAGCTTAATGACTTCTCCCAGAGCTAATTGGAGCCAGGAGTGAGCCAACCTTGACTCCAATCAGTGTGATGATATTGGATGTGTTGCTGACAGCTGTCCTGCCCTTAAAAAACACACACCTGTTTTGGGTTTACTGGTTTCAAGAAGCACTGTCTGATGTGAACCATGCCTCGCAGAAAAGAGCTCTCAGAAGACCTACGATCAAGAATTGTTGACTTACATAAAGCTGGAAAGGGTTACAAAAGTATCTCCAAAAGCCTTGATGTTCATGTGTCCACGGTAAGACAGACTGTCTACAAATGGAGAAAGTTTAGCACTGTTGCTACTCTCCCTAGGCGTGGTCATCCTGTAAAAATGACTGCAAGAGCACAGCGCAGAATGCTGCATGAGGTAAAGAAGAATCCCAGAGTGTCAGCTAAAGACCTACAGAAATCTCTGGCACATGCTAACATTTTTGTTGACACATCTACAATAAGGAAAACATGAAACAAGAATGGAGTACATGGGAGGACACCACGGAGGAAGCCATTGCTGTCCAAAAAGAAGATTGCAGCACGTTTGAAGTTTGCAAAAGAGCACCTGGATGTTCCACAGCACTACTGGCAGAATATACTGTGGACAGATGAAACCAAGATTGAGTTGTTTGGGAAGAACACACAACACTATGTGTGGAGAAAAAAATGCACAGCACACCAACATCAAAACCTCATCCCCACTGTGAAACATGGCGAAGGGAGCATCATGGTTTGGGGCTGCTTTGCTGCCTCAGGGCCTGGATGGATTGTTGTCATTGATGGGAAAATGAATTCCAGAGTTTATCAAGATGTTTTGCAGGAAAACGTACGACCATCTGTCCGCCAACTGAAGCTCCGCAGAGGATGGGTGATGCAACAGGACAATGACCCAAAGCATACACGTAATTCAACAAAACAATGGCTGCAACAGCACAGAATACGCCTTCTGGAGTGGCCCAGTCAGAGTCCTGACCTCAACCCCATTGAAATGCTGTGGCATGACCTTAAGAGAGCGATTCACATCAGACATCCCAAGAATATTGCTACACTGAAACAGTTTTGTGAAGAGGAGTGGTCCAAAATGACTCCAGATCGTTGTGCAGGTCTGATCTGCAACTACAGGAAACGTTTGGTTGAGGTTATTGCTGCCAAAGGAGGGTCAACCAGTTATTAAGTCCAAAGGTTCACATAATTTTTCCTCCCTGCACTGTGAATGTTTACATGTTATGTGCAATTAAACCATGGCAACATCTAATGTTTGTGTAGTATTATGTTCAGCAGACTGTGTTCTTCTATTGTTGTGACTTAGATGACGTTCAGAGCACATTTTATGCCCAATTCATGCAAAACTCCACGTAATCCCAAGGGGTTCACATACTTTTTCTTGCAATTGTATGTCACCAGCACACCAAGGATCTCTAGAACGGGTTCAAAGCTTTATTCAGTGATCACATCATAATTACAGAAGGAAAGTTTTGGAGCCTTTCAGGACTCCTTCATGTGACAACCAATATACCAGAATAAACTGGGAGCCCTCCAACTCCTTGTCTTCTACATACAGTTCTCTGTATAAAACCAATACACATAGAGCCCCCCAACTCTGTGTCCTCCATGTACAGCTCTTTCTATACAACCAAAACACCAAACTAACCGAGTGCCCTCCAACTTGGTTGAACGTAGAGAATTGTACAGGGAAGATATAAAGTTGGAGGACTCTTGGTTTATTCTGGTGTATTAGTTGGGTCCTCAATGTACAGTTCTCTGTATACCACCCATACCCCAGAATAAACCAAGAGCCTTCCAGCTGTATTCAAACACAGTATTCCCAACACACGTTCCTGAAAAATGGCTGTTTGTGCTGCAGCGACCATCGGCTGGAAACCGAAGATGTTCAAAACGAGAAATATGTCACCAGCACACCAAGGATCTCTAGAATGGGTCCAAAGCTTTATTCATTGATCACATCATAGTTACAGAAGCAAAGTTTCATAGCCTTGCAGGACCCCTTCATCAGGCTTGTGACAACCAATATACCAGAATAAACTGAGAGCCCTTCAACTCCTTGTCTTGTACATACAGTTCTCTGTATAAAATCAATACACCGAGAGCCCCAGGACTCTGTGTCCTCCATGTACAGTTCTTTCTATACAACCCATACACCGAATTAACAGAGTGCCCCCCAACATGATTGTACATGGAGGACACAAAGTTGGAGGGCTCTCGGTTTATTCTGGTGTATTAGTTGGGTCCTCAATGTACAGTCCTCTGTATACCACCCATGCATGAAAATAAACTGAGGACCCTCCATCTGTGTCCTCAATGTACATTCCTCTGTATACAGCCAATACACTGAATAAACTGAGAACCCTCCAGCTTGGTTGTACCAAGAGAATTGTACACAGAGGACACAAAATTGGAGGGCTCTTGGTTTATTCTGGTGTATGGGTTGTATACAGAGAACTGTACACTGAGGACCCAACTAAGAGCCCTCCAACTTTATTCCCAACACACACGTTCCTGAAAAATGGCTGTGGGTGTAAGCAGGTGCTGTAGTGACCATCGGCTGGAAACCGAAGACGTTCAAATCGAGAACTATGTCACCAGCACACCAAAGATCTCTAGAACGGGTCCAAAGCTTTATTAGGTTGTAGGTTCTGCCCTTTGTGTACCCTCCTCATGCTAAAGTGCCCAAAGGCGGTCGCCTCTTCAGCCTACCTCTCGGCTCATCTAGATCAGATAATGGTGAACCTGCAGCTGGGTACTGGGAGGAGGAATGTAAAGGACATCTTCATTAATAAAGGCAATGGAGGAAAGGAAGACTGTTTTTTTTTGTATTAATACAATAATTTTCCTGATAGAAAATGCAGCGGAAACAATTTGACTTTTGGGAGAATCTGTCACCAACTCGCAGATAAGGATACAGAAAATCAAGTACTTGTACTATTCTCCCTATTTAAAAAGTTTACAAGCGAAGAGGTAATTCTCTAGCATAGCCCACTCCCTCCTTGCACATCAGTCTTCTCTTCTTTGGTGCCTAATCTACATTGAAAGCAGAAGCAGATAACTGAAAAGCTCTTGCTGTCCCTCTGATCTCTCCTATCACCATATTCCTGGTTGGCACATGAGCACGAAAGAACAACCGCTTGGCTGTTTGTGCGGTTTACTACACCGCTGCTTGAGCTGGTCACTACATAGTAGCTCTCCTGTTTGATATATCCTTAGCCTGACTCTGGAGTGCCTTGCTGGACTGAACGTGTGGGGCTATCCTGGAATGTGACCTTTCTGGTACTGGGCCCGTGCACGCCTTTCTGCATTGTGATGGTTGGCTGAAGAGCACTCTCCAGGTCCATGGCACAGCTTCAGGTATGGCTCTGTATTTGAAGACTCCCTTTGTGTGTAAGGCCAGCTGGGCCAAAGCTTCGGGAGCTACCTTGCACTTTGTATCGCTGGGCACCTTTCAAATTTTGTGCTGCTGGCATTTTGACTGCAGGAAGGGTTAACTGTGATGGACAGAGTTCTGATATACTAGGTGAAGTGTTGCTCCTGCACACACCTCGCTTTCCTTCTCGCCATTCAATGTACAAGAAGAACCTTCTTCTGCTGCTTCTCCTGTTTTGAAAAGCTTCACATGGAATTCCAGTCCATTCCTGCTACCTGGCTATAGTGACCTGGTCAACAATGGCCATCTAACCTCGTGGGATTGTCTCACACTTGAGGTCTAGCTGCATCTCCGCTGTGCTGGTCAACATGTCTGTACACAGAAGGTACGCTCCTACTGAAACGTGTAACCGTAGCCTATCCTCCTAGTGGTTCCAGGGATGTCCACTGCCTTGAATATAGTGACCCTGTTATGGTCTTCATCATTGGTCACATTCAGCTACATGGGGCAAGGCCAAGTCCCCTACCCTATCTTCAAGGGTCTCTATTGCAATTCGTAGCCAAATTGCTCCAATTCCTCACAGATAATGACTGCAGAGGTTCTAGACGTGCTTTGGTGCCATCCCTTGCAGAGTCTATCTTTGACCTTCCTAAGGTCAGGCCAGACCACTATGACCCTCTCTCATTTAACAGTCTGTCTCTGAAGAAATTTTGAGGCACTGCAGTCTCCTTCTGTCATCTATGAATTACAAGGTGTCATTTTGGGCCTTATTACAGTACGCTCTACCCTGCATTTGGAGCATCAGCCTGCCATCTCTAGCCTTGGGTCATTCAAAGCAAGACACTTCCATTACTCCTGCTATTTGACGTATTCCTTTATACAAACTGGATGCATCCTGAAGGGTCCTGGGCCTCTCCTGAGAGCATGCCGGAACTGTTCCCCTTGAGGAGGGAAGTTGTTAAACAGTGGTCTATACCCAGTCACTGGATCCACCAGTGACCTACCGAACAGAAAATCTGCTAGACAGGTATAGGGCGTGCTTACCTTTGAAGCATTCTTAAAATGGACAGTTGCAATCCCTTTCTAAATCCCTGTTTACAGCCAGCAATGGACAAACTACAGGATCTGCCAGAGTAGTCTATCAAACCATGGGTTAGATCCCTTGAAAAAAGGATCTCTTCACCATGAGGGTAGACCCCCTTCTCTACTGAGTGCGTAGAACAGATGCTTTATACTTCAGCTCTGATGGCGTATTTTAAATGTCCAGTATTATAAATGTCATCATTTGTCCAGTATGGTTCTGCTGTCCATTCAGATGTTCAGAACTCTCTGGTTAAGATGTTGGAACACATGCCACACCCAAAGAGAACCTGACTCTCTTGGCCTTCGAGGGACAGTGTTTCTTTGGCCCTACACGTGATACAGTAATTAGAGATGAGCGAAGTATTCAAAAATTCGATTCGACTGATTCGGCGAATTCGTGGAAAAATTTCGATTCGAGTCGAATATATTCGCTGTGAATTTAACTTAAAACAGGGTGTTTCTAGGCTTCAGAGAGACTTAATATTAGTGCTGAACACTGTACCTTTAATTTAAATGCCCTTGGAGTCTGCTGGGGAAGAGAAATAATACTGTCAGGCAGTATGACATGCAGATGAGTGCCGTCGATCTTAGAATCACCGCACACTTCACTCATTTGGCCAGTCACGGGGCCAAAACCAGAGTGTGGAGCCACAGTGTGGCGGTGGAGGCAGCAGCAATGGGAGGCCATACAGCACCCTATGACAAAAATGGAAACCACCAGCAGTGTGAGGAGACCTGAAAGTGGCACATGGCAGAGTGTGGCGATAGAGACAGCAGCAATGGGAGGCCGTACAGGGACCCATGACACACTCTGGACCTGGCAGCAGCATGAGGAGGCGGTACAGGGGCCCATGGCAGATTACGGGCCTGGCAGCAGCATGAGGAGTCGGTACGGGGGCCCATGGCAGATTACAGGCCTGGCAGCAGCAATGGGAGGCCGTACAGGGACCCATGACACAATCTGGACCTGGCAGCAGCATGGGGAGGCGGTACAGGGGCCCATGACAGATTACGGGCCTGGCAGCAGCATTTGGAGTCGGTACGGGGGCCCATGACACACTCTGGACCTGGCAGCAGCATGAGGAGGCGGTACAGGGGCGCATGACAGATTACGAGCCTGGCAGCAGCAACTTGGACAGGAGGACGTTCAGTTTCTGTACCGTCTGGTGCGTGCTCGCAAACTGTTGTCTCTTGGAAACGGATTCCAAGAAAGACTGCTGACGGAATCCGTGAAGAGGAGTAGCAGGAGAAGGAGCATCTGAACGAGCGGAATATGCCAACAAGCGACAACAGGGGCCCATGACAGATTACGGGCCTGGCAGCAGCATGAGGAGTCGGTACGGGGGCCCATGGCAGATTAGGGGCCTGGCAGCAGCTATGGGAGGCCCGTAATCTGCCAGCACCCTATGACAAAAAATGGAACCCACCAGCAGTGTGAGGAGACCTGAAAGTGGCACATGGCAGAGTGTGGCGATGGAGACAGCAGAAATGGGAGGCCGTACAGGGACCCATGAGAGACTCTGGACCTGGCAGCAGCATGAGGAGGCGGTATAGGGGCCCATGGCAGATTAGGGGCCTGGCAGCAGCTATGGGAGGCCCGTAATCTGCCAGCACCCTATGACAAAAAATGGAATACACCAGCAGTGTGAGGAGACCTGAAAGTGGCACATGGCAGAGTGTGGCGATGGAGACAGCAGCAATGGGAGGCCGTACAGGGACCCATGAGAGACTCTGGACTTGGCAGCAGCATGAGGAGGCGGTATAGGGGCCCATGGCAGATTAGGGGCCTGGCAGCAGCTATGGGAGGCCCGTAATCTGCCAGCACCCTATGACAAAAAATGGAACACACCAGCAGTGTGAGGAGACCTGAAAGTGGCACATGTTTGGGGCATGATTCATGGCGGATTTAGTCAGTTGTGTCAGGAACTGGTGGTTTGAAATCCAGACTAATCCACGCCTGATTCATTTTCACAAACGTCAGTCTCTCCACACTTTGGGTGGACAGTCGTGTCCTCCGCGGAGTTGCAATACCTCCTGCCGCACTAAACACGCGCTCCGATGCCACGCTACTGGCCGGGCATGACAGCCTTTCAAGGGCAAATTCAGCTAGTTGGGGCCAAAGGTCAAGTTTCGTTGCCCAGTAGTCAAGGGGATTGTCTACCTCGGTTGGCAGGGTGCTGTCCAAGTAGGCCTAAGCCTGTTGTTTGAGGTCCTGCTCCAGGTCCACCTGATGCTGCTGCTGCTGCTGCTGCTGCGGCTGGTTAGTAGTTTCCTCACTGCGCTGGTGAAGAAAGCTACTCATCATCGACTGCAGACTGAGGCAGCCGCTGCTGGTGGAGCTGCCACTGCTCCTACCACCCCACCCCTCCCCTGCTGCCATGGCAGCGGAACGCGAGCGCACAGGGCCCACAGTGTCTGAGGATGGACGTTGGCGCAGACAGGCAGAGACCAGCTGACTACATAGGTGGTTTTTATAGTATGTTATTTTGGCCTCCCTCTCAGCAGGTGTGAAAAAGGCCACCATTTTTGAACGGTAGCGAGGGTCCAACAAGGTGGACAGCCAAAAGTCATCCCTCTGTCTGATGGTTATTATTCGGCTGTCGCTACGCAAGCAACCGAGCATGCTATGGGCCATTTGTGCCAAGGAATGCGAGGGACTCCCTGCCTCCATCTCCACAGCATACTGCCACGGTGCGTCTGGGTCCTCTGTCTCCTCCTCCTCCTCCTCTACCAGATGCTCCTGCTCCTCCACTCCTGTCCGCTGAGTGGAAAAACCACCCATTTCACTCAATAATTCCTGAGCACCAATGTCCTCCTCTACCTCCTCCTCTTCTTCCTGTCCTGCCCCCACAGGGGTCATGTGGCGTTGAGATCTGTGCGCCACGTCTACCGCACCCTGACCAGCCATTGTTAACAGCATTTGTTCCAGGACGTGCAACAGAGGAATGACGTCGTTCATCCCATAGTCCTGCCGACTCACGAATAGCGTGGCCTCCTCAAAGGGCCTGAGCAAGCGCAGGTGTCACGCATGAGCTGCCAATGGCTGACATCTAAGTTACACAGGGAGTACCTTTATCCGCTTGTAACATCAGGAAATCGGTGATGGCCTTTCGCTGTTCGTAAAGGCGGTCTAACATATGTAGGGTTGAATTCCACCTTGTTGCAACGTCACAGCATGAGGAGTCGGTACGGGGGCCCATGGCAGATTACGTGCCTGGCAGCAGCAATGGGAGGCCCGCAATCTGCCAGCACCCTATGTCAAAAAATTCAACACACCAGCAGTGTGAGGAGACCTGAAAGTGGCACATGGCAGAGTGTGGCGATGGAGACAGCAGCAATGGGAGGCCGTACAGGGACCCATGACACACTCTGGACTTGGCAGCAGCATGAGGAGGCGGTATAGGGGCCCATGGCAGATTAGGGGCCTGGCAGCAGCAATGGGAGGCCCGTAATCTGCCTGCACCCTATGTCAAAAAATTCTACACACCAGCAGTGTGAGGAGACCTGAAAGTGGCACATGGCAGAGTGTGGCGATGGAGACAGCAGCAATGGGAGGCCGTACAGGGACCCATGAGAGACTCTGGACCTGGCAGCAGCATGAGGAGGCGGTATATAGGGGCCTATGGCAGATTAGGGGCCTGGCAGCAGCTATAGGAGGCCCGTAATCTGCCAGCACCCTATGTCAAAAAATTCTACACACCAGCAGTGTGTGAGGAGACCTGAAAGTGGCACATGGCAGAGTGTGGCGATGGAGACAGCAGCAATGGGAGGCCGTACAGGGACCCATGAGAGACTCTGGACCTGGCAGCAGCATGAGGAGGCGGTATATAGGGGCCTATGGCAGATTAGGGGCCTGGCAGCAGCTATGGGAGGCCCGTAATCTGCCAGCACCCTATGTCAAAAAATTCTACACACCAGCAGTGTGTGAGGAGACCTGAAAGTGGCACATGGCAGAGTGTGGCGATGGAGACAGCAGCAATGGGAGGCCGTACAGGGACCCATGAGAGACTCTGGACCTGGCAGCAGCATGAGGAGGCGGTATATAGGGGCCTATGGCAGATTAGGGGCCTGGCAGCAGCTATGGGAGGCCCGTAATCTGCCAGCACCCTATGTCAAAAAATTCTACACACCAGCAGTGTGTGAGGAGACCTGAAAGTGGCACATGGCAGAGTGTGGCGATGGAGACAGCAGCAATGGGAGGCCGTACAGGGACCCATGACAGACTCTGGACCTGGCAGCAGCATGAGGAGGCGGTATATAGGGGCCTATGGCAGATTAGGGGCCTGGCAGCAGCTATAGGAGGCCCGTAATCTGCCAGCACCCTATGTCAAAAAATTCTACACACCAGCAGTGTGTGAGGAGACCTGAAAGTGGCACATGGCAGAGTGTGGCGATGGAGACAGCAGCAATGGGAGGCCGTACAGGGACCCATGACCGACTCTGGACCTGGCAGCAGCATGAGGAGGCGGTATATAGGGGCCTATGGCAGATTAGGGGCCTGGCAGCAGCTATGGGAGGCCCGTAATCTGCCAGCACCCTATGTCAAAAAATTCTACACACCAGCAGTGTGTGAGGAGACCTGAAAGTGGCACATGGCAGAGTGTGGCGATGGAGACAGCAGCAATGGGAGGCCGTACAGGGACCCATGACAGACTCTGGACCTGGCAGCAGCATGAGGAGGCGGTATATAGGGGCCTATGGCAGATTAGGGGCCTGGCAGCAGCTATAGGAGGCCCGTAATCTGTCAGCACCCTATGTCAAAAAATTCCACACACCAGCAGTGTGTGAGGAGACCTGAAAGTGGCACATGGCAGAGTGTGGCGATGGAGACAGCAGCAATGGGAGGCCGTACAGGGACCCATGAGAGACTCTGGACCTGGCAGCAGCATGAGGAGGCGGTATATAGGGGCCTATGGCAGATTAGGGGCCTGGCAGCAGCTATGGGAGGCCCGTAATCTGCCAGCACCCTATGTCAAAAAATTCTACACACCAGCAGTGTGTGAGGAGACCTGAAAGTGGCACATGGCAGAGTGTGGCGATGGAGACAGCAGCAATGGGAGGCCGTACAGGGACCCATGACAGACTCTGGACCTGGCAGCAGCATGAGGAGGCGGTATATAGGGGCCTATGGCAGATTAGGGGCCTGGCAGCAGCTATAGGAGGCCCGTAATCTGCCAGCACCCTATGTCAAAAAATTCTACACACCAGCAGTGTGTGAGGAGACCTGAAAGTGGCACATGGCAGAGTATGGCGATGGAGACAGCAGCAATGGGAGGCCGTACAGGGACCCATGACAGACTCTGGACCTGGCAGCAGCATGAGGAGGCGGTATATAGGGGCCTATGGCAGATTAGGGGCCTGGCAGCAGCTATAGGAGCCCCGTAATCTGCCAGCACCCTATGTCAAAAAATTCTACACACCAGCAGTGTGTGAGGAGACCTGAAAGTGGCACATGGCAGAGTGTGGCGATGGAGACAGCAGCAATGGGAGGCCGTACAGGGACCCATGACAGACTCTGGACCTGGCAGCAGCATGAGGAGGCGGTATATAGGGGCCTATGGCAGATTAGGGGCCTGGCAGCAGCTATGGGAGGCCCGTAATCTGCCAGCACCCTATGTCAAAAAATTCTACACACCAGCAGTGTGTGAGGAGACCTGAAAGTGGCACATGGCAGAGTGTGGCGATGGAGACAGCAGCAATGGGAGGCCGTACAGGGACCCATGAGAGACTCTGGACCTGGCAGCAGCATGAGGAGGCGGTATATAGGGGCCTATGGCAGATTAGGGGCCTGGCAGCAGCTATAGGAGGCCCGTAATCTGCCAGCACCCTATGTCAAAAAATTCTACACACCAGCAGTGTGAGGAGACCTGAAAGTGGCACATGGCAGAGTGTGGCGATGGAGACAGCAGCAATGGGAGGCCGTACAGGGACCCATGAGAGACTCTGGACCTGGCAGCAGCATGAGGAGGCGGTATATAGGGGCCTATGGCAGATTAGGGGCCTGGCAGCAGCTATGGGAGGCCCGTAATCTGCCAGCACCCTATGTCAAAAAATTCTACACACCAGCAGTGTGAGGAGACCTGAAAGTGGCACATGGCAGAGTGTGGCGATGGAGACAGCAGCAATGGGAGGCCGTACAGGGACCCATGACAGACTCTGGACCTGGCAGCAGCATGAGGAGGCGGTATATAGGGGCCTATGGCAGATTAGGGGCCTGGCAGCAGCTATGGGAGGCCCGTAATCTGCCAGCACCCTATGTCAAAAAATTCTACACACCAGCAGTGTGAGGAGACCTGAAAGTGGCACATGGCAGAGTGTGGCGATGGAGACAGCAGCAATGGGAGGCCGTACAGGGACCCATGACAGACTCTGGACCTGGCAGCAGCATGAGGAGGCGGTATATAGGGGCCTATGGCAGATTAGGGGCCTGGCAGCAGCTATGGGAGGCCCGTAATCTGCCAGCACCCTATGTCAAAAAATTCAACACACCAGCAGTGTGTGAGGAGACCTGAAAGTGGCACATGGCAGAGTGTGGCGAAGGAGACAGCAGCAATGGGAGGTCTCCCATTGTCCCAACATGGCCCAAATAGTCCCAACATGGGCCCCCTGGCCACGCTTGACTTTTTGGCCACATAGTCGACATACGGCTACGTTTACTTCCTCGGGCGGCTTGACGAAAAATTGCCACACCGCCGAGTAGGAAACTTTGCCCCCGATACTCCTCACCGGCTGACTGCTGCTTCATCCGTGCACACCGGCACCACTACTGGCCGTGGTGGTAGGCTGCAGTGGAGCTGGTGCTCTACTCCGTGGCCGTTTGGCTCCACTGACACTGCTTCCACTGACACTGCTGTGACCCTGCTGCTGTCTCCTGGGCAACCCACCGACTGTTTCGCTCACTGCCAAGCTGCCACCCTCTTCTCCTGATGATGCGGAAGAAATTGCCTGATGACGACGAGGCTGCCAAGTGCGATCAACCTCCTCATCATCAAGTAGGGTCTCCGCCTCACTACTAGCCCCCTCGGCTGCGTCTGGGTCAGGAGACAGACCTGTCTCTAGACCGGCTACCGAGCCACTCTCCTCGCCAGTACTTCTTCGCCTAGCTGCTGAAAAGGCGGATGTCTCCCCCCGTTCCTGACCGCCCTCTGTTAGCTCTTCCTCACTGTACAGTGGGGCTGAGCCCACAGCATGCGATACTTCGCTTGGTGAGGGAACACCAAAGGACAGGGGCAGGTAGAGGACACGTGATTTCAGTGGGCTTGGTCCCGGGCCATGCCAACTAACGGTTGTGTCTGACGTACCCACCGACCGTTGGCTGTAGGTGTCAGAGGTGACCTGGGAAGAGGAAGACGACCGAGCCAACCAATCGATGACGGCAGGGTTGTCGGTGGAGACACGACCGCTGGATGACACCGGGAGCACTGGCCTCTGGCTGCGAATAGTGCTGCCTCGACCCCTTCCTCTGCTGCCACGTCTGCTCGCTCCTAAAACATTGCCTCCTCTGCCACTCCTCTGCATGTTGTCTGACATACTCTTTAATTCAACGATTATGTGTCCCTGAGTAACAATTCTGTGTCCCTGAGTAACAATTCTGTGTCTGTGCGAGTAACAATTCTGTGGCCCTAAGTAACAGTTCTGTGGCCCTCAGTAACAATTCTGTGTCCCTGATTAACGTTTCTGTGGCCCCAAGTAACAGTTCTGTGGCCCTCAGTAACAATTCTGTGTCTGTGCGAGTAACAATTCTGTGTCTGTGCGAGAAACAATTCTGTGGCCCTAAGTAACAGTTCTGTGGCCCTCAGTAACAGTTCTGTTTCCCTGAGTAACAATTCTGTGTCTGTGCGAGTAACAATTCTGTGTCTGTGCGAGTAACAATTCTGTGGCCCTAAGTAACAGTTCTGTGGCCCTCAGTAACAGTTCTGTGTCCCTGAGTAACAATTCTGTGTCTGTGCGAGTAACAATTCTGTCTGTGCAAGTAACAATTCTGTGGCCCTAAGTAACGGTTCTGTGGCCCTCAGTAACAGTTCTGTGTCCCTGTGTAACAATTCTGTGTCTGTGCGAGTAACAATTCTGTGGCCCTAAGTAACAGTTCTGTGGCCCTCAGTAACAATTCTGTGTCCCTGATTAACGTTTCTGTGGCCCCAAGTAACAGTTCTGTGGCCCTCAGTAACAATTCTGTGTCTGTGCGAGTAACAATTCTGTGTCTGTGCGAGTAACAATTCTGTGTCTGTGCGAGTAACAATTCTGTGGCCCTAAGTAACGGTTCTGTGGCCCTCAGTAACAGTTCTGTGTCCCTGTGTAACAATTCTGTGTCTGTGCGAGTAACAATTCTGTGGCCCTAAGTAACAGTTCTGTGGTCCTCAGTAACAATTCTGTGTCTGTGCGAGTAACAATTCTGTGGCCCTAAGTAACAGTTCTGTGGCCCTCAGTAACAATTCTGTGTCTGTCCCTGAGTAACAATTCTGTGGCCCTAACTAAAGTTTCTGTGGCCCTAAGTAACAATTCTCTGGCACTCAGTAACAATTCTGTCTGTCCCTGAGTAACAATTCTCTGGCACTCAGTAACAATTCTGTCTGTCCCTGAGTAAAAATTCTGTGGCCCTAAGTAAAGTTTCTGTGTCCCTGAGTAACAATTCTCTGGCACTCAGTAACAATTCTGTCTGTCCCTGAGTAAAAATTCTGTGGCCCTAAGTAAAGTTTCTGTGGCCCTGAGTAACAATTCTCTGGCACTCCGTAACAATTCTGTCTGTCCCTGAGTAACAATTCTCTGGCACTCAGTAACAATTCTGTCTGTCCCTGAGTAAAAATTCTGTGGCCCTAATTAAAGTTTCTGTGGCCCTAAGTAACAATTCTCTGGCACTCAGTAACAATTCTGTCTGTCCCTGAGTAACAATTCTCTGGCACTCAGTAACAATTCTGTCTGTCCCTGAGTAAAAATTCTGTGGCCCTAAGTAAAGTTTCTGTGGCCCTGAGTAACAATTCTCTGGCACTCCGTAACAATTCTGTCTGTCCCTGAGTATGAATTCTGTGGCCCTAACTAGCGTTTCTTTGTCCCTAAGTAACAGTTCTGTGGCCCTGAGTAACAATTCTGTGTCTGTGCGAGTAACAATTCTGTGGCCCTAAGTAACAGTTCTGTGGCCCTCAGTAACAGTTCTGTGTCTGTGCGAGTAACAATTCTGTGTCTGTGCGAGTAACAATTCTGTGGCCCTAAGTAACAGTTCTGTGGCCTTCAGTAACAATTCTGTGTCTGTGCGAGTAACAATTCTGTGTCTGTGCCAGTAACAATTCTGTGGCCCTAAGTAAAGTTTCTGTGGCCCTAAGTAACAATTCTCTGGCACTCAGTAACAATTCTGTCTGTCCCTGAGTAACAATTCTCTGGCACTCAGTAACAATTCTGTCTGTCCCTGAGTAAAAATTCTGTGGCCCTAAGTAAAGTTTCTGTGGCCGTGAGTAACAATTCTCTGGCACTCAGTAACAATTCTGTCTGTCCCTGAGTAACAATTCTCTGGCACTCAGTAACAATTCTGTCTGTCCCTGAGTAAAAATTCTGTGGCCCTAAGTAAAGTTTCTGTGGCCGTGAGTAACAATTCTCTGGCACTCCGTAACAATTTTGTCTGTCCCTGAGTAACAATTCTCTGGCACTCAGTAACAATTCTGTCTGTCCCTGAGTAAAAATTCTGTGGCCCTAAGTAAAGTTTCTGTGGCCCTGAGTAACAATTCTCTGGCACTCCGTAACAATTCTGTCTGTCCCTGAGTATGAATTCTGTGGCCCTAACTAGCGTTTCTTTGTCCCTAAGTAACAGTTCTGTGGCCCTGAGTAACAATTCTGTGTCTGTGCGAGTAACAATTCTGTGGCCCTAAGTAAAGTTTCTGTGGCCCTCAGTAACAGTTCTGTGTCTGTGCGAATAACAATTCTGTGTCTCTGCGAGTAACAATTCTGTGGCCCTAAGTAAAGTTTCTGTGGCCCTAAGTAACAATTCTCTGGCACTCAGTAACAATTCTGTCTGTCCCTGAGTAAAAATTCTGTGGCCCTAAGTAAAGTTTCTGGGGCCCTGAGTAACAATTCTCTGGCACTCAGTAACAATTCTGTCTGTCCCTGAGTAACAATTCTCTGGCACTCAGTAACAATTCTGTCTGTCCCTGAGTAAAAATTCTGTGGCCCTAATAACGTTTCTGTGGCCCTAAGTAACAATTCTCTGGCACTGAGTAACAATTCTGTCTGTCCCTGATTATGAATTCTGTGGCCCTAACTAGCGTTTCTTTGTCCCTAAATAACGATTCTGTGGCCCTCATTAACAAGTCTGTGTCCCTGAGTAATGGTTCTCTGTCCCTAAGTAACTTTTCTCTGTCCCCAAGTATCGTTTCTGTGGCCCTAACTCTGTCCCTGTCCCTAGTACAGAGCGGTCTGCCTCTGTTCAATAACTGCAGGCAAATGAAGAATTCCAAAATGGCCGCTATTTATAGCTCGACCATTACACAGTGCTGGCTGGCTGGCTGCTGATAGGCTGATGCGATCACATGTAGTTGAGGAATGCATTATGGGTCAGCGCGCCTTGTCTGCGCGCCTTCCCAGACATCCCCGCTCCGTCGCCGCACATGTCAGCCGCCATTTTCTGAAAAATTTCGATTCGCGCGTCCGAATTAGGCTATTTTTCGGATTCGGCACGAATCGAAATTTTTCCGATATTCGACTCGAATTCCACTTCGGATACTTCGATTCGCTCATCTCTAACAGTAATCAAGGATTCCACAGGCGACCAGAGCCTACTTCTACCTCAACATTGCAGGAATATAGAGAAGTCAACTGCGCCCCATCCTTCTTCATCTTCTCTGCAGTAGCTGCCCTATGCCCTTTTGCTAGACCAGTGAATCCCTCTGCCAAACCTTTGACATGAAAGTGCACCCCCACTTTTACAAATAGGAGGCAATTTGTGCATCCCTGCAGATCCTTGGGTAGTTTGCCCTTGAGGCATTCAGGTGCAGAGACTCCCTTGTTAGGCTCACAGGCTAATTCCTGGCTTCTGGGGCCCTTTTCAGTTGCTAACAACCCGATAAAGTCCTTGGGTACTCAGGTCTCATCCATGGGCCCCCTGCTTCAGTCACTGTGTCAGATCTGCCTATAATGGCCTACCGCTCTCTTCCTTCAGAAAACCTCCCTTCCCTTGGGCCACCCCAGACTGTAAGTGATACTGCGTACCCTCATGTTCTCTCCCTCCAGAGGGATTCTCTGAGCTATGAAGGTCAATTGAGACCAGTTTTGACCAGGGCCAGATCTAGTCTGTCCAATGTGGGGGGTGCAATAAAAAATATCGGGGGCTGAGGATGGGAGATCTGCAGGGCAGAGGACAGGGGCACAGCTCCTACTCCCATCCCTGCACTGCACACAGCTTGGGCACACTGCATAACTGAGCTCAGTATAGTATCAGGCTAGAGCAGTATAATATCAAACTAGGGAGGTAAAGTATCAGATTAGGGTTGTATTTTGTCAATTTTGGGCAGTGCAGTGGCAGGTTAGGTTGGCTTTGCGGGGGGGGCATAGCCCACCCCAGCACCCCCTAGATCCGGCCATGGATTTGACTGTCTCTCCTCTATATAGAGATCCACATCTTTATCACCATGATCACCTGATACCTCTTGAATAGTTTACTCCTGTGGTTGGCCTAGGGCTCTTTCCTACCATCCCCATTGTAGGAATCTCCTTTGAAGTGAGTAGGTCCTTTATGGATCCTACAGCATCTCCCTGAGGGCTCAAAGCCTGAAAGATCTGCTCTTGTCAAATTTCAGCTTTAAAACTTGTCTGAAACCCGCAGGAGATAAGCATTTTACTCCCTTGCTGGAAAGATCCATAGAATGTCCACCCTTGAAACCCTCATTATCAGAAAGAGTTTGCCCCTCTCTCTTTTACAAGAGCATAGGGTGTTGGGGGACTTTTCCTTCAGAGGTGTCTCCTCTTTTCCCATCTCCTCACAGTCCACTTCAGCCCACTGCTTTGCTGTTGCGGGCCTTAAACTGTCCATTTTGTCTGACTGTAAGGACCAGATGGTCCTTTGTATGTTTATGCAGACTATCCTCCAGGTGGCTGATAAGTGGCTTCTCCTATTCAGAGTGTTCCTCTTATAGAAGAATCTTAGGCTGCAGGGATGCTCCCTGGTACTCAGGACAGGCAGTTTTTTCTATGCAATTTCATTATGGGTAGGTCTCCTGGGTCATCACCAGTTTGGTACAGCTGTGCCTTCCCTACTGAGAGGAAATGGGAGTCCTTTGTAGATCAGAAGAGGTTGCTGGCTTCTGCACTGGACAATACCAGGAGTCTCATTCTTATTCACACTATTAACCTTTATGGAAATTCTATTGGATTGGGTTCCTCTCTACTTGTAACCTCTGGTCATGCAGTCTCTCGCCCTGTGGTGCAGGTGAAGGTTGTTGTTGGAGGGCCAACTGTATCTATGCGCTGTTGGTGGGCAGAATACTCTGGTCCCCTGCTGAAAATTGCCTCTGGCAAGAACAGGAAAAGTCCCATAGGGGCTAGGTCCTTTTCCTGGGGTGATTCACAGCTTATGGAGAAAGGTTCTTTGAGCTCTTTTCATCCCTGTTTCTCCACAAATGCTGATGCTTCACTGAATCTGGCTGATCAGAAGTATTCCTAGAACTATGGCTTGAGGTCAGGGATAGGTAGGGTTGGTCTTCAGCTGGATTCCTCTTCAGTAATGCCAGTGGTACCTCTTGGCTCCAAAGACGATACATTATATTCATCCTCGGTTGTACCTGGTTGTTTCCACCTCACCAGTCTGGAGTTTGGGTCTCAGTCGTATTTCCTGCCTATCCTTGTGAGGGTGTTCCTCAAGCACCCTGTTCTTTCAGTCACGTTGACCTCGTGAGATCAATATCTTGAGTTCCTTGGCAGACTCAGAGTCGTATCACACTCCCTTGAGGCTGTTGTGCTTGAACGTGTTCAGGAGTTTCCCTGGTAAGTCTCGCTTAGCGAGGTTAGTTGACTGTCTAGACCAGGTGTCTCCATACTTTCTAAACAAAGGGCCAATTTATTGTCCTTCAAACGTTAGGAGGGCCAGACTGTGGCCAACAGGAGTAGAAAATGTCTTGGTGTCAGTGGGATTATACAGTGCCCCCCGTCGCTGGTGTCAGTGGAAGGAATAGTGCCGCCATTGTTGGTGTCAGTGGAAGGAATAGTTCCCCCTGTTGTTGGTGTCAGTGGGAGGAAAAGGGCCCCCACTGCTGGTGTCAGTGGGAGGAATAGTGCCCCATTGTTAGTGTCATTAGAAGGAATAGTGGCCCCATTGTTGGTGTCAGTGGGAGGAATAGTGGCCCCACCATTGGTGTCAGTGGGAGAAATAGTGGCCCCACCATTGGTGTCAGTGGGAGGAATAGTGACCCTATTATTGGTGTCAGTGGGAGGAATAGTGGCCCCAACGTTGGAGTCAGTGGGAGGAATAGTGCCCCCAACATTGTTGTCAGTGGCAGGAATAGTGCCCCCAACATTGGTGTCAGTGGGAGGAATAGTGCCCCCAACATTGGTGTCAGTGGGAGGAATAGTGGCCCAACGTTGGTGTTAGTGGGAGGAATAGTGCCCCCAACGTTGGAGTCAGTGGCAGGAATAGTGCCCCCAACGTTGGTGTCAGTGGCAGGAATAGTGCCCACAACGTTGGTGTCAGTGGCAGGAATAGTGCCCCCATTGTTGGTGTCAGTGGGGGGAATAATGCCTCCATAGTTGGTGTCAGTGGGAGGAAGTATGCCCCACCGTTGCTGACAGTGGTGGGAATAATGGCCCAAGGGCCGGATAACAGCAAGAAAAGGGCCACAGTTTGGAGACCACTGATCTAGACAATATCTTGACACAGAGTTTTCATCCCGTGATCTAAGGGACCAGGGGATCTAAGGCTTAAGGCCTTTCCTTTGAGACCATGTGGTCTTTTTTTCATCAGGACTTTTTTTTCTGTTCATGTGTTCCTTTCAGGCTCTTGACCCCTTTTTATGTTGACCACATTAGATTGTGAATCTTTTCTTCCCTACTTGGGAAATCTTTGTTCCACTTGTTTTTTATGGGTTCTGGTTGATCAGCAGCTGATTTCAGTTGGTGTTCCCTTCTATGTGGGTCATGCCCCTTTGGTGGTGACCTCATTTTCCTGGTCTGAGCTTCAAGTTAAATTTCCCTGCCCTCCCTTTTGGTCATGTTGGTGGCTCCCCTGCCTGGTAGGGGGTTGTCCAGTCATTCAGATGGTCTCTGGGCCGCAGGCAGTCTCCAGTTCCTTTTGGGCCTGTTAGTGGTTGCCACTGTGTTTCCCACCCTCAGTTGGCCTGCTTTTGGACATCCTGATTGTATCTGGATTCCTGTATCCCTCAATGATTTTTTTTATTTCCTTTACTTGGAGTCCATTGAGGCATGCAGATCCCACCCCTCTTGTTTCTGTTCATGGTCTTGGTACTGCACTGAGGCCAAAAAGCAGAGGAGGCTGCCTTACAATTTTTCTATTTGTCAGCATCCAGTAGGTGGTGCTATAACCTGAGTGTATTTGAATTCCTGGTTCCTTCAATGGACTCCAAGAATATATGAAAAAATCCCATTAAATGTTGGTGTTTATATAGTGGAACAGGGACAACATTCAAACTCCATGCAGATAGGGTCCTGGTTGGAGTTTGAACCAGGGACCCCAGCTCTATAGAGGAGGTAACCACCAAGCCATTGTGCTAATGAACACAGAGCTGCATTACGTTGTATCTTGTACACTATATTTCCAAAAGTATTGGGCTGCCAGCCTCTCCACGCACATGACCTTTAATGGCCCCCCAGTCTTAGTCCGTAGGGTTCAATATTGAGTTGGCCCCGCCCTTTCCACACACATGACCATTAATGGCCCTCCAGTCTTAGTCCGTAGGGTTCAATATTGAGTTGGCCCCGCCCTTTCCACGCACATGACCTTTAATGGCCCCCCAGTCTTAGTCCGTAGGGTTCAATATTGAGTTGGCTCCGCCCTTTGCAGCTATAACAGCTTCAGCTCTTCTGGGAAGGCCATCCACAAGGTTTAGGAGGGTGTCTATGGGAAGGTTGGACCATTCTTCCAGAAGCACATTTGTCAGGTCAGGCACTGATGTCGGGGGAGGAGGCCTGGCTCGCAGTCTCCGCTCTAATTCATCCCAAAGGTGTTCTATGGGGTTGAGGTCAGGACTCTGTGCAGGACAGTCAAGTTCCTCCACCCCAAACTGGCTCCTCCATGTCTTTATGGACCGTGCTTTGTGCACTGGTGGGCAGTCATGTTGGAACAGGAAGGGGCCATCCCCAAACTTTTCCCACAAACTTGGGAGCATGAAAATGTCCAAAATATCGTCTTAAGAGTTCCCTTCACTGGAACTAGGGGGCCAAGCCCAGCCCCAACCCCTGAATAACACCTCCACACCATAATCCCCCCTCCACCGAACTGTACACTTGGCCCAATGCAGTCAGGCAAGTACCGTTCTCCTGGTGACCGCCAAACCCAGACACGTTCATCGGATTTCCAGAAAGAGAAGCATGATTGGTCACTCCAGAAAACACTTCTCCACTGCTCTAGAGTCCAGTGGCGGCGTGCTTTACACCACTACATCTGACACATTTCTATTTCTGACACCTGCTCCCAGGGCAGTAACTGAGGATAAATCTTCCTTCTGGGGGACACGGGCAGAAATAATAATGTGAGAGAGGTTCTAAACGTATTGTTGTTATTATTATAGGCAGTGTCCCCATGTCCACCATTAATTCCTGTTCTGTCTGACACCCATCAAATAAGACAGGAAGTGGGGAACCCTCACCTCCTGTCCATTAGGAAGTGGATTTCCCTATAGATACTCCTCAGACAGGAAGTGTAGAGAAATCTCCTAAATGGGGTCATAGTAATAAATAGCTGGTGGAAGTTCTAACCCTTTCCTACACTTTCTGAAATGAAAATAATATTTGGGCTTGAAAGGATAAGTGTACTTTAAGACAAACGCTCAATTATCCTTTTTGACCCAACCGAACCTAACCTGCCTTCCCCCTGCAGCTGACACATGCTCGCCTCAGAAGGGGGGGGGGGGGGGGTGACAAGGAAGTAGAAAGGAGGTTGTAAACCCCTCCTTGGTGGACATAAAATACACACTGCCTGCTTGGTGGCAGATGCAACATCAAAGGGCTTTGAAGGGTTGGATTTGTGTTCCACAAAGAGGATCTGGAAAGGGAAGTGAGGGAAATGGGAGCAATGACACTTGAGAGAACTGGGTAGAACTTCTGTAGATTTTTAGGAGTCTTTAGGGTTGAAGTCTTCTACACATTCTTACCATAAACAGGATGTGAAGAGAATTCTCACCAACAAGGTCCACCGAGAGCAATAAAATGTGGGCTCTCCGTGTATGCTCCATCCAATCCAAAAATTACAAAAACAGGTTTTTCCTGGAAATGCACTTGAACTGGAAATTGTAACTGTTTAGTCAATAAATACAGTATGTAAGGCACTGTACAGGTTGCAGGGTGCCCTATGGATGGGACACTACTGATGCATGCTCTTCCTGTATTTGAGGTTGATAATTCTTCGTACACATTGCTAACCCAATTCCAGAATTCACAAAGACCGGGATAAAATAAGTTATCTTTCATGTTCTGAGTTCTGAACATCAATTAATCATCTTAGGAGACCCAAGATCTCAACATTGGTGAATCATCACAGGAGACCCAAGATCTCACCATCAATGAAGCATCATAAGACGCCTCAGATCTAACCGTCTATGATACATCATAGGAGGCCTCAGATCTTACCACTGATGAACTATAATTGGAGGTCTCAGATCTGACCATCAATGAACCATAATAGGGAGCCTCAGATTTCACCATTGATGAACCATCATGGGAGACCTCAGATCTGACCATCAGTGAACCATCAAGGGAGACCTCAGATCTGACCATCAGTGAACCATCAAGGGAGACCTCAGATCTGACCATCAATGAACCATCAAGGGAGACCTCAGATCTCACCATCAATGAACCATCATACTAGTCTTCAGATCTGACCATCAATGAACCATAATAAGAGACCTCAGGGTTGACCATTGATGAGCAATCTTAAAGGCCTCAGAGCTGACCATTGATGAAACATTATAAGAGACCTTATATCAGACCATCAATAAACCATCATGAGAGCTCTCAGATCTGACCATCAATGAACCATCATAAGAGACCTTAGATCTGCCCATCATTGAACCAGCATAGGAGGTTCCAGACGAACCATGGAAACATGCCTTATATCTGCCCATCAATAAAACATTATGAGGCCTTAGATCTAACTATTGATAAACCATAATAAAAAGCCCAAGATCTGATCATTGCACATCATCAGAGGCTTCAGATCTGACCATCGATGAACCATCATAGGAGGTCTCAGATTTGACCATCGATGAATCATCAAAAGAAGCCTTGGGTCTGACCATTTATGAACAATCATAAGAGTCCTTAGATCTGACCAACATAGTAAGTTACATGCACCTGACCATTGATGAACCATGATAACATGCCCCAGATCTGACCATCGATGAAACATTATAAGAAGCACCAGATTTGACCATCGAACCATCATAGGAGGCCTCAGATCTGACCATCAATGAACCATCATAGGATGCCTCAGATCCTACCATCAATGAACCATCATAGGATACCTCAGATCTGACCATCAATGAACCATCATAGGAGCCCTCAGATCTGACCATCAATGAACCATCATAGGAGCCCTCAGATCTGACCATCAATGAACCATCATAGGATGCCTCAGATCTGACCATTATAAGAGGCCTCAGATCTGACCATTATAAGAGACCTCAGATCTGACCATCAATGAACCATAATAGGACGCCCCAGATCTGACAGATCGGACCATCCTAAGAGGCCTCAGATCTGACCATCGATGAACTATAATAAGAAGCTCCACACTTGACCATCGAACCATCATAAGAGGCCTCAGATCTGACCATCGATGATCCATCATAGGAGGGTCCAAAGCTCATAGGACTGAGGCATGCCACACTCATCTTTATTTCTCTCAGTTAGCCCATGTGATTGGAGGAATCTCTGCCAGGCGCTCCATTCAGATGGCTGCAGCAGACCCAGCTACCCGAATACCGGAGGTCACATGTCAGCAGACAATTTTTCACCTGACTCCATGTTTGAATTGACTTTTATCAGTCTGTGTGGTGCCGACAGGGCCAGTCCCAGCTGGAATTTTGGTCACTTCAGCAGGAAATGGGAGAAACCTGAGAAGTGTACGGATAGCCTCCTATGTCCTCCTACATCACACAGAGATGTTCAAATCCCACCACACAGAGCCGGACTTGTAGGACCGCATTCCAAACAGGACTCATTGTCTGAATATCAATACAGTGCTAGGGATCTCCACCGAGGACACAAGAGAAGTCCTCCTGTCCAGAGTCCAATTATACAGTACATGTAGAGATACCGAGAATGACACCCGGCATCCGGGACAGGAGAAGTGGGACTGTGCAGAGTCCATACATACAGAATAAGGACAGATACTGAGAATGAGACCCGGCATCCGGGACAGGAGAAGTGGGACTGTGCAGAGTCCATGCATACAGAATAAGAGGAGATACCGAGATTGAGACCCGGCATCCGGGACAGGAGAAGTGGGACTGTGCAGAGTCTATACATACAGAATAGGAGGAGATACCGAGAATGACACCCGGCATCCGGGACAGGAGAAGTGGGACTGTGCAGAGTCCATAGATACAGAATCAGGACAGATACCGAGATTGACACCCAGCGGATATCCGGGACAGGAGAAATGGGACTGTGCAGAGTCCATACATACAGAACAAAGACAGATACCGAGAATGACATCCGGCATCCAGGACAGGGGAGATGTGGGACTGTGCAGAGTCCATACATACAGAATAAGAGGAGATACCGAGAATGACACCCGGCATCCGGGACAGGAGAAGTGGGACTGTGCAGAGTCCATACATACAGAATAAGAGGAGATACCGAGAATGACACCCGGCATCCGGGACAGTTGAAGTGGGACTGTGCAGAGTCCATACATACAGAATAAGGACAGATACAGAGAATGACACCCGGCATCCAGGACAAGAGAAGTGGGATTGTGCAGAGTCCATACATACAGAATGGGGACAGATACTGAGAATGACACCCGGCATCCAGGACAGGAGAAGTGGGATTGTGCAGAGTCCATACATACAGAATAAGGACAGATACCGAGATTGACACCCGGCATCCAGGACAAGAGAAGTGGGACTGTGCAGAGTCCATACATACAGAATAGGGACAGATACAGAGAATGACACCCGGCATCCGGGACAGGAGAAGTGGGACTGTGCAGAGTCCATACATACAGAATGGGGACAGATACAGAGAATGACACCCGGCATCCAGGACAAGAGAAGTGGGACTTTGCAGAGTCCATACATACAGAATGGGGACAGATACCGAGAATGACACTCGGCATCCAGGACAGGAGAAATGGGACTGTGCAGAGTCCATACATACAGAACAAAGACAGATACCGAGAATGACACTCGGCATCCAGGACAGGAGAAGTGGGACTGTGCAGAGTCCATACATACAGAATAGGGACAGATACAGAGAATGACACCCGGCATCCGGGACAGGAGAAGTGGGACTGTGCAGAGTCCATACATACAGAATAAGGACAGATACCGAGATTGACACCCGGCATCCAGGACAAGAGAAGTGGGACTGTGCAGAGTCCATACATACAGAATAGGGACAGATACAGAGAATGACACCCGGCATCCAGGACAAGAGAAGTGGGACTTTGCAGAGTCCATACATACAGAATGGGGACAGATACCGAGAATGACACTCGGCATCCAGGACAGGAGAAATGGGACTGTGCAGAGTCCATACATACAGAACAAAGACAGATACCGAGAATGACACTCGGCATCCAGGACAGGAGAAGTGGGACTGTGCAGAGTCCATACATACAGAATAAGAGGAGATACCGAGAATGACACCCGGCATCCAGTACAGTAGAAGTGGGACTGTGCAGAGTCCATACATACAGAATAAGGACAGATACCGAGAATGACACCCGGCATCCAGGACAAGAGAAGTGGGACTGTGCAGAGTCCATACATACAGAATGGGGACAGATACAGAGAATGACACCCGGCATCCAGGACAAGAGAAGTGGGACTGTGCAGAGTCCATACATACAGAATGGGGACAGATACCAAGAATTACACCCGGCATCCAGGACAGGAGAAGTGGGACTGTGCAGAGTCCATACATACAAAATAAGAGGAGATACCGAGAATGACACCCGGCATCCGGGACAGGAGAAGTGGGACTGTGCAGAGTCCATACATACAGAATAAGAGGAGATACCGAGAATGACACCCGGCATCCGGGACAGGAGAAGTGGGACTGTGCAGAGTCCATACATACAGAATAAGGACAGATACCGAGAATTAGTTGTTTGGGTTTATAAAGTTTTGTAAAGTTTTTGTAATCATTTCCCCTTTTTAATGTTTGTTTCCCCCCCTGTGTCCCCCCATCCCCCTCCCCTCTCCCGGCCCCCTAGTACCCTGTCCCCCCCCCCCCTATAATCAGGGAAGATCTTTGCTGGATGCTCAGTATGGAGAGTGACACAGGGTGGGGGAGGGGACACAGGGACAGTGGAGGGGACACAGACCTCCACCCCCCCCCCCCTTCCCTGTGCAGGACAAAGCAGCAGAGCAGAGGAGAGGGGGAGGGGGGCTCTGCAGGAGGTCTATAGAAGTTATGTGCATGTGTATAGGGGGCAGGCCAGAGCCCCCAGCCCTCAGCATCCAACACAGGAATGGAAATGGCCCTATAGTCATGGATATGGAGCTGCAGGGGACTGAGGACTACCCCCAGTGTGTGCATCTCCACCTCCACCCTGAGCTGCCCGGCCACACGGCCATTCCTGATGTGCTGAGGACTGTATCCATGGAAAGGAACCGCAACAATGTAACAGCAGAACTTACCGATTACAGAAATACAGAACAAAAAAGAAATGTATCGGTCTGTCTGTATATATCATCCCCAGTGGTTACACTGGTCAATAAATTAATCGGTCACTCTTTATGCATCGACTCCTTAAATAACTAAAAAATAAATAAATCGGTCTGTCTTCATATATCGTCCCCAGTTTTTACGACGATCAATAAATTAATCGATCACTCTTTATATGTCAACTCCTTAGATCGCTAAAAAAAAAATGAATTGGCCCCTCTTTATATATCATCCCCAGTGGCTATGCTGATCAATAAATTCATCGATCATTCTTTATATGTCGACTCCTGAGATGGCTAAAAAAAATGAATCGGTCAGTCTTTATATATCGTCCCCAGTGGTTACGCTGATCAATAAATTAATCGGTCACGGGTCAATCCTGAGAATGCTAAAAATTAAAAAAATGAATCGGTCTTTCTTTATAAATCGTCCCTATAGGTTACACTGATCAATAATTAATCGGTCACTCTTTATACATCGACTCCCAAGATTGCTGGAAAAAAGAAATCGGTCATTCTTTATATATCATCCCCAGTGGTTACACTGATCAATAAATTAATCGTTCACTCTTTATACATCAACTCCTTAAATAACTAAAATATAAATAAATCGGTCTGTCTTCATATATCATCCCCAGTGGTTACGCTGATCAATAAATTAATCGATCACTCTTTATACATCGAGTCCTGAGATCGTTAAAAAAAAATTGGTCCGTCTTTATATATCGTCCCCAGTGGCTACGCTGATCAATAAATTCATCGATCATTCTTTATATGTCGACTCCTGAGATGGCTAAAAAAAATGAATCGGTCAGTCTTTATATATCGTCCCCAGTGGTTACGCTGATCAATAAATTAATCGGTCACCGGTCAATCCTGAGAATGCTAAAAATTAAAAAAATGAATCGGTCTTTCTTTATAAATCGTCCCTATAGGTTACACTGATCAATAATTAATCGGTCACTCTTTATACATCGACTCCCAAGATTGCTGGAAAAAAGAAATCGGTCATTCTTTATATATCATCCCCAGTGGTTACGCTGATCAATAAATTAATCGTTCACTCTTTATACATCAACTCCTTAAATAACTAAAATATAAATAAATCGGTCTGTCTTCATATATCATCCCCAGTGGTTACACTGATCAATAAATTAATCGTTCACTCTTTATACATCGAGTCCTGAGATCGTTAAAAAAAAATTGGTCCGTCTTTATATATCGTCCCCAGTGGCTACGCTGATCAATAAATTAAATCGGTCACTCTTTATACATCGACTCCTGAGATCGCTAAAAAAAATTGAATCAGTCTGTCATTACATATCGTCCTGGGTGGTTACGCTGATCAAAAATTAATTGATCACTCTTAATACATCGACTCCTGAGATTGCTAAAAAAAAATAAAAAATGAATCTGTCTTTATATATCGTCCCCAGTGGTTACGCTGATCAATAAATTAATCGATCATTCCTTATACATCGGCTACTCATATCAATAAATGAATCATAATATATCAGCTTCAGCGGCAATGCTAATCAATACATTCACTGATCACTCTTTATACATCGACCCCATTGGCTGCAGAGAGCTCTTTATACATCAGCTCCCCAGATCGATTAAAAAAACAAAAATGAATTAGTCCGCATGTATATATCAGGCCCAGCAGGTACACTAATCAATAAATAATCGGTCACTCTTTATACCTCGGCCCCTCTGATCAATAAATAATCGGTCACTCTTTATACCTTGGCCCCTCTGATCAATAAATGAATCGGTCACTCTTTATACCTCGGCCCCTCTGATCAATAAATGAATCGGTCACTCTTTATACCTCGGCCCCTCTGATCAATAAATGAATCAGTCACTCTTTATACCTCGGCCCCTCTGATCAATAAATAATCGGTCACTCTTTATACCTCGGTCCCTCTGATCAATAAATAATCGGTCACTCTTTATACCTCGGCCCCACTGATCAATAAATGAATCGGTCACTCTTTATACCTCGGCCCCTCTGATCAATAAATAATCGGTCACTCTTTATACCTCGGCCCCACTGATCAATAAATGAATCGGTCACTCTTTATACCTCGGCCCCTCTGATCAATAAATAATCGGTCACTCTTTATACCTCGGTCCCTCTGATCAATAAATAATCGGTCACTCTTTATACCTCGGCCCCTCTGATCAATAAATGAATCGGTCACTTTTTATACCTCGGCCCCTCTGATCAATAAATGAATCGGTCACTCTTTATACCTCGGCCCCTCTGATCAATAAATAATCGGTCACTCTATACCTCGGCCCCTCTGATCAATAAAAACGTGAATTGATCTTTCTTTATATATCTGCCCCAGCGGTTATGCTGATCAATAAATTGGTCGATCTTTTTTCATATATCAGCTCCTCAGATCAATTTAGAAAAAAAATCAATCAATCTTTTTATATCACCCCCAGCTGCTGCGCTGATCAATAAACTCACCGATCGCTCTTTATACATTGGCTTCTGGGATCAATAAAAAAAATGAATTGGTCTGTCTTTATACATCACCCCTAGTGACTATGCCGATCAATAAATTCATCGGCCAGTCATTATACCTCAGTGGTTGTACAGATCGATAAAAAAAAATCACTGATCGATCTTTATGTCAGCCCAGCAGGTGCGCTTTAAAAAAAATTCACCGGACGATCTTTATACATCAGCTCCTTGGATCAATAAAAAAGAAGCGGCGATCGATCTTTGCATATTAACCCCCAGGTAGCTAAGCCGATCAGCGGTCAATCTTTATACACCAGCAGCTGCGCAGATCGATCAAAAAAAAAAAATTCACAGTGTGATCTTTATACATCGGGGTCCTGGGATCGAGAAAAAAAAAGGTATTCGGCCCGTATTTATATATCGACTCCAACAGCTAAACTGATCAATAAATTCACTGGTCAGTCTTCTTACATCAGCAGCTGTGTCGATCGATTAAAAAAATCTCAGATCGATCTTTATATATTGGCCCTAGCAGCTATGCTGATCAATAAATTCACTGTTCACTCTTTATATATCACCGGCTGTGCAGATCGATAAAAAATTCACAGGTCGATTATTAAAAATCATCCCCCAGTGGCTGAGCTGATCAATAAATTCACCTATCAATCTCTATACATTGGGACCGATAAACACAATTCATGGTCGATTATTACACATCATTCCCAGCAGCTACGCAGATCAATAAATTCACTGATCGATTATTACACATCATTCCCAGCAGCTACGCAGATCAATAAGTTCACTTGTCGATCGGCTCCTTGGATCAATGAAAAAAAACGATCGTTGTCTTTTTATATATACTGTATTTGAGGGTTCTCCAAAATGTTTCTGCACTTTTATCCAGATATATATGTTTAAAAAAAGCGCGGAAACTTTTTGAAGAACCCTCGTAGGTCAGCCCCAGGAACAACACTGATCAATAAATTCACCGATCGATCTTTATACATCAGCCCCAGGAACAACACTGATCAATGAATTCACCGATCGATCTTTATACATCAGCCTCAGGAACAACACTGATCAATGAATTCACCGATCGATCTTTATACATCAGCCCCAGGAACAACACTGATCAATGAATTCACCGATCGATCTTTATACATCAGCCTCAGGAACAACACTGATCAATAAATTCACTGATCGATCTTTATACATCAGCCCCAGGAACAACACTGATCAATGAATTCACCGATCGATCTTTATACATCAGCCCCAGGAACAACACTGATCAATAAATTCACCGGTCGATCTTTATACAGCAGCCCCAGCAACAACACTGATCAATAAATTCACCGATCGATCTTTATACATCAACCCCAGCAACAACACTGATCAATAAATTCACCGATCGATCTTTATACATTGATGGCTGTGGAAATCAAAGAAAATTCACAGATCGATCTTTATACGTCAGCCCCAGTGGCTATGTTGATCAATAAATTCACCGATCGATCTTTATACATCAGCCCTAGCAGCAACACTGATCAATAAATTCGGTGATCAATCTTTATACATTGGTGATTGTGAGAATCGATCAAAGAAAATTCACCGATCGATCTTTAGACATCAGCCCCAGTAGCTATGTTGATCAATAAATTCACCGATCGATCTTTATACATTAATGGAAGCGAGAGTCAAAGAAAATTCACCGATCGATCTTTATACATCAGCCCCAGTGGCTACGCTGATCAATAAATTCACCGATCGATCTTTATACATCAGCCCAAGTGGCTACGCTGAGCAATAAATTCATCGATCGATCTTTATACATCAGCCCAAGTGGCTACGCTGATCAATAAATTCACCGATCGATCTTTATACATCAGCCCCAGTGACTATGCTGATCAATAAATTCACCGATCGATCTTTATACATCAGCCCCAGTGGCTATGCTGATCAATAAATTCACCGATCGATCTTTATACATTAATGGTTGCGAGAGTCAAAGAAAATTCACTGATCGATTTTTATACATCAGCCCCAGTAGCTACGCTGATCAATAAATTCACTGGTTGATCGCTGGTCATTTGGTCGATAAAGTCACTGATCGATCGGCTCCTTGGATCAATAAAAAAATGAATCAGTCTGTCTTTATATGGAAATCTATACATCGGCCCCGGCAGCAACGCTGATCAATAAAGCTGCAGGTCGATCGTTACATCCCACATCAGCCCCTTGTGACTGCGCAGACGATTTGGATTTGGACATTTGCTGGTCTTGTTCCCCGGGGCCCGTTGTGGACCCACCCAGGTCTATGTGTCAGTGACCGCACCGCGTGTTCCAAGCGTGTTCCAAGCGTGTTCCAGGCGTGTTCCAGGCGTGTTCCAGGCATGATGATGGCGTTCATTATCAGTCACCTCAACACGCTACGGCAATGCACACGAGTGACTCGGTGTGATAACACTTTATCGATGTGGATGACGTTCGGGTCGCTCTGGCACGTCGGGGGCCCATCATTTCTGAAGGGTTTCCTCATCGCACCGCAGGGACATAGCGGGACCGTAAGGGCCGCTTCACACTCCATGCGTTTCAGTTGTGTTTTTTCTGCATCCAAAACGCACAGAAAGTCGGTGATCTGGCGGTCGGTGTCATCGGTCACATCAGCGCTCGCAGTTCCGGATGCAGGAAAAAAAAAAAAAGAACGGCGGCATTATTTCTGCACAGAACTGTCCTGGAACGCGGTAAAACGCATTAAAAATGCAACAAAAACGCACCGGAACGCACATGTCCCTATGTAAATTGAAGAAAAAGAGAGGAAAAATGAACGGGAAAGCATCAAAAACGTGTGAAAACTGCGCACAGAAAACCGCACCCGGATCGCGTCTGCACCGCGCCTCTATAGGGGGAGGGGCCCTTGAGGTTCCTGACAATTACGCTGTGAAGGTGTCCATACAAAATTGGTGCGTTTTTGTGCAAGCATTACCACTCCATGACACTCCATAGAAGTGCTAGGCGGGGCTAGGGAAGTGTGGGCGGGGCTAAGGAAGTGTAGGTGGGGCTAAAGAAGCATAGGAGGGGTTAAGGAAGTGTAGGCGGAGTTAAGGAAGTGCTAGGCAGGTTTAATGAAGCGTAGGCGGGGTTAAAGAAGTGTAGGTGGGGCTAAGGAAGTGCTAGGCGGGGTTAATGAAGCATAGGCAGGGTTAAGGAAGTGTAGGTGGGGCTAAGGAAGTGGTAGGCGGTGCTAAGAAAGCATAGGAGGGGTTAAGGAAGTATAGGTGGGGCTAAGGAAGTGTAGGCATGGCTAAGGAAGTGCTAGGCGGGGTAAATGAAGCATAGGAGGGGTTAAGGAAGTGTAGGCGGGGCTAAGGAAGTGGTAGGCAGTGCTAAGAAACCATAGGAGGGGTTAAGGAAGCGTAGGCGGAGTTAAGGAAGTGCTAGGCAGAGTTAATGAAGCATAGGCGGGGTTAAGGAAGTGCTAGGCGGGGTTAATGAAGCGTAGGCGAGGTTAAGGAAGTGTAGGCGGGGCTAAGGAAGTGGTAGGCGGTGCTAAGAAAGCATAGGAGGGGTTAAGAAAGTATAGGCGGGGTTAAGGAAGTGGTAGGCAGTGCTAAGAAAGCATAGGAGGGATTAAGGAAGTGTAGGCGGGGTTAAGGAAGTGTAGGCAGGGCTAAGGAAGTGCTAGGCAGGGTTAATGAAGTGTAGGCGGGGCTAAGGAAGTGGTAGGTAGGGCTAAGAAAGCATAAGAGGGGTTAAGTAAGTGTAGGCGGGGTTAATGAAGCGTAGGCGGGGTTAAGGAAGTGCTAGGCGGAGTTAATGAAGCGTAGGCAGGACTAAGGAAGTGGTAGGCAGGGCTAAGAAAGCATAGGAGGGGTTAAGTAAGTGTAGGCGGGGTTAAGGAAGTGTAGGCAGGGCTAAGGAAGTGTAGGCGGGGCTAAGGAAGTGGTAGGCAGGGCTAAGAAAGCATAGGAGGGGTTAAGGAAATGTAGGCAGGGCTAAGGAAGTGCTAGGCAGGGTTAATGAAGTGTAGGCGGGGCTAAGGAAGTGGTAGGCAGGGCTAAGAAAGCATAGGAGGGGTTAAGAAAGTGTAGGCGGGGTTAAGTTGTGGTCCATTCACGGTCCAACCATGGCGTTGTCACATGAGCGCCCTTGTTGAAGGCGGTCACCACACAGCTTATGGAAGGTTCAGACGTGCGACTCTGACGCTGAATTCGGGTTCTTTTATTTTTTTCTTACACTTCAGGAGTTTTCCTGTCTAAGTCGCAGGAAGAACGCAGCGAAAACACTCTGAAAAAATGAAGTAACAAAGTAAAAAACAGTAAAACAAGGGAAAAAAAATCCTAAAAAACCCCTAAAACAACCTAAAAAGAACATATTTTACCCGGTTTGGGGGTGCAGGAAAAAAAAAGGTCTGCGATTATCGATCACACTGCAGAGTAACTGAGCGAATGTATGCGACGGAGGAATTCGATGTCCAGCGTGCTGGAAAATGTGTGTAGCTGGCGAAGCACATCCCCCTCCCCCTCCCAGTATTCTAATCATTATCCAGCCCACAGGCAAGCGTGCAAAATGACTGGATTTACCACAAGTCCCGGCCACACTGGATGCGGATTGGCATGCGATTTACATGTCGCTGCAAGTCGCATGATTTCAAAGTGGGGTTTGATGTGACCGCGGGGTAAGTGCTCAGTCATACCGGTGCGATGTGTGAATTGAAATCGCATCTAGTGAATGTCGGTGTCCTAACACGTGCGATTCGCTGCAGCGCGAGTCGTTCTGGCGTGACTTTTTCTGCAGTTTTGTTGCGATTTCATACATAGAATAGAATGGAAATCGTACTGCAAATTGCAAGAAATCGCTGAAAATCTTCACAAGTCAGAATTCACACCTAAATTGCACACAAATCGCACCGCAAATCGCAAGAAATAGATAAAAACCTTCACAAGTTGCAATAAAGTCGCAATAAAGTCTTCAGAAGTCGCATCTAACTTGCACACAAATCACACCGCAAATTGCAGGAAATCAATGAAAATATTCACAAGTCACAATAAAGTCACAATTGCATACAAATCGCACGATTTTAAATCGTAGCGGTGTGACCGGAGGCTCACTGCGACTTGTGAAGATTTTCAGCGATTTCTTGCGATTTGTGGAGCCATTTCCATTCTATTCTACGTCTGTGAAATCGCAAACAAAACTGCAGAAAAAGTCGCGCCAGAACGACTTTAGAAATGGCGCCACAAATTGCAAGAAATCGCTGAAAATCTTCACAAGCCACAACAAAGTCAGAAGTCGCACCTAAAAATGTACACAAATCGCACGATTTTAAATCGCAGCGGTGTGACTGGAGACTCATTGCGACTTGTGAAGATTTTCAGCGATTTCCTGCAATTTGCGGTGTGATTTGTGTGTAATTTAGGTGCGACTTCTGAAGACTTCATTGCGACTTTATTGCGACTTTTGAAGATTTTCAGCGATTTCTTGCGATTTGCGGTGAGATTTCCATTCTATTCTATGTCTGAAATCGCAACAAAACTGCAGAAAGAGCCGCGCCAGAACTACTTTAGAAATGGCGCTACAAATTGCAGGAAATCGCTGAAAATCTTTACAAGTCGCAATGAGTCTCCGGTCACACCGCTGCAATTTAAAATCGTGCGATTTGTGTACATTTTTAGGTGCGACTTCTGAAGACTTCATTGCGACTTTATTGCGACTTGTGAAGATTTTCATCGATTTCTTGCGATTTGCGGTGAGATTTCCATTCTATTCTATGTCTGAAATCGCAACAAAACGGCAGAAAGAGTCACGCCAGAACGACTTTAGAAATGGCGCCGCAAATTGCAGGAAATCTCTGAAAATCGCAATAAAGTCGCAATAAAGTCTTCAGAAGTCGCACCTTAAAATGTACACAAATCGCACGATTTTAAATGGCAGCGGTGTGACCGGAGACTCATTGCGACTTGTGAAGATTTTCAGCGATTTCTTGCGATTTGCGGTGCGATTTCCATTCTATTCTGCCTGTGAAATCGCAACAAAACTGCAGAAAGAGCCGCGCCAGAACGACTTTAGAAATGGCGCCGCAAATTGCAGGAAATCGCTGAAAATCTTCACAAGTCGCAGTGAGTCTCCGGTCACACCGCTGCGATTTGTGTACATTTTAAGGTGCGACTTTATTGCGACTTGTGAAGATTTTCAACTATTTCTTGCGATTTGCGGTGCGATTTCCTTTCTCTTTTATGCCTGCGAAATCGCAACAAAAGGGCAGAATACGTCACGCAAGATGGACTCGCGCTGCAGCGAATCGCCCGTTAGGACGCCGACATTCACATTCGTTAGATGCGATTTCAGGTGAGATTTAAAATCACAAATGTCAGCGGTGTGAGTGCACTAACGCCAGGAACGTTTCCCACGCGCCAACCTGTTGTGTGTCGCAAAGGTGCGTTCTCGCAGCCGATCGCAATAATCCTCCTCTATGAGCGCTGCGTTTTGGTGGCGTTCATTGCGCACAGAAGGGTGTCGGTGGCCAATTTTTGATTGAATGAACTACCGTAACACAAACGCATATTATCGCACGCAGCGACACGCGTCCATGAACGCAAAGGGCGAATGGGCCCCTAGGGCGCGGTCTGCTTCATTTCAGGCCACGGTCACTCTTTTGGATGGACTCTCTGTATAGGGATGGAGTAGGTAGTCATCCAGCATGCTGGAAATGTTCTGCTTTCCTCTTACCAATGTCCTACAAAAAAAAAAAAAAACATGAAAAAATGTTCCCTCCCCATAGAATGAGTCGACTTCCATTGACGATCAATAAAAATAAATAAATAAAGATGCACAGTACGTGACATTCTGCGAACACCGAATATCCACCTGATGTGATAGGACAGAGCTCCGCCCACTCTCTATTTTTTATTTCTCCGGCTTTGTTTACTTTTCATTCTCTTTGTTTACATTTTTATTATTTTTGGTTTGAACTTTTGTTACTTTTTTTTACTTTTTATTTTTTTTAATTATTTTATATTTTTAACGTTAAGCATTTATAATCATCTTATTATTTTTTTTTTATCTTTTTTTATTATTTTTTATTTTTCTTTTGTATTTTTGTTACTTTTTTAAATTATTATTTTGTATTATTTTATTTGATATTTTTTATTTTAATTCTTTTTTATTATTTTTTTAATTTTAATTTTTTTTTATTGTTTTATTATTATTTTTTTATCAGTTTATTATTTTTTTTTATCATTTTTTGTTTTGTACTTATGTCCCCTTTTTTATTATTTTATATTTTTTAATTTTTCTTTTCTACTTACGATTACTATTTATTTAGTTTAATTATTTTTTTTTATCAGTTTATTATTTTTTTTATCAATTTTTGTTTTGTACTTATGTCCCCTTTTTATTATTTTATATTTTTTTTATTTTTTAAATTATTTTATTATTATTATTTTATTATTTATTTTAAAAAATGTTTTAATTTTTGTTCTGTATTTTTGTCACCTTTTTTATTGTTATTTTTCTTAATTATTTTAATATTTTTTTCTTCTTTTCTTCTTTTTTTTCTTTTCATTATTTTTGTTTGTGTTTTTTTGTTACTTTGTTGTCATTTTGTTTCTTTTCCTCTTGCAGGTTGTCCCCCCCTCCTGATTGGTATTCCTCTGCCCCTGAGCCCCCCCCCCACAGAGAGGAGGACAATGCCCTTTCTATGGGGTCTCCTCATGGATATGCATGTTGGCCTGAAGAGCTTGCAATCTAAAAGGGGATTAAACAGATTATATGCGGAGATAAAGGCCTGTGGGCGCATCTAGTTGTTGGGATGGAAGGAGGTTCAGGTGAGGGGCCCCGGGGCTCTCAGGCGCAGCAAGGGTTAAGTGTCCCAGTTGGAAGGGTGGATGGGTGGGGTCTCTCCTGTGATTGGCTGGACGGCTCCTGGGGGCAAGGGGGAGTTTAAAGCACTCAAGGGGGGGGAAGAAAGAGGAAAGTAAGGAGGAGGAGGAGGAGAGGAGTGAGCACCTGCTGGATGGAGAGCCCTGAGCTGTATTCCCTAAAGGACGGGGGCCAACAGGGCCAACTAGGGGCCCCGCACATGCAGCACCATCAGGAGAGGGGCCCCCAGATCCAGGCAGGGGCCCCGCACATTCAGATTCCCCAGGACTGGTGCTCGCAGCTTCCGAAAAGAAGTCCACAACTCCAAAGCCACCATGAGAGGGATCCCTACATACAGCCAGGGGGCCACAGCATGCATCCCTACCAGGACTGGGGCTCCCAGCAAGACCGGGGACCTGAGCTGCCTGCTCACCAGGACAGGGGTCCCCAAACTCCTCCAGGGGCCACACACGCACAGGACAGAGGGCCAATTTTCCAGACTCAGATGCATCTAGAGGCCCCTCCGAGCAAAGCCTACCAGGACTGGGGACCACAGTTGCACCTATCCCAGGAAAGAGGCCCTTATCTTCAACCAGGGGCTCCACACATCCAGCAGTCCCAAGACAAGGACCAGCAACTGCAGAAGCCACTGGAAAGGGGTCCCTTTATGCAGCTGGGGTCCCCACACATCTCACATCCCCAGGACAAGGACCAACAACTGCAGAAGCCACTGGAAAGGGGTCCCTTTATGCAGCTGGGGTCCCCACACATCTCACATCAACAGGACAAGGACCAACAACTGCAGAAGCCACTGGAAAGGGGTCCCTTTATGCAGCTGGGGTCCCCACACATCTCACATCCCCAGGACAAGGACCAGCAACTGCAGAAACCACTGGAAAGGGGTCCCTTTATGCAGCTGGGGTCCCCACACATCTCACATCCCCAGGACAAGGACCAGCAACTGCAGAAACCACTGGAAAGGGGTCCCTTTATGCAGCTGGGGTCCCCACACATCTCACATCCCCAGGACAAGGACCAACAACTGCAGAAGCCACTGGAAAGGGGTCCCTTTATGCAGTTGGGGTCCCCACACATCTCACATCCCCAGGACAAGGACCAGCAACTGCAGAAACCACTGGAAAGGGGTCCCTTTATGCAGCTGGGGTCCCCACACATCCCACATCCCCAGGACAAGGACCAGCAACTGCAGAAACCACTGGAAAGGGGTCCCTTCCTGTTGCAAGGAGCCCCAAATATTCAGCAGCCCCAAACCAAGGACCAACAACTGCAGGAACCACTGGAAAGGGGTCCCTTCCTGTTGCAGGGAGCCCCAAATATTCGCCAGTCTCAAGACGAGGACCAGCAACTTCAGAAATCACTGGAAAGGGGCCCTTTTATACAACTGGGGGCCCCACAGATCCAACATCCCCAGGACAAGGATCAGCAACTTCAGAAACCACTGGAGAGGCCCCCATTTGTGCAGCCAGGGGCCCCACACATCCAACATCCCCAGGACAAGGACCTGCAACTGCAGAAACCACTGGATAGGGGCCCCTTCATGAAACAGGGGACCCAACACATCCAACATCCCCAGGACAAGGACCAACAACAGGACACACCCCAAGAGAGGGATCCCCAGCCTCATTCCTACCAAGGCCTAGAACCACAGCCCCCAAAGGACAAGGGCCCCCAGCCACAGCAGACCAAGGAGAAGGGCCCCCAGAAGGAGAAGGGCTCCAGCAGTGGCCCCCCTGCAGTGAAGCGCCCCATGAATGCCTTCATGGTGTGGTCCAGCGAAGAGAGGAAGAGGGTATCCGCCCAATACCCCAAAATGCACAATTCGGAGATCAGCCGGAGATTGGGGGAAGTCTGGAGGGGCCTCACCGAGGAGGACCGGAGACCCTTCCGGGAAGAAGCCAAGAGACTGCGGGTACAGCACGCCCGGGACCACCCAGGGTACAAATACACCCCTCGCAAGAAGAAGAAGGTGGAGCCAATCACCAAGGCTCCCCAAATACCTCTTCCACTACCTGTACCCTCACAACTGAGATTGGATGAACCTCAACACCATCTCCAGGCCCAGCTCCAACCACAGCTTCAGCCCAGAGCCCTGCAAGAGGAGGAGAAGGCCTACCAATACAGCACCTACCAGGACCCCTACAGGTAGGTACCGAGATTGTACCCCATACATTGCACCACCTACTGCCCCCCCATTAATGACTCCAAACCCCTACAATCCACAAATCTTGCCAAGGCCACCAACCTTCAGATTACTACATGTCCGTGATATGACGTAGACCCCACACTGGCTACACGTGGCCCAGTTCTGTGCCAACCCGATGGTCTAATGGCCTGGTAGGGCCACAGGGTTGGGCTTAGAAGACTTTTAAGTGGGAAATCAATGGGTTCACCAATCGGGGGCTCGTTTATCAGAGAACGCCCCTAAGGTCACCCTGCACCTACCCAAACTTTGTCATGTGAAGACCTACCTAACCTGTCCAATCGATTTGCATCCAATCAGGCAGACCCCTTGCACTGCGTACGCGTTGGTGGATGTAAAGGAGATTGTACAACCAGATTGTAAAGTGTGTGGTGAGCTGTAAGCTGGCCATACATCCAACAATCTCTATTCAATCTCCTTTTAGATCTACCAAGACTATGTAGAGGAAACCCAACCTTAGCAATCCAACCGATTTTGTGGTCAGGCGGGTTTTCCTACTACCCAATTGTTGGTGGATTTAAAGACGATTCTATCATGTGTGGTGAGCTTGAGGTCTGCCCATGATGTAGTGTGAGGATCTGCACAATGGGGTACAAACTGAATGGATTGTACAATCGAGATGGTGTCGTGTATGGCTAGCTTCACTCTTCCTGTGTCTGTCCTACTGACCTCATTGCAAAACTGTGAATGTAGTTCTGGATAGAGGAAGAAAGGGTTAACCACCACTTCCTGTTCCAGAAACACCAACAGGAAGTGAAAGGAGGTATCGCTGGAACAGGCGTCCCCATTGGGAGATTTCCCTCACTTCCTGTTCTGGTGACAACTCTACCATTTTAGACTTCCTTTCCTTCTTGTTGCCAATGGTCATCGGTACAAGTAGACTCTAACGGCCACATGTAATGCTGAGCCTCCCATCACTTCAGAGGTCCCCCCCGGATCTGCATCTGAGGGTCCCCCCCGGATCTGCATCTGAGGGTCCCCCCCCGGATCTGCAATTGAGGGTCCCCCCATCCACATATCTGCATATGAGGGTTCACCTCCCCCCGTATCTGCATGTGAGGGTCCCCCCCCATCCCCGTATCTGCATGTGAGGGTCCCCCCCCATCCCCGTATCTGCATGTGAGGGTCCCCCCCCCATCCCCGTAACTGCATGTGAGGGTCCCCCCCCCATCCCCGTAACTGCATGTGAGGGTCCCCCCCCATCCCCATAACTGCATGTGAGGGTCCCCCCCCATCCCCATAACTGCATGTGAGGGTCCCCCCCCATCCCCGTATCTGCATGTGAGGGACCCCCCCCCCTGGTATCTGCATGTGATATGTGATGGTCCCCCCTGGTATCTGCAGGTGAACCCCCCTTCCCCAGATCTGCATCTAAGGGGGCCCCCATCCCCGTATCTGCATCTGAGGGTCCCCCCACATAGGCATCTGAGGGTGTGTGTCCCCTTCCCCATATCTGCACTAAGGGGTACCCCCGTATCTGCATCTGAGGGGGGCCCCCATCCCCATGCATCTGAGGGTGTTCCCCCCCCCCCCATATCTGTACTAAGGGGTACCCCTGTATCTGCACCTGAGGGGACCCCCATCCCCATATCTGCACTAAGGGGTACCCCCGTATCTACATCTGAGGGGGCCCCATCCCCATGTATCTGAGTGTTTCCCCCCATATCTGCGCTAAGGGGTACCCCTCATATCTGCATCTGGGGGGACCCCATCCCTATATCTGCATCTGAGGGTGTCCCCCCCCCCCCCCCCCCATATCTGCTTCTGAAGGGGCCCCATATCTGCATCTAAGAGTGTCCCCACTGTTATCTGCATCTGAGGGTCCCCCCATATCTGTATCTAAGGGGGCCCCCATCCCTTTATCTGCATCTGAGGGTCCCACTCCCCTGGTATCTGCTTCTGAGGGTCCCTCCGTATCTGCATTTGAGGGTGCGTTGCCCCCCTTCCCTTCCCATCCCTGTATCTGCATCTGAGGATGTCTCCCCCCATATCTGCCTCTAAGGGGGCCCCCATCCTCATATCTGCATCTGAGGGTCCCCCCCGTTATCCGCATCTGAGGGCCCCCCATCTGCATCAGGGGTCCCCCAATTTACATCAGAGTCCTCCCTATACATGAGTCCTCCCCTTCTGGTTCTAGCAGCAGGACAAAGCAGGAGGCCCCCTTTTCTTCTGTCCTGTGTGCTGAGGGTGGTCCTTCCATGGCGTGGTCAGGCTGGCCGCCAGCACCATGACAACGAATGCCGCCCTGCACCCCGGCTTTAGAGCTCCATTGGTTGTTGTGGTGCTGGCAGCAGGCCCACCACACCATGGCAACCCATTACATGGTGCAAAAATACATAACCGCATTCCTGGCACCATGGTGAACCCGTATGGGCCCCAGCTGGAAGCGTTGTACTGGATCCTCCGATCTGAATCTTCTAGGGTGAAGGATTCACGGGGTGTCCTGAAACTGCAACAATGTATCTCTGTCCAGGGTGAGGAACATCCAGAGAAGATACGTTGTTACAACTTCAGAACAACCGCAAGTTCTTCACCTTGGAAGATCTCCATTACTCCGAGGATGGGTTTGTTGGGACTGAACATAGTCCTTTGTATACAATTTACTTGCAGACCTTGACTCCAGACTTCACCTGCTGCATGCTTGTTCCAGGTTGGTGATCAAAACCAAAGTCAGCCACGCAACTTGACTTTTCAGAAGGCGGTCAGCAATGGCGGCAGTACGGATTGACCCAAAATTGGCCCTCAGGTCTTATTAACCAATAACCTTCTCTCTCTCTCTCTCACACAGTTACGTGCAGTACCCCGCCCCCATCAAGACGGAACCGTTCTACCCCACCGTCAGCGACGTTTCCGCGCTCTATGGCCTCGGACTCTTTGATTACGGTGAGCGGAGGGGGATCCATCCTCAGGTTCACTATCAGACGGTGGAAGTGGAGAGCGGGGGGTCCCTCACCAGTCTGTGACCAGCGTGGGCGGTCTCGTGGAACTTACTGGATCCTGCTGGTCCCGCCCATGAGGGGCAACTGAACTTCCTATCCTTCCAAGGAGCCTCGTAGGTTTCCTGTTTTATAGAAGTGGCGAGTATGACCGACGCGTGACGATCTCCGTCTCTAGACAGTATGTCCCATCCAGTAGAATTGTCTAGTTGGGGTCCCACTATAGGGGCTGCTGTAAACACCTTTTTTTTAGGGGGATTTGCAGATCCGTTGTGGACTATACCATCCGAGAATGTTCTCACCTCGACACTCCTCGTGGGAGGTTACAATATGGCTGCAGTCTTGTACACTGTTTACCAAACTGTCTACAGTCTAGATTTTTATGGATATGATATTTTGTATTTTTGTTAGTGAAATATTAAATTTGTCTTTTTTTTTTTTTTATGTGTCAGAATTTTTGCTGCTTTCATTGCTCAATAGAAAAAAAACCTCAGAACTACATCTCCCATGAAACCTTTGTGACACCTGATGTAAGGGGGCACTCTGATGGGACCAATCCATATTAGGGGGCACTCTGATGGGGACGCCTGATGGAAGGCGGCACTCTGATGGGAACAATCCATATTACTCTGATGGAAGGGGGCACTCTGGTGGGGACGCCTGATGGAAGGGGGCACTCTTGGTGGGGACGCCTGATGGAAGGGGGGATCTCTGATGGGGATGCCTGATGGAAGGGGGGATCTCTGGTGGGGACGCCTGATGGAAGGGGGCACTCTGGTGGGAACAGTCAATATTAGGGGGCAGTCTGGTGGGGACGCCTGTAGGAAGGGGGCAGTCTGGTGGGGACGCCTGATGGAAGGGGGCACTCTGGTGGGGACAGTCATTATTAGGGGGCACTCTGGTGGGGACGCCTGTTGGAAGAAGGCAGTCTGGTGGGGACGCCTGTAGGAAGGGGGCACTCTGGTGGGGACGCCTGATGGAAGGGGGCACTCTGGTGGGAACAGTCATTATTAGGGGGCACTCTGGTGGGGACGCCTGTTGGAAGAAGGCAGTCTGGTGGGGACGCCTGTACGAAGGGGGCTCTCTGGTGGGGACGCCTGTACGAAGGGGGCTCTCTGGTGGGGACGCCTGTACGAAGGGAGCTCTCTGGTGGGGACGCCTGTAGGAAGGGGGCACTCTGGTGGGGACGCCTGTAGGAAGGGGGCACTCTGGTGGGGACGCCTGTAGGAAGGGGGCACTCTGGTGGGGACGCCTGTAGGAAGGGGGCACTCTGGTGGGGACGCCTGATGGAAGGGGCACTCTGGTGGAGACATCTGATGGAAGGGGCACTCTGGTGGAGACATCTGATGGAAGGGGCACTCTGGTGGAGACATCTGATGGAAGGGGGCACTCTGATGGGAACAATCCATATTACTCTGATGGAAGGGGCACTCTGGTGGAGACGCCTGATGGAAGGGGGCACTCTGGTGGAGACGCCTGATGGAAGGGGGCACTCTGGTGGAGACGCCTGATGGAAGGGGGCACTCTGGTGGAGACGCCTGATGGAAGGGGGCACTCTGGTGGAGACGCCTGATGGAAGGGGGCACTCTGGTGGAGACGCCTGATGGAAGGGGGCACTCTGGTGGAGACGCCTGATGGAAGGGGGCACTCTGGTGGAGACGCCTGATGGAAGGGGGCACTCTGGTGGAGACGCCTGATGGAAGGGGGCACTCTGGTGGAGACGCCTGATGGAAGGGGGCACTCTGGTGGAGACATCTGATGGAAGGGGGCACTCTGGTGGGAACAGTCAATATTAGGGGGAACTCTGGTGGGGACGCCTGTTGGAAGGGGGCACTCTGGTGGGGACGCCTGTTGGAAGGGGGCACTCTGGTGGGGACGCCTGATGGAAGGGGGAACTCTGGTGGGGACGCCTGATGGAAGGGGGCACTCTGGTGGAGACGCCTGATGGAAGGGGGCACTCTGGTGGAGACGCCTGATGGAAGGGGGCACTCTGGTGGAGACGCCTGATGGAAGGGGGCACTCTGGTGGAGACGCCTGATGGAAGGGGGCACTCTGGTGGAGACGCCTGATGGAAGGGGGCACTCTGGTGGAGACGCCTGATGGAAGGGGGCACTCTGGTGGAGACGCCTGATGGAAGGGGCACTCTGGTGGAGACGCCTGATGGAAGGGGGCACTCTGGTGGAGACACCTGTTGGAAGGGGGCACTCTGGTGGAGACAACTGATGGAAGGGGGCACTCTGGTGGGAACAGTCAATATTAGGGGGAACTCTGGTGGGGACGCCTGTTGGAAGGGGGCACTCTGGTGGGGATGCCTGTTGGAAGGGGGCACTCTGGTGGGGATGCCTGATGGAAGGGGGAACTCTGGTGGGGACGCCTGATGGAAGGGGGAACTCTGGTGGGGACGCCTGATGGAAGGGGGCACTCTTCGTGGGGACGCCTGATGGAAGGGGGCATTCTTGGGGACGCCTGATGGAAGGGGACACTCTTGGTGGGGACGCCTGATGGAAGGGGGCACTCTGGTGGAGACATCTGATGGAAGGGGGCACTCTGGTGGGAACAGTCAATATTAGGGGGAACTCTGGTGGGGACGCCTGTTGGAAGAGGGCACTCTGGTGGGGATGCCTATTGGAAGGGGGCACTCTGGTGGGGACGCCCGATGGAAGGGGGAACTCTGGTGGGGACGCCTGATGGAAGGGGGCACTCTTGGTGGGGACGCCTGATGGAAGGGGGCACTCTTCGTGGGGATGCCTGATGGAAGGGGGGATCTCTGGTGGGAACAGTTAATATTAGGGGGCACTCTGGTGGGGACACCTGTTGGAAGGGGGCACTCTGGTGGAGACGTCTGATGGAAGGGGGCACTCTGGTGGGAACAGTCAATATTAGGGGGAACTCTGGTGGGAACGCCTGTTGGAAGGGGGCACTCTGCTGGGGATGCCTGTTGGAAGGGGGCACTCTGCTGGGGACGCCTGTTGGAAGGGGGCACTCTGCTGGGGACGCCTGTTGGAAGGGGGCACTCTGCTGGGGACGCCTGTTGGAAGGGGCACTCTGGTGGGGACACCTGAAAGGGGGCACTCTGGTGGGGACACCTGTTGGAAGGGGCACTCTGGTGGGGACGCCTGAAAGGGGGCACTCTGGTGGGGACGCCTGTTGGAAGGGGGCACTCTTGGGATGCCTGTTGTAAGGGGGCACTCTTGGGATGTCTGATGGAAGGGGGCACTCTGGTGGGAATGCCTGTTGGAAGGGGCACTCTGGTGGGGACACCTGAAAGGGGGCACTCTGATGGGAACAATCCATATTAGGGGGCACTCTGCTGGGGACACCTGATGTAAGGGGCCCCAGATGTGAAGGGGACTCCTAAGGTGGACTTTGTTGTATGAGACCCTCTGATGGGGGACTGATGTTAAGGGGGACCTCGAAGCAGACATTGATGTAAGGGGGCACTCTAATGGAGACCTGATGTAAGGGGGGCCCTGATAGGGACATGTGATATAAGGGGTGCAGGTTCTAATCACTCTAATCTGGTCACAGCCTGGACATACCAGTGTCCCAGGTCTGGACTCTGTGTGGCGGACTGTCAGTGACTCACACAGTGATACCATTATGCCCCCAGACTTTTTTGAACTGCACCCCAAGATCTGATAGGTGATATCCGGCCCTGCACTGCAGGTTGCAAATTTAGTGGTATTGAATGGGGAGTGAGGGGTGTTGTTTTGTAGTCCTGTCAACAGGGCTGGCGATGCTGGTTGGGAATTTGGGGGACAGGTATTGATGGCAGGGATGAGGGTTTTTGGCGGGTATACTGTAGTCAAGAATGTGTGGCAGAAAATGCAGGGTGGGAATTCAGAGAAAAGGCATAGAATGGGGTGGGGGTGGAGTTCTATAGTCTAGCAGACAGGGCAGATAACAGATGGTGGGAACCCCTAACGGGCACAGCGGGCGTACAGACCTGGGAACTCAGCAGAGGGATGGTGGGAACCCCTCATAATGGTCACAGCGGGCGTACAGACCCGGGAACTCAGCACAGAGATGGTGGGAACCCCTCATAATGGGCACAGCGGGTGTACAGACCTGGGAACTCAGCACAGGGATGGTGGGAACCCCTCAATGGGCACAGCGGGCGTACAGACCCGGGAACTCATCATAGGGATGGTGGGAACCCCTGCATTTCTTTCTAGGGATGGAAGTAATCCAAAAGTCCTCCTTTCCTTGGCTGCTTCCCTCCTCCTGGAAATGCTGAGATAGATTTATTTATTTCAGGTTCTTATATAGCACCGTCAATTTATGCAGCACTTTACATATATATATTGTACATTCACATCAGTCCCTAACCCTCAAGGGGAGTATAATCTAAGGTCCCTAACGTACATTCATACATACACATACATGGGCCAATTTGGACATGAGGATAGATCCTTACATGTTACTGTAGCTTGGTCCTCTCCTCAGAAGACCCAACTATTTATATCCTAACCTGCTACCCACCCAGTGGGCCCCACTGCTGGCAGGGGCAGGGCTGGAATTGACTTGAATTGCCCCCTCCTTATGGGGACCTCCAATGGCTCCTATACTGCTCATCCATACAAGTGGTCTGCTACCTATCCAATTCTACAGCTCTGGTGCCATCTTGTGGACAAAAAGGGGAACTACACCAAGCACATCAGTTCCTATACCATAGCAGGTATGCATTATTATTATTATACAGGATTTATTATATATTATTATTATACAGGATTTATTATATATTAATATACAGGATTTATTATATATTATTATACAGGATTTATTATATATTATCATTATACAGGAGTTATATATTATTATACAGGATTTATGGCGCCAACAGTTTGCTCAGCGCTTTTCAATATAAAGGGAGACAATACAATTACAATAAATTTCAGTACAGAAGGAATAGGAGGGCCCGGCTCATGGAGCTTACAATCTAAAGGAAGGAGGAGGTGATACAAAAGGTGATAGCTGCGGGGAATATCTGGTGGAAGTGACTCAGGTACAGTTCTTAGGTGGAGGTGGGGTAGGCTTCCCTGGATAAGTGAGTTTTCAAAGATCGCCTAAAGGCAGACAGGGTGGGGCTCACCGGACTTACTGGGGTAAGGAGTCCCAGAGGATGGGAGAGGCTCTTGAGAAGTCCTGGAGGTGGGCGTGGGAGGAAGTGACGAGAGGAGGATATCATGGGAGGAGCGGAGTGGGCGATTTGGGTGGTATCTGTGGATGAGGTTGGTGATGTAGCTAGGGGCAGTGTTGTGGATGGATTTGTACCTTGTGGTTAGTATTTTTAATTTTATACGTTGGGTTAGTGGAAGCCAGTGGAGGGATTGGCAGAGAGGGGTGGAGGACACTGAGTGGAGGTCAGTGGAGGGATTGGCAGAGGGGGGTGGAGGACACTGAATGGGGGCCAGTGGAGGGATTGGCAGAGAGGGGTGGAGGACACTGAATGGAGGTCAGTGGAGGGATTGGCAGAGAGGGGTGGAGGACACTGAATGGAGGTCAGTGGAGGGATTGGCAGAGAGGGGTGGAGGACACTGAGTGGAGGCCAGTGGAGGGATTGGCAGAGAGAGTGGAGAACTCTGAGTGGAAGCCAGTGGAGGGATTGGCAGAGAGGGGTGGAGAACACTGAATGGGGGCCAGTGGAGGGATTGGCAGAGAGGGGTGGAGAACACTGAGTGGAGGCCAGTGGAGGGATTGGCAGAGAGGGACGAAGAACACTTGGTGGAGGCCAGTGGAGGGATTGGCAGAGAGGGGTGGCAGATACAGAACGGTTAATAAGGTGGATGAGTCTGGCAGCAGCATTCATGATAGACTGAAGGAGGGATGAAATATGTAACGGGAGACCAGTGAGGAGGAACTCGCAGTAATCGAGGCGGGAGATGACCAAGGCGTGGATAACCAGAGGTAGACTTGCCGGTAACTCATTTTCTATAAGTCTTCCTGGACAGCCTCCTGAGATGTGGAGCTCCTCCCTCCGGGACAGGAAAGACATAGGCCCAGAACCTTAGAAGGCGGACCTCCAGACCTCCCTCTTCAGTTTTCCCCGAGAACCACAGGAAGGCACTAAAAGACATAGACATACATTACAGTACAATACTTAGGGTGGGAAATCCTGGCTGTCCTGGAAGACTTATAGAAAATGAGTTACCAGTAAATCTAACTCTGGTTTTCTCAAACACATCTTCCAGGACAGCCCCCTTGAGACAATAATCAAGAACTTGCCCACTAGGGCGGGGCTACCGCCTGGAGGACTTTGCGCCCAAATGCCTGATCCTCACTAGAAAGCAGATCCAGCGGTAATGTTTCACGAAGGTAGAAAAGCTGGACCAAGTGGCCACCTTTGAGATCTGTTCTGGCAAGGCACTGGCTCTCTCTGCCCAGGATGCTAACAAGGATCTGGTTGAGCGCACGTTCACAAACGGGAATCTCTAAGAAATTGTACGATTCCGTGACAGCCATCCTAATAGATTTTAGCATGTAGACCCTGATACATGAGGTAATTCTTAGACAAACATACGTCCTCCTTAATCTCTAAGATTTTATAGATAGCCTTAAGGAGGTCATCTACATCATCAAGGGTCAATTTGTACCTGGAACCCCTGGAGGAGCAACCTTCTCCGTCATCCTCCTCTAAGCCAGACCCTGCTTGTAAAAAAGCAAGGGACCTAGGATCCGCTTCTGGAAGTCAACAGGAGCGCAGCTCCACTCCTCTCTGAAATGGAGGGATCGGGTCGGGCAAGGAGGAGATAACTTACTTAACCAGGAGCCACCAGCACTGCTCTTCAGCTTAGGGCTCCTATACAGCTTCCTAAAACGTGTAACTTATCCTTCCGGAGGAAACACTAATATTGAAGAGGAAGGCCTGGAGGTCTGCATTTTAAGGTTCTGGGCTTACGTGTTTCCTGTCCCGGAGGGAGGAGCTCTACATCTCAATGGTTTGTCCTGGAAGATGTTTTTGAGAAACGTTGTTTTCTGGTGTCATTGGTCAGAAAGGAGTGGATTCTGGAAATGTTCCGGAGGTTGAAGCAGCAGGATTTAGCCAGTGAGTGGATGTGGGCCTGAAGGAGAGGTCAGAGTCTAGGATTACGCCTAGCACCCTGGTATGAGGGGAAGGACCAATGGTTGTGCTGTTGATCTTAATGGTAAAGTCGTGAGTGGGGGATCGGGGGGGAGGTAATATTACAGCTCGGTTTTGCAAGGTTTGAGTTTAAATTAGTGATGTGACATCCATGCTGATATGTCGCTTAGTAGATTTGTGCTACGTGAGGAGATTGAGGGGTTGAGCTGGGGAGTGAAGAGATATATCTGGGTGTCATCAGCATAGAGGTGGTATTGGAAGCCATGGGAGGTTATCAATTGGCCCAGGGAGGAGGTGTGGAGCGAGAAAAGGAGGGGCCCAAGAACAGAACCTTGGGGTACCCCAACAGAAAGAGGGAGAGTAGCGGAGGAGTTGTTGTATTTGTCACTGAAAGTGAAGAAAGGTAAGAGGAGAACGAGGAGAGAGTAGAGTCATGGAGGTCAATGGAGTGGAGTTTACTGAGGAGGAGCAGGTGGTCGACTGTGTCAAAGGCAGCAGAAAGGTCAAGGAGTATGAGTATGGAGTAGTGGCCATTGGTTGGGATAAGTATGGAGTAATGGCCATTGGTTGGAATGAGTATGGAGTAATGGCCGTTGGTTGGGATGAGTATGGAGTAATGGCCATTGGTTGGGATGAGTATGGAGTAATGGCCATTGGTTTTAGCAGTTAGTAGGTCGTTAGTGAGTTCTAGTAGGGCAGTTTCTGTGGAATGTTGTGGGCAGAAGCCAGACTGTCGGGGATCAAGAAGGTTGTTGTCGGTGAGCTAGCAGTTCATACGGGTGTGAACAAGGCGCTAGAGGGGCTTGAAGGCAAACAATAGCAGGGAGATGGGTCTTAAGTTATTCAAACAGGTGGGGTCCAGCGAGGGTTTTTTAAGTATGGGGGTAACCAGTGCATGTTTGAGCGGGGAAGGAAACGTGCCCATGGAGAGTGAGAGGTTGAAGATGTGGGTTAGAGAGTTTAGGAGAGCAGGTAGGAGGCTGCAATAATCGTGAGGGGACAGGATCCAGGGGACAGGTGGTGAAGTGGGCCTTGGAAAGGAGTTCGGTAACTTCCTCGGTGGTAACAAGGTCGAAGGAGGAGAGTGCTGAGTGTGGTGTTGGGCCTGGTATGTTGGTTGGAGGAGGAAGCTTGACACTGGAGATCTCATCACGAATTATGTCCAACTTGTTCTTGAAGTGACTGGCAATCTCCTGTGCAGTAAGTAAGTTGGTGGGTGGAGGCAGTGGGGGGTGGAGTAATGAATTAAGGATAGAAAAGAGTTGACGAGGATTGGATGAGAGGGTCTTGATGAGGGTGTTGTAGTAGGTTTGTTTAGCAGCGTGGAGGGTGGAGTTGTATTTGAGAAGAGCGGATTTGCAGAGGGTAAACTCTTTCAGGGATTTAGTTTTACTCCATGCTCACTCAAAAGCACGGCTGCATCTCTTGAGACTTCTGGTGTCATCTGTTTGCCAGGGTTGTGACAGGCCAGGCCTGGTTCTGCGTGTAGAGAGAGGAGCAAGTACGTCCAGGGAGGATGATAGTAAGTTGTAGGGAGATGTGGCCAGCTCTGGGGAGGACAGGGGTGCAATTTCATCATAGAGGCCCTCAGTAGCGGAGTGGAGAAGGGCAGGGCTGAGGTGGTGGAGGTTCTATGGGTAACGGTTTGCTGGTTGGAGGAATGGGAGGTAGGAGGCAGGGAGAGTGTGAAGCTGATCAAGTTGAGATCAAAGAGAGGAAAAGGGGTGTTAGAGAGGTTACAGGGAGTGCATAGGTGGGAGCAGGGGCGGACTGACCATTCGGACACTTGGGCATTGCCCGAGGGCCCGGGGTCAGTAGGGGACCCCATGTGATGCCTCTGGTACCTTTCATAGGCTTTTTTGGGAGTGGTTTGAGTTTGGGCAAGGACACAGCGGCCCCATGATCTCCTGTTGTCTGGGGGCCCCATGAGTTGTCAGTCAGCCCCTGGGTGGGAAAATACGAGGTCGAGGGTGTTGCCATTGAAGTGGGTGGTGGATTGTGTCCATTGTGTTAGGTTAAAAGAGGAAGTTAGGTTGAGTAGTTGAGAAGCGGCTGAGGTGCTAACATTGACTGGGATGTTAAAGTCACCGAGGATGATGTCAGGCACTTCAGAGGAGAGAAAGTACAGTAGCCATGCTGAGAAGTCATCAAGAAAGCATGAAACTGGGCCAGGAGGCAGGTAGATGACTGCGATCCTCAGACAAACAGGAGAAGAGACACGTACAGTACACTTCAAAAGAGCGGAGGGACAGAGAGGGAGGTGTAGGAAGAACCTGGAACATGCTTTGTGGGGAAAGAAGAAATCAAACTCTGTCCCCTTATTGTCCACTGGGTCTGGGTGAGTCCAGAGGAGGCCACCATGGGAGAATGCAGCTGAGGAGACAGAGTTGGATTCCTGGAGCCAGGCTTCAGTAATAGCAAGAAGGTTGAGTGAGTGGGAGAGGAAGAGGTCCTTGATAGTAGAAAGTTTGTTAGAGATTGAGCGGGCGTTCCAGAAGGCAGAGATTGAGGAGAGAGAGGGCATTATAGCAAAAAAGAGAGTTAGTAAGAGCATGCTGGAGAGAGGAGAAATAACGAAGGACGACTGAAGGAAAGAGGTCAGAGAGTGAAGAGCACTTGCAGACAAGTCGGGGTGGAGCACTAATGTTTGTTCCAGGGGCGGACTGACCATTCAAGCGCTCGGGCACTGCCTGAGGGCCCAGGGTCAGTAGGGGGCCCCATGAGATGCACCTGGTACCTTTCATTGGCTTTTTCATAGTCTTTTTTGGGCATGGGCGAGGACACGAGGGCCCCATGATCCCCTATTGCCCGGGGGCCCCATGAGTTGTCAGTCTGCCCCTGGTTTGTACTTCCCGTAGTTAGAGTGCCGTGCACTTAGCGCCGAAATGGCACTTTGGACAAGGAATGAGCAGCCATCCCAAGGACTGGACTGAATTTATATTTGGATGGACTGGGGGAGGTTGGGCAATAGTTCAATTAAGAGCTAATAGATGACACATGGAGGAGGTTATCTGCCCTTAACAAATAGCAAGCAGAATGGACACAAGATAAGGCACTATGAGAGTAAATTATCTTAATTCATAGGTGTACAGACCCGGGAACTCGGCACAGGGATGGTGTGAACCCCTCAAAATGGGCACAGCGGGAGTACAGACCCGGGAACTCAGCACAGGGATCATGGGAGCCCCTCATAATTGGTACAACGGGTGTACAGACCCGGGAACTCAGCATTGGAATTTTGGTAACCCCGCAAAATGGGCACAGCAGGTGTACAGGCCTGGGAACCCGGCAGTGGAATTTTGGTAACCCCACATAATGCGTACATCAAGGGTGCAGACCCCGGAACTCCTTTCATGTGTGGTATGAATCCCTCTTAAGGGGCATACCTCCCAACAGTCCCAAATTCCATGGGACTTTTCCAGGAAAAAAAAAATCCCAGCATCCTGTTAATCCAGGCAATGTCCCACAGTGCCACCCTTAGGGGGGTATGTGGGGCTGCCAGTGGGCAAACAATCTTCAATGACCATTCTAGCTATGAAGTTAACACAGCAACCCACCCAAATGCCAGACTGTTATGGTACCATTAATACACGGTGGTATTGTCTGCCATGGCCGGTCCCAAGCCCATACTGAGAAAAGAGGAGGGTTTGGCACTGGGCCAGCAATGTGTAACGTATTCATTTTCTATGACCCCCACTACCTCCAAGTACAGGTGGTAGCGATAGAGACTTCTTGCGACCTACCAAATACCTTTGTTCTCCTAAAGAAGCAGGCTGTATATTACCTGTAAAATGCGTGGGGTCTTCCTCACTCCACGTATGACCAAATAATGAATATGTTTATTCCCTTACCTAAAGGTTTGAAAGGTAGTACGCCAGGTTACTGGTGGTCCTTCTTTTGTTTCCACTTTCTTCTAGGTGGTGATGACCAGCATGTTGTGATTTTGGGTATCCAGTGATGTCTGCCATGGCCGGTCCCAAGCCCATGCTGAGAAAGGAAGTTGGCGCTGGGCCAGCAATGTGTAACATATTTATTTTCCATGATGCCCGCTACCTCCAGGTACAGGTGTAAGTGATAGAGACTTCTTGCGACCCACCAAATACCTTTGTTCTCCCAAAGAAGCAGGCTGTATATTACTAATGTCCGTCATGGCCGGTCCCAAGCCCATACTGAGATAGCAGGAGGGTTTGGCGCTGGGCCAGCAATGTGAATAATAATATGGTACCTCGGCTTATCATTGAGTTATCTACTATGTACTGTATATTCACTAGCTATAGAGTTAGCAATGTCAGCCAGGCTTATATGTTGAACAGTATAGTATCTGCCCCCCTCTAGTGGATATCTTTACATTTGCAGGATCTTCTGCAGGAAAAGCATTGTGCACGTTATCATGGAGGACATTCAGAAGCCCCAACAAGCATTATGTGACTGTTCTTTGTACAAGCAGGGTCGAAGGATGTCCCTAGAAGGGTGGCCTCATCTTGCTCTCTGCAGTGTTTGCAGATGTACTTATGCTGGAATGTGCAATCTGCCAATCAGGACACCTTCTGGGTTTGGGAGGTTTTTGTGCAGCTACTACAACTCCCTCCAAGCCCCCAGTCATCAACATTCCCTGCTGTGAAGAATCAATGATTACAGTGCTCCTCCCTTCACAGAATACCAAGCCCCCCCCCCCCCATCCCTCTACTGAGCTCCAGTGCCCCTTTCTTTACCCCTACTGGGGCATGTTTTCTCCCATTGATCACTGGCACTGGCCATTATCCTCCTTTCACTGACCACCAATGCCAGGCATTTTTTCATCCCACTGATGACCAATACCAGTATTTTTTGACAATTGGTCCTGGGTATTTTTTCTCCTTTCTTCCACTGGAGCTGGCCATTTTTTTCTCCCATTGATAACAGACACCGGCCATCTTCTTCTCCTGCCTGTTGGAGTGGGTCAGAATCCTTTCTAGGGTGGTCTCCTCCCTGTCTCAAGCCAGCTTGCAGGGTATAGGTATTGGGGGTGGGATGGTTTATGGGAAATACCATGGAAAGCTCCATTTGGTGGTGGTGTGCAGCCATGTGTTTCCTCAGATGTGGCCCTTTTCTAGTAATAGGGTGGGCAGTGCTGGGAGAATAGTCTATGCCAAGAAGCCAGATTCAGACCCTTAATGGCCAAATGCCTCATTGCAGGAAATTGTGATGTTATGGAGGACTGTTAAGCCAGTAATGGGACCCTGTTGCCATTCAGAAAAGAAAGTTCCAAGACTGGATGTTACATTAATGGGTGAGCTGGGATGAGTTTGAAACTGTACATGGTGGAGGGCTCACCCTTGATGGTCTAATACATGGTGAGGACAGCAGTCCAGCATTTTTTTTCTGTGGCACTCTGGCTGTAAGACAAAGTGCTCCTTTGGGTCTCCATACTTATATAGGTGAATTGGCTCAAGCACCCATGGACTGTAGGGTTTTGATTCAGTTGGGCCATGTGGTCATTTACATCCAGTTAGGCCCTGATGTTGCAAAATGGTGATGATACCCAGTACATGTCTACCAAGTGCATATCTCCCCCCAGTACAGATCTCCCCCAGTGCATATCTCCCCCCAGTGCAGATCTCCCCCCAGTGCAGATCTCCCCCCAGTACAGATCTCCCCCAGTGCAGATCTCCCCTCAGTACAGAACTCCCTTTAGTGCAGATCTCCCCTAGTACATATCTACCCAGTGCAGATCTCCCTTCAGTACAGATCTCCCTTCAGTGCAGAATCCCTCCTCAGTACAGATCTCCATTCAGTACAGATCTCCCCTTAGTGCTAATCTCCCCAGTGCATATCTCCCCCGTGTAGATCTCCCCCAGTACATATCTACCCAGTGCAGATCGCTCACCAGTGCAGATCTCCCCCCGGTACAGACCTCCCCCTGGTACAAATTTCCCCCCAGTACAGATTTCCCCCTGGTACAAACCTCTCCAGTACAGATGTCCCCAGTACAGATGTCCCCCAATACAGATCTCTCCCAGCACAGATCTCTCCCAGTACAGATCTCTCCCAGTACAGATCTCTCCCAGTACAGATCTCTCCCAGTACAGATCTCTCTCAGTACATATCTCTCCCAGTACAGATCTCTCCCAGTACAGATCTCTCCCAGTACAGATCTCTCCCAGTACAGATCTCCCCCAGTACAAATCTCTCCCCAGTACAGACCTGGTTCTCAAACCCTAGTTGGTCTTACACACAGTGAGGATGGGGTGCAGTATACTTTCTGTGGTCCTCTCGGTGTAAGTGAGGGAAACTGGTCTAGAAAGCAAAGTGTGCCTTTGAGTCTCTTTACTTATATAAATGAATCAGTCCAATCACCCATGGACTGTGAGGCTGTGCTTTGGTTGGGCCTTGTGGTTGTGTACAACCTGGTATACCCTGAGGTCCTAAGATGGCAATGAGACCCCTAAGCTGTAAACAAGGAGTTAACCTAAGCTTTCTTGCCCATGATCTGCAAGCTCCCTGGTGGAGGACTTGGCCTATCAACTGCCACTACGGGTGCTGCTCTACATGATGACAAATTAGGGTGAAGAATGGGGTGGGGATAGTGGTGACGCCTTTGCCCAAATATGGGCATGTCCATGTTTGGTCAATGTAGACAAACAAAAAAGTACTGTTATGATGTTCTTATCACTGATATCAACCAACATTACATGCGTGTTGTATAAAACAGCTGGTCAGGCTACAATGTGCTACAGAAAAATTGCAACCGATTGCACACAAGACGCCGACTGAGACCAAAACTAAACCAGGAAGTGTAAAATGGCTTCAGCTCTGCTCTCCACCCGCAGGAGAGGTCCTTGAGAACCTTTCAGATTGGGATTATTCTCATTCTTGCTCCCATCAATGCCTTTTAATATTTGATCCCCTTTGCTTCTTCATCCTTTCCCTTTTTTCCCTTCCCCCTTGTTTTTTCCACATTATGCTCATTCTGCTGCTTCACCCCATCCCCCCTACCTGTACTACATTTGGGTATTCATCCACTTATAGAAACACAAAAACCAATAACCGGAGACTTTTTTTAGGTGTCATGACTAAGCCCTGAGGCTAGGGCGAAACGCGTCGGAGGAGGGTGGGGCGTGGCTCAGACTGAGCTAGCTCAGTTGAGCATGAATGGCTCTGCATGGTGTACAGCGACTAGGATACCCTCCTTACTTACATATTCACACAGAGTCCTGAAAAATTCTCTCTCGGCTTGTACCCTTAGCGGGACCCACTGGATACTATGGTGGAGACCCAAAGCTTTTCCCAACCTCAAAAAGATATTTCTATAAAAATCTCAATTCTGTTATAACATATACAATTTGATGCTAGAAAACATACAAACCTGGCCTGAGTTGTTGATGTCAATGTGGCCAATCACAGAAGGGGGCTCTGTCTTAGAGGGCTGGCGTCCGGGTTGGTCAGTGTTTGAGGACTGCATTCACATGCTAGCAGCCAGACCCCCTGTGTTCCTGACTGACTTGTCTAGTGTTTCCCAGTGCCTCCCAGTATTGTCCCCTGACCTCTAATATTACCAGTGTCTGTATAGCCTGTATCCAACTCTTGTTTGTCACAGTGGCCCCAGAGTTATCAATGTCAATATCAGTCATTCCAACCTTCGAACCCTTGTGTACTCCAGCTTGTGACCCTGAGACTGCTCCTGGGATCCTCATGTTCCCCAATCTGTATTCTGCTTGTGGGTAATGTAAGATGCCTACTGCGTGGTGGGTTTTTCTGGGCTACCCTAGGCATCATAGACTGGTCACTCAGTTGTACATGGGATACCTTTACTGTGCCATGCTCATCAGTGCCCCGGGACAAAGTGAAGGCCGCTTTTGGAGATAACTCAACCTTAAGGTGGACCTCCAACTTAAAGATGTCCGTACACCGTGTACACTTGACCAAATAAATTAGGCTCTCTGTTGCTTCACTCCCAGCAACATAATGGGGTCCCGCTATGCACCTAGCGTGGACTCCATGCGTGCATGTTATTAACTCTTCCTCTTCCCGTAACTAGTGGATAGGCCGAGAGCCTCTGCGGTGCTGATCTGCACCTGTTACTATGGGAGACAGACCACTAGAGAGTGCCAATAACATCTCCTCTGCTGTTAGAGGACATCACATCTGCCCAGGTACATGATTCACCACAGACTGCTTGTTCTGGTTGCTAGACTTCTGTTACCCCTGGTTAACCATTAGCTTGTACTCTGTACCATGTTGACTCCTCATACCCTAATGTGCTTTACTGGCACCAATCTGGCGCTGGTTCTTTTCATACACCCCTTTAAATAACTTCAGACCAGGTATGGCAGAGTAGCAACGCTTTACTGAAAGACTTCAGCATACAGTTCACAGAAGGCAAACAGTCTTTCCCCTAACTAACCAAGCTACTATGGCTGCCCCGGCATACCTCTACAGGAAGAGTCCATACATGGCAAAGTCCATGATGCTGGTGCCTTCAGGGCAGACTGCAGGTCCCAACAGTCCCCCTACATGGTGGTAGTTGCAGTGTTTAGCAGAAGGTTTCCCAGAGGGAGAAACAGCTCTTTATGAGCAGCTGGAGATTACATCCTGGAGGTCTGTCTGTGTCCTATACCCATGCAACAGACTCTGGGCAGAGCCCTCCTCCCTTTTATTTACAGCACAGGGAGAGAGGCAGAGCTCAGAAAAGTGTGGGAACTTGCATGAACTCTTCTCTCTCAACTTAGTGGGCCAGCTATCTAACTAACAGTAGGCAACCTGCCTACATGCTGGAGTCTCTCCAGCATACCTACCTTCACTTCCCAGTAGCTGCCTACTTGGTTGAGACAGTCATTAGCCTGGGTATTGCTTGCAGTATATTGTCTTCACCTCTAGGAGCTCTAAAATGCCAGGTGGTACCTTAGTCTCTGTGCCTTAGCCTTTCTCTGGGCTCTCACCATCACTAATCAAGCAGCACACCAAGCTCTCTGTGCCTACTTTGTGGATTTCACCACCATCTGCCCAGCTGCTACAACTAAGTTCTGGTCAGCCACTCGACCCCTAGTGGGAGCAGATTCCCAATCCCTTACAGTTTTCCCAAACCTCATGTCTGAAGATCTGCAGCAACTAGTGGACCCGACCGAAAGTCCCTTCCAAAAAATGTACTGCCATTTAAGTCCAAATGGTTCACCACTTCCATTCTGCCACCAATTTCCTGGATCATATCCAAGCCTTCCTTGCTACAATTTCAGAACAACCAACTTCACTTCTGCGTAGCACCCTCCTAGTTAGCTAGGGAGAGCTAAAGTTGTAATTGTTATTCAGAGGCTGAGTAGCAGCCTGATGCAACAGTCAGAGGGGTCAAATTTTGATCAGAGCTGAGAGGCTCTGCAGACTGGCTCTCTGAGACTTTCCCCTGCACTAGAACTTAGGAGAAGATTCTAGAAGCAGTGGGTGAAGATAAGAAGTGGCTAGTCTGCACTCTCAAGGGATCCTGGCCAGTCCCCAACAGGAGGCTGGGCAAAGGGCCAGGACAGCCCTTAAGAGTGATCAAGCCTGCTCAGCAGCAGGAGAGTTTGGGTAAAAGATGGAGAAGAAGTGAGGCTGGAGAGTGGAGCCTGGGAGGGGCCCAGATGGAGAGGGGCTCACCTACAGGCAGAGGACCTTGGAAGGAGGAAAGCTTAGGACTTCACTGGCCCCAAAATGAAGACCACCTGTGCAGCAGGGAAAGAGCAGTATAGGAGAAGGACTAAGTGCGTAAACCTGCACCCCCTGGGCCAGTAAGGAAAAAGAGGCACTCTAGTGGGAAACTGGATTAGCTTTCTTACCCGGGACAGATTCACACTGCAGTGGCAGGCACCGGATCCCAGGAATTCACCCAGAACAGCTCGATAAGGAGTATCTAGGGTCTGGGGTGGTACAACAGGAGATGCTGGCTAGCTCTCCAGAAGAGAATGTATGCTGTAAAGACATACAGTTGTGTTCAAAATAATAGCAGTCAGACATCACTAACCGGATCAATCACTGTTTTTGGTAGAAATGATATTTCTACATGGCAAATAATTTCCTAGCAGGTGTAGTAGAGTAATAGAAATCCAACAGACCCAACAGTCATGACATGCATGCTGCTGATTCTGTGTCATTGAATCACTCATTGAAAGGGGCGTGTTCAAAATAATAGCAGTGTGGAGTTCTATTAGTGACGTCATTCATTCTTTGAAAAACAGGCGGCAATTATTGCCCTTATTTAAGGAAGGAAGGCAGCAAATGTTGGACATGCTGGTTACAGTGCATTTCTCTCTGAAATTCTGAGGAAAATGGGTCGTTCCAGACATTGTTCAGAAGAACAGCGTACCTTGATTAAAAAGTTGATTGGAGAGGGGAAAACACATAAAGAAGTACAGAAAATGATCGGCTGCTCAGCTAAAATGATGGCAAATGCTTTAAAATGGCAACCAAAACCTGAAAGACGTGGAAGAAAGCGAAAAACTACCATTGGAATGGATAGAAGAATAGCCAAAATGGGGCGGACTCAGCCAACAATCAGCTCCAGGAAGATGAAAGAAGGTGTGACGTTCCCTGTGAGGACTGTTACAATTAGAAGACGCCGATGTGAAGCCAAGCTATCTGCAAGAAGTCCCCGCAAAGTCCCACTGTTGGGAAAAAGACGTGTGCTGAAGAGGTTACAATCTGCCAAAGAGCACATTGACCGGCCTAAAGAGAAATGGCGCAACATTTTGTGGACTGATGGAAGTAAGATTGTTCTTTTTGGGTCTAGTGGGCGGAGACAGTTTGTCAGACGACCCCCAAACACTGAATTCAAGCCACAGTACACAGTGAAGACCGTGAAGCATGGTGGTGCAAGCATCATGATATGGGGATGTTTCTCACACTACGGTGTTGGGCCTATTTATCGCATACCAGGGATCATGGATCAGTTTGAATACATCAGAATACTTGAAGAGGTCATGCTGCCTTATGCTGAAGAGGAAATGCCCTTGAAATGGGTGTTCCAACAAGACAACGATCCCAAACATACCAGTAAACGTGCAACATCTTGGTTCCAGACCAACAAGATGGACGTTATGGAGTGGCCAGCCCAATCCCCGGATCTTCATCCAATAGAAAACTTGTGGGGTGACATAAAAAATGCCGTTTCTGAGGCAAAACCAAGAAATAGAGAAGAACTGTGGAATGTGGTCCAATCATCCTGGGCTGGAATACCTGATCACAGGGGCCAGAAGTTGGGGGACTCCATGCAACACAGATGTACAGCAGTTCTCAGAAACAGTGCGACTACAACCAAATATTCATGAAGTCATTCAAAGGAAAGCAAAATCTTCAAACATTTCTCAGTTTATATAGTGAATGTTTGAGTTTGTAAAGAAGAATACAAACACGGCCATTTTTTTGAACCGTCTAATATTCACTTTTCTTCCATTTTTTCAGAAGAACAACACAAATTTGATGTATTTTTCTTCATGTTGTGATTTGGAATAGAATGTGTCGTGTTCCCAATGCATTTGTGTGGATGGAAATAAAAGCTATTAGAAGGATTTTCAGCTTTATTCACTTTTTTTCAACACACTGCTATTATTTTGAACACAACTGTGTATATATATATAGAGTTCAAGGAAAGTTTGTCTTCTGTTGCCATTACCCTTGGGCATCCTATGCGCCCCCTTACCCCATCCAAGTTAAATTTCCTGATAAAACCTTAAAACAAAGCTCAAGGACTGGTTACTGTCTCCTGGATACAAGTCTGAATGAGGAAGATGCGTGTTGCCTGGCTGTGCGGGACTGTAGGGGGACCCAAACTTCAGGGGTAGTGCTAAATCTGCAATACCCTGCCCAGCAGTCATGGCCTCCAGTGGTGTCTTCATTTTATCTGCTGCCACCACCATTGCATTTCTTTGGAGACTCTAAGATCTTTCATTAACCAGTGCAACATTCATTTCAAACTGCAGTCACAGCATTTTCCAACTGACCATGCTAAAATGGCTGACGTTGTGTCCCTGCCCTTTGGGAGTGCTCTGCCTTGGGCCACAGCACTTTGGGAATAATCAGATCCTGCCACTAACAGTATCTCAGCATTCCTAGCTCTTTTCAAGAATGTCTTTGATGATCCTGCTCGAGCCTCACCCTCACCCTCAGCAAGCGCACAACTCTGACTCTATCAGGGCAATCTCACAGAGCCCCTTCATTTTGCAGATTAGCTGCAGATCTTTCCTGGAACAATGAAGCCCCCCCTCTGGCTTTCTTTTGTCAAGGTCTGGCAGAATGTATTAAAGAGGAACAGGCAGGTCGAGAAATTCCTACCAACCTGGATCATCCTGTCTGTCTGGCTATTGAGATTGACATACATTTCTAAGAGCAGATCAAGGAAAGGGCTCACCAGCACAAAGCCTTCACATCTCATTTAGCACCTGACTTTTCATGTCCCTCAGAACAGCCTAAGGACTTCTATTCTCCTCCCCAGGAACAGCCAATGCAATTGGACCACTCATGGCTTCCTTCTAAGGAGAGAACTAGACCCTGTCTCTGGCATTTTAGTTTCAGCCTCTTTGGTAAAGAGATTTGACTGGATGACTGAACGTTGACCACAAGTCTTGAGGGTTTCATATATTATGACATCCAGACCTATTATCTCTCAAGCAATTCCCATCAAAATGTTGGTAGGATTACTTCATCGTGATATTCATCTCTTTCCTGGTATTAACCTAAGCCTCCTCCAATCTTGTCCTAGGACTCCCTTGACCTCAGCAGCATTCCCTAGTGTTAGAGTGGGTTAGCTCTCACGTCTTGGGCTGGATCCACATGGCCATTCCAGATTGCCAAGGTGAACCCAGTGACACCTTCTCCTAGCTTCCACTGAGGCTACCAGCCTAGTACCTGCTCTTGGGATATCCAATTCTCATGTGAATGCTCTTTTCCATTCCTTTGATTCCACTACTATAATTTCTAATCATGGGGTCCAATTCACCTTACGATTCTGCAGGGGCCTTTGCAAATCCCTGGAAGTCTCCTATCACCCACAATCCAATGGGAAAACCAAAAGAATCAATCAGTCTCTACACCAATTTTTTTTAGCCTTTGTGTCAACGTACCAGGATGATTTTCTGCCATTTGGGGAGTTTGTCAATAACAATCACCAGAATGCCAGCACCCTGAAGTCTTCATTCTTCATCATTTTTGGAAAACACCCACTCATACCTTTGCCAATGCCTTTGGCTCCAAAAGTCCCTGCTCTAGATTCCATGAAAAAGAATATGAGCCAGATATGGACCCAAGTACAAGAATAATGTCAGCAAGCAGCCTCTAAGCACAACTGATTACTTATCAGTGTAGCACCCTCCTAGATAGCTTGGCGGAGCTAGACTCTAATGGTTAGATAGGGGCTGAGCAGCAGCCCAGGTGTAATAACCAGACTGGGGTCAAATTGTGGTCAGGGCTCTGCAAGCCAGCCCCTCTGGAATTTCCCCCTGCTCTAGAGCTTTGGAGGAAGGCTCTAGAGGCAGTGGGTGGATCTGAGGAGTGGGAGCCAATTCCTAACAGAAGGCTTGGCAAGGGGCCGGGACACCCTTAAAGGTTTTAGAGCCTGCTCAGTGGCAGGAGAGTTTCAGAAGTGCGGGTGGAAGATGGAGAAGTGAGGCTGAGATGCAGGAGTCTGGGAATAAGCCCAGGCTGGATGGGGCTTACCTCAAATGCTGGTTCTCAGGGCCCCTAACCCTTGTGTCTATCCAGTACTGGGGAACAAGGACAAGTTGCTTTGGTTCTCGAGGTTTCAGAGGCTAATACAGCAGTGAGTGGCTCTGGAGTGGGGATGGGACTGCCCCTATGTTCCCCAGAGTGTCACTGACATCATCGAGGATTCCAGGCAAGAATGGGAGGACAATCTCGTGCGAAACATACAGAGTACAGTGGTCAGGAGTGTGTAATGCACCAGTACAATGCCATCATTCCATGTACATATGTTAATGTATATTGTTTATTTACCCTGCGAGTGGTCAGCTAGACCTATTCATGGTGTAAATATGCTCTTCATGCAAAAATAAAAAATTGTACATATGCAAAACTTCTATTTTTGATACATATATTTATTTGTATACAGTTGCAGGAAAAAGTATGTGAACCCCTTGGGATTACGTGGAGTTTTGCATGAATTGGGCATAAAATGTGCTCTGAACGTCATCTAAGTCACAACAATAGAAGAACACAGTCTGCTGAACATAATACTACACAAACATTAGATGTTGCCATGGTTTAATTGCACATAACATGTAAACATTCACAGTGCAGGGAGGAAAAAGTATGTGAGGCCCTAGCTTCTCCCAGAGCTAATTGGAGCCAGGAGTGAGCCAACCTTGACTCCAATCAGTGTGATGATATTGGATGTGTTGCTGACAGCTGTCCTGCCCTTAAAAAACACACGCCTGTTTTGGGTTTACTGGTTTCAAGAAGCACTGTCTGATGTGAACCATGCCTCGCAGAAAAGAGCTCTCAGAAGACCTACCATCAAGAATTGTTGACTTGCATGAAGCTGGAAAGGGTTACAAAAGTATCTCCAAAAGCCTTGATGTTCATGTGTCCACGGTAAGACAAACTGTCTACAAATGGAGAAAGTTTAGCACTGTTGCTACTCTCCCTAGGCGTGGTCGTCCTGTAAAAATGACTGCAAGAGCACAGCGCAGAATGCTGCATGAGGTAAAGAAGAATCCCAGAGTGTCAGCTAAAGACCTACAGAAATCTCTGGCACATGCTAACATTTTTGTTGACACATCTACAATAAGGAAAACATTAAACAAGAATGGAGTACATGGGAGGACACCACGGAGGAAGCCATTGCTGTCCAAAAAGAAGATTGCAGCACGTTTGAAGTTTGCAAAAGAGCACCTGGATGTTCCACAGAACTACTGGCAAAATATACTGTGGACAGATGAAACCAAGATTGAGTTGTTTGGGAAGAACACACAACACTATGTGTGGAGAAAAAAAGGCCCAGCACACCAACATCAAAACCTCATCCCCACTGTGAAACATGGCGGAGGGAGCATCATGGTTTGGGGCTGCTTTGCTGCCTCAGGGCTGGACGGATTGTTGTCATTGATGGGAAAATGAATTCCAGAGTTTATAAAGACATTTTGCAGGAAAACGTACGACCATCTGTCCGCCAACTGAAGCTCCGCAGAGGATGGGTGATGCAACAGGACAATGATGACCCAAAGCATACAAGTCATTCAACAAAACAATGGCTGCAACAGCACAGAATACGCCTTCTGGAGTGGCCCAGTCAGAGTCCTGACCTCAACCCGATTGAAATGCTGTGGCATGACCTTAAGAGAGCGATTCACACCAGACATCCCAAGAATATTGCTACACTGAAACAGTTTTGTGAAGAGGAGTGGTCCAAAATGACTCCAGATCGTTGTGCAGGTCTGATCTGCAACTACAGGAAACATTTGGTTGAGGTTATTGCTGCCAAAGGAAGGTCAATCAGTTATTAAGTCCAAAGGTTCACATACTTTTTCCTCCCTGCACTGTGAATGTTTACATGTTATGTGCAATTAAACCATGGCAACATCTAATGTTTGTGTAGTATTATGTTCAGCAGACTGTGTTCTTCTATTGTTGTGACTTAGATGACGTTCAGAGCACATTTTATGCCCAATTCATGCAAAACTCCACGTAATCCCAAGGGGTTCACATACTTTTTCCTGCAACTGTATATTTTCTTCCTTTCCCAGTTTTATACCCTTTCCCCATTCCCATTTTTTTTGTATGGGATGCCTCGCTCCTGGGCTCAGGAGCCATTTTGTTTTGCCCCAAGCCAGTGAGGACATGGTGGTGCTTTTAGCGGGGAAAGAATGTAGCGGCCTCCTAGGTAGCTAGGGGGAGCTAAACTCCAATGGTTAGATAGGGGCTGAGCAGCAGCCAAGGTGTAAAAGCCAGACTGGGGTGAAATTGTGGTCACGGCTGAGAGGCTCTGTAGACCAGCCCCTCTGGAATTTCCCCCTGCTCTAGAGCTTTGGAGGAAGGATCTAGAGGCAGTGGGTGGATCTGAGGAGTGCCTGGCTGCACCCTTGAGGGACCTCAGCCAAACCCCAATGGAAGGCTTGAAAAGGGGCTGGGACACCCTTAAAGGTGTTGGAGCCTGCTCATTGGCAGGAGAGTTGGAGGAGAAGTGCGTGTGGAAGATTGAAAAGTGAGGCTGAGATGCAGGAGCCTGGGAGGGAGCCCAGGATGGAAGGTGCTTACCTTCAGGCAGAGGCACCTTGACGGGAAGAATGCTGTGGACTTCACTGGCCCCCTGAGAGAGGATCATCTGGCAGCAGGGAAGGAGCGGCCCAGGTGATAGGCCTGGCAGCAGCCACCTACCCAACAGCAGCACCGGAGAAGGACTCAGTTAGTCCTACACCCCTTGGGCCAGAAAGGAGAGAGCATTTGGGTGGGGAACCTGACTAGCTCTACACCTGACACTGTTACATTTCAAGTGGAAGCTTTGGACTCCCTTGTCCAGGGATTCCTCCACACAGCTAGGTAGAGAAGAGGATTTATCTGGGGTCTGGGGAGGTACACCAGGAGAGGCTGGAGAGCTCTCCTAGAAGAGAAGTTCTAACTTTGGCACTTGTTATATAGTTCAGGAAGTTTGTCCTCAGTTGCCATTCTCTTGGGCATCCCATAAACCCCGTACCCCATCCAAGTTCTACATCCCTAATAAAACTTCAAAACAAAGCTCAGGGACTGGTTTTCTGTCTCCTGATACAAATCTGAATGGGAAATGTGTGATGCTTGGCTGTGCAGGACTATAGGGGGACCCAAATCTCTTGCAACTTCCAAGAGGGTAGTGCTACATCAGCATTGGCAAAAAGGCTCCTAAATTGCAACCCTGTGATAAAGTTTGGATGGCGTTGAAGGATATTCCGCTGACGTTACCAACTCTGAAGTTTGCTCCTCATTACATAGGGGTCCTATATTGTCACCGCAAGGATAATTCTTGTCTGCTACAAACTTCATTTGCCACCACACCTGAAGATTCCAAACACCTTTTATGTTTCTCTGCTTTAGCTGTTCATTCATCATCTTTGGTTACCTCCTGCCATCCCATCCCAAGAATGTGAGGTCCGCCACATCCTGGATTCCAAGTTCTCACATGGGTAAATCCACTACCTAATAAAATGGACCGAAGGACCGAATGGACCTAAAAAAAGGACTGAGGAAAGGTCTTAGGTCCAAGGTTCTGATATCTGTGCTCCCCTCCTGGTAAGGAAGTTTCATTTCCTTTTCCCTTGGAAACCTGGACCTTGGCTGTGGGGAGACCCTGTAAAAGAGAGGGTAATGTCACACTCACCTATTCCACGCTACAGTCCTGGGACTCTCCTTGTGTAGCCGCTGGCTTCCTGCTTCCTCCAGCACAGCGGCCAATCACAGAGGGAGCACTGTTCTAAAGGGCTAGCATGCAGATTGAGCAATGCATCCACACTCTAGCAGCTGGACCCCCCGTGTTCCCAAGCGACATGTCTAGTGTTTCCCACTGCCACCCAGGATTCTTTCTATGTGTCTGCAGTGTCCATCCTGCCTATATCCAACTATAGCCACTGAGACACACTATCCAACTGTGGGTCTCAGTGGCCCCAGCGTTTCCCAGAGTTGTCATTCCAGCCTTGTGATCCCTGTCTACTCCAGCCTGTGACCCTGAGCCTGTCTTGTGATCCTTGTGTTTGTAGGCAGGTGCAGTCTCTTTTCTCCACTGCAGATGGTGCTCAACCCACAGTCACACTGCCAAGGGAGAGGAAGTCAGGAACTTATTCCTCTATAGTTTCCTGGGTCACTGGGAAGTAATTTTGTTGGATGTCGCTGTCCCATGTGACTCTGGTATCCATTTTGGGTCAGACACAGTCTATTTAAGACCTTGGCTCCTGGGTTTGGTGCACATTTTGTGAGTCGATAGTGTAGGGACAGGTCACTGGTCTGTCAGTGAAAGTGAATAGGGAAAGGTTCCGGATGAGTAGGGACACGCCATCCTACATTGGAATCCTCGTCATTGGACCAGCCAGGCTACTTATTGTGTTCTGAGACAGATGCTGTCGGTGCATCTAGTGCTCTCCTACTGGGCTGTCTGTAAAGTTGGGCCTTTACTTCAATACAAGTTTTGTTATCTGCAACTGGACTCTGTGTATTTACTGCCGCCGCACCACGCTTGCACCCACATGCTGGCTGAATCTTCTAGTGCTTCAGAGAGACCCTGGTGCTGTGCTGTTTTTCTGCAGTGGGACTGAACTGATACACCTGCCTGGAGCAGGGGTGGACTGACAACTCATGGGGCCCCCGGGCAATAGGGGATCATGGGACCCCTGTGTCCTTGCCCAAACACAAAAAAGCCTATGAAAAAGGTACCAGGGGCATCACATGGGACCCCCTACTGACCCTGGGCCCTTGGGCAGTGCCCTAGTTTCCAAATGGTCAGTCCACCCCTGGCCTGGAGACTACTGCTGCCATAAAGATAGCCATGTGTACCCACAGTATTGTGCCCTGGAGTGAAGGGAACCACAAGTGGAGAACTTCAGGCTGAGACTCTGTTTCCTTGTCTTCCTTGCTTGAGTGGGACTCTGACAGAGTTGTGCTGTGGTGTCCCAGATCTGTGTTGCTGTAGGACCAACAGGCTGAACATGCTGCAAGGGAGAGCATCTGTATCCAGGACATCCCTTGTTTCATCTGGGGTGGGAAGGGTAAGGAATCATTGTGATGGACACCATAGTGGTGAGTGACTTTTGGCCAACATCTTAGTTATATTGCTTGAGTAAACAATACTTCCTTTAGCCTTGGTGTGTCAAAGAGTGGGGTGCTGCCTAGTAGGTCGTGAACACCTATGAACAGGTGCTACGTAAGCGTCACAATTATTATATTTTATATTTGCTACCCTCTACCAAACCACTACATTATTTTAGGACTATCCTGTGCTCATCCAAGCTGTAGCAGTAGTCTCAAGTGGATGAAGGTAGATCTTTGACGCGTTTTGCAGCTAATCAAGTATCAGCTTGATGCCACTGGGGGGTGATGAGGAATGTTGATCTGTAATGGAAGATACAGGTATAAGATCACTATGGCCCATGCTCAAACTGCATACTGCAGTGGCCTCACATTGGTATGGATTAAGCCTTTAGGATCCCCAGGTGGGTTGCCCTGAATCTGTGAGTCCATAGATGGATTTTGGCATTTTGCCTCCCGACATCTGGATCTTTTCCTAAGGGGACAGTGCACAGTTAGTTCATTGGCACTGTGTCATCCAAAGGAAGGAGACATCATGAGGCCCCAAAACATTGGTAAACCGACCAAATGCCAGAATATTCTGAGTCCGTGTTTTAAAATGACTTTTAATCAAAGAATGTTTGATGAAAGTCACATTCACTATTTTATAGACACTTCAAAAAATTGCTGAAAAGGACTTACTGGAGTGCTGGTGAGGACTTGCTCTGTGATTTGACTCTTGCATAGCACCATACAGTATATATCTGAATGTGTGGCACAGAACAAGGCTTGCATTTTGTACTCAAGGGACAGCAGCAGAAAATCTTGGCATGGGGCCATTCTTCCATGCTGGCTGGGCACCAAAGCCTGCACAAGACTTTGGAATGTATTTCCCGAACCTACTGGTGACTCTCATTCCAAAAAAATTCCACATTTCCTGTCTGTGCCTCCCCCCCCCAAAAAAAATAATTACCTTCTGGGCTCTTTCTTCTTCAGCACAGGGGCTTATAGATTAGCACTTCTGTTTTGCACCACTGGGTTCTATGAATTGCATCCCAACCATGACACTATCTGCATGGCATTTGTGTGTTCTCCTCCTGCTTGCATTGGTTTGCACCCAAACTCCAAAGCATGATGGTAGAATAATTGACTCCTGTATAAATTGGCGTTAGATTGTGTATGCAGCATTGTGAGGGGCCTTATATCATAAGTTCCTTGAGGGCAGGGACTGACGTGAATATACCTATGAAAAGCACTACTTCAGTTGTTGGCGATTTATAAATATCCACAATAAATACATTCTCAAGTGTGGTTTGATTCATTTTATAGTAAGGTGATTCACCTTACTTTATTGAATGGCCCTCCAACGTCTCCTAAACTAGCCAGGATCTTCTTGAAACACATCTCCTGGCTGAATGGTCACATTTCCCTCTTCATTTGTTCCCTGAAGAGATACTTTTTCAGAGATCACCTAAAGCTGGGCAGAGTAGGAGGCAGTTAGAGAAGATTGGGGTAAAAAAATTCAGAGGATGGAGGAGACTCTGGAGAAGTCCTGTAGGCATGCAGGAGGTGACATGGAAGTTAGAGGGCAGGAGGTCTTGGGAGGAATGGAGGAGATAGTTTGAGTGACAATTTGATATAAGATTAGTGATTTAGCTCAGGGCAGAGTTGTGGATGGCTTTATAGGTTGTTGTTAGTATTATATACAGTATTTTATACATTGGATGATAGGAAGCCAGTGAAAGGATTGGCAGAGATGGGTGATGGACACTGAGTGGTTGATAAGATGGATGAGTCAAGCGGACATGGCGGACTAAAGGGGAAATAGCCTATGTAGTGGTAGGCCAAAAAGAAGGGAGTTGCAGTTAGTAGCTTGGTGGTGTTGTGTCTTTGCAGAGGTGAAGGTGGCAAGATTTAGACAGTGTTTGGATGTGGGGCCCGATCAGTGGCAGTGCTGGGGGGTTGATGGCATCAGTGGCAGTGGTGGGTGATGGGATGAGTGGCAATGCTGGAGGGGGTTGGGATCAGTGACACTCACTTTCTGTCACCTGTCAGTCAGTGTCCACCTGGTTCCCCATACCTGTATGCAAGGGGGGAGGGAGTGAGAGAGAAGGATGAGAGTGAGGGTTGGTGTGAGGGAGAGGGGTGTGAGAGAGAGAGGGTAAGAGAGACAGGGGTGTGAGAGAGAAAGAGGGGATGTAAGAGAGGGGAGTGAGGGGGGGGGGGGAGAAAGAGAGGGAGTGAGAGAGAGAAGGTGGTGAAAGAGAGGGGGTTGTGAGGGGTGTGTGAGATGGGGGTGAGAGAGAGAGGGGGGTGAGAGAGCGGGTATAAGGGAGGAAGAGAGAAGGGGGGAAGAGGGGGAGAGAGAGGGGAAAGAGAGTGGGGGGTGAGAGAGGGGATGTGTGAGGGGGGGTGAGAGCAGGGGTGAGAGAGAGAGAGAACGAAAAAGAGAGGGAATGAGAGACGGGGGGGGGGGGGGTGTAAGGGGGGAAAGAGAGCAGGGGGAGAGAGGGGGGGAAGAGAATGAAGGTGAGAGGGATGAGAGAGAGTAGATGTGAGAGAGAGAGAGAGGGGGGTGAGAGAAGGGGTGAGAGAGAAAGGGGGTAGGAGAGAGGGGTGAGAGAGTGAAAGAGAGAGAGAGAGAGAAAGAGAGGGTCAGGGAAAGAGGAGATAGATGGAGAGAGGGGGGGATGAGAGAGAGGGAATGAGAGACAGGGTGGTGAAAAAGAGAGCGAGGGGTGAGAGAGAGGGTTGGTGTAAGAGGGGGGAGAGAGAGAGAGAGGTGAGAAAGAGAGGGATGAGAGAGAGAGGGGAGTGACAGATCGGGGTGTAAGGGGAAAAGAGAGAAGGGGGAGAGAGGGGGGAAAGAGAGCGAAGGTGAGGGGGGATGAGAAAGAGAGCAGATGTGAGAGAGAGAAGGTGAGAGAAGGGGTGAGAAAGTGGGTAGGAGAGAGGGGTGTGAGAGAGAGAGGGTAAGAGAAAGATGAGTGAGAGAGGGAATGAGAGAGAGAGGGAATGAGAGACAGGATGGTGAAAAAGAGAGGGGTGAGAGAGAGGGTTGGTGTAAGGGGGTGAGAGAGAGATGGGGGGGGGGGGGTGAGAAAGAGAGAGAGTGAGAGGGTGGTGAAAAAGAGAGAGGGGGGTGTGAGAAGGGGATGAGAGAGGGGAGTGACAGAAGGTGGTGTAAGGGGGAAAGAGAGATGGGGAGAGAGGGGGGAAAGAGAGCGAAGGTGAGGGGGGATGAGAGAGAGAGCAGATGTAAGGGGGTGAGAGAGAGAGGAGGGTTCAGGGGGAGAGAGACAAAGGAGGTGAGAGATAGGGGGGTGAGGGGGGATGAGAGAGAGAGGGGGTGTGATTGGGGTTAGAGAGGGGGGATGAGAGAGAGGGGTAAGAGAGGGGGAGGTGAGAGAAAGAAATGAGGGAGATGGTGAGAGAGAGATTTATAGGGAGAGAAAGGGGGGTGACAGATGGGGGTATAGAGAGGGGGGAGAGATACAGGGGAAAGAGAAGGGGTGAGAGAGGGAGTGAGATGGGGACTGAACGGGGGGGGGGGGGGGGTGAGAGGAAGAGACCCCGAGCCCTGTCCTGTACTCCTCCTGTAGCCCCTATCTTTGGGTAGGTGTGTGTCATGCCCAGTACCTTCTATGCCAGCAGCAGAAGTATAGATGGACTGTCTCAGGTAGAGAGAGAGAGAGTGTAAGGGAGGAGGTTGAGAGGGGTATGAGAGAGGAGGGGTGAAAGAGGGGAGGTGAGGGGGATGAGAACCAGAGGAGGGAGAGCAACAGAGGGGATAAGAAAGATAGAGAGTGGTGGGGGTGAGAGAGAGGAAGGCGAGAGAGAGAAAAGTGAGAGAGAGGAGGGTGAGAGAAACGGGTGAGGGGGGTGACCGAGATAGAGGAGGGTGAGAGAGAGAGAAAAAGAGAGGGAGGTGGGGGGAGAGGGTGAAGAGAGGAAGGGGAGAGAGAGAGGGGAAGAGAGGAAGGAAAAAGAGAGAGGGGGGGGAGAGAGGAAAGGGAGCGGGGGGGGAGAGGGAGAGAGAGAGGGGGGGAAGAGAGGAAGGAGAGAGAGGGGGGTGAGGGTGGTAAGAGGGAGAGAGAGGGGTGAGGGGGTTGAGAGAGGGGGAAGAGAGGAAGGGAAGAAAGGAAGGGGAGAGAGCAAGAGGGAGGGAGAGAGAGGGGAAGAGAGGAAGGGGAGAGAGAGAAAAAGAGAGAAGAGGGAGAGAGTGAGGTGAAAGAGGAGGGAGAGAGAGAGGGCGAGGAGAGGAAGGGTAGAGAGGGGTGAAAGGGAGAAAGAGGGGGGGGGAGAGAATGTGAGAGGGGGGGGAGAGAGGGTGAATAGAGGAAGGGGAGAGAGAGAGGTGAGAGAGAGAGGGGTGAGGGGGTGAGGGAGAGGAGGGTGACAAACTGAGAGGGAGGTGACAGAAGAGGAAGAAAGGAAGAGGAGAGAGAGGGGAAGAGAGGAAGGGGAGAGATAGAGGGGGAAGAGAGGAAGGGGGGAGAGAGAGAGGAGGATAAGAGAGAGGGGTGAGGGGGTGAGAGAGGGTAGTGAAAGAGAGAGGGGGTGTGAAGGGGTGTGTGATATAGGGGATGGGAGAGAGCAAGTATGAGGGGGGAAGAGAGAAGAGGGAGAGAGGGGGAAAGAGAGTGGGGGTGAGAGATGGGATGTGGGGGGGGGGGGTGAGAGAAGGGGTGAGAGAGAAAGTGGGTAGGAGAGAGGGGTGTGTGAGAGAGAGAGAGAGAGAGAGGGTAAGAGAAAGAGGAGTGAGAGAGAGAGGGAGAGGGGGGATGAGAGAGAGAGGGGTGATGAGAGAGAGAGGGAATGAGAGACAGGGTACTGAAAAAGAGAGGGGTGAGAGAGAGGGTTGTTGTAAGAGAGGGGGGAGAGATAGAGAGAGAGATAGAGAGAGAGAGAGAGAGCCAGAGGGTGAGAAAGAGAGGGAGAGGGTGTTAACAAAGAGAGAGGGGTGTGTGAGAGGGGGTGTAAGGGGGGAAAGAGAGAAGGGGGAGAGGGGGGAAAGAGAGCGAAGGTGAGAGGGATGAGAGAGAGAGCAGATGTGAGAGAGGGGGTGAGAGAGAAAGGGGGTAGGAGATAGGGGGTGAGAATGAGGGAGATTCAGGGGGAGAGAGACAAAGGAGGTGAGAGATAGGGGGGTGAGGGGAGATGAGTGAGAGAGGGGTGTGATTGGGGTTAGAGAGGGGGGATGAGAGAGAGGGGTAAGAGAGAGTAAGTGAGAGAAAGAAATGAGCTAGAGGGTGAGAGAGGGGTGAGGGAGAGAAAGGGGGTGGCAGAGGGGGTATAGAAAGGCGGGAGAGATACAGGGGAAAGAGAGGGGGTGAGATGGGGAGCGAATGGGGTAAGGGGGGGGTGAGAGGGAGAGACCCCTAGCCCTAGGTGTGTGTCATGCACAGTACCTTCTATGCCAGCAGTAGAAGTATAGATAGACTGTCTCAAATAGAGAGGGGGGGGGGTGAGAGAGGGCAAGAGAGGAAGTTGAGAGGGGTATGAGAGAGGAGGGGTGAAAGAGGTGAGGTGAGGGGGATGCGAGACAGAGGAGGGAGAGCAACAGAGGGAATAAGAAAGAGGGTGAGGGGGTTAGAGAAAGAGAGGAAGGTGAGAGAGAGGGGTGGGGGTGAGAGAAAGAGAGGAAGGTGAGAGAGAGTAGGGTGAGAGAGAGGGGTGGGGGTGAGACAAAGAGAGGAAGGTGAGAGAAGGAGGGGTGAGAGGGGAAGAGAGCTAGATGGGAAAGTGAGGGATAGGGGGGAAGAGAGATGGGGAGTGAGGGATAGAGGTGATGAGACCCCTACCCCTTCTGCAGTCCCTCCTGTTCCCGCCTATCACAGTCCCTGTCATTGGGTGGGTGTGTGTGATGCCCAGTACCCACCATGCCAGCAGTAGATGTCCCAGGTAGTGGTCCCTGGCTGCCTGCACCTCCCGCCCATCCTCGTCCTTCAGCCTTTCCTCTGGGCCACCATAGGTGTTAATGTCAGAGCTGGGAGAGGAGAGGAGTTTGGAGAAGGAATCCAGGCTCTGGGAGGCACCAGGGATGCCGCACCCGCTGCTGCTTGCCTCTTGGGGGGTAGGGGAGGCGGTGGAGGTCTCTCAGTCCTAGCCTCCCTCACTGATTGCCTTCCCCATGGCCTCTGTCTTTGAGGCTGCACACTCGTGTGGAGATGATATGCAAAGCAAAGTGATATCATCCTGCCCGCACCCGGAGGACACCACTGTCTGCACCGGATTTAGCTCGGCGGTATCCGAAGCCTTCGCTGCTCTGCTCCCGCAGCCACCAGACTGGGACTCTCCATGACAAGGAGCTCAAGGGCCAGCTGCTTTGGACCCCACAACAATGACTGGGCCTGGGGCAGCTGCCCCATCACAGTCCCACTCTAAGCCACTGACCATCGTCATTACTAGTAAAATAATAAAATAAACATTTTTTTTATATTAAACCATCATTTGTACACATTGTAACTTTCACACAAACCTATCATTATACACGTATTAGGTTTTTCCTTGAAGACGGAGCAGAATACAATTTGGCCTAAATTTAGGAAGAAATTTTATTTTTTAATATTTATTGGATATTTTTTGTAGCAGAAAGTAAAAAATAATGTTTTTTTTCCCCCCAAATTTTCAGTCTTTTTTTCATTTATTTATTTCAGGTACTTATATAGCGCCGTCAATTTACGCAGCTCTTTACATATATATTGTACATTCCCATCAGTCCCTAACCCTCAAGGGGCGTACAATCTAAGGTCCCTAACTCACATTCATACATACACATACTAGGGACAATTCACCTACCAGCATGTCTTTGGAGTGTGGGAGGAAACCGGAGTACCCGAAGGAAACCCATGCAGGCACAGGGAGAACATGCAAACTCCAGGCAGGTGGTGCCGTGGTTGGGATTTGAACCCTAGCACTGCCAGGCCACTGTGCTGCCTAAATTCTGCTATGGGAGAACATGCAAGGGACATACAATCTAATGTCCCTAACTGACATTCATACATACACATACTAGGGACAATTTAGACAGGAGACAATTCACCTACCAGCATGGCTTTGGAGTGTGGGAGGAAACCGGAGTACCTGGAGGAAACCCGCACAGGCACAAGGAGAACATGCAAACTCCAGGCAGGTGGTGCCATGGTTGGGATTCGAACCGACAACCCTAGTACCACCAAGTGGAAATGCTAACCATTTAGCCACGAATATCAGCATGTTCCAGTTGCCATTATGAATCTAGAAAGCACGCAGCAAACGGGGGCATTGCTAGACCCCCCAGCCCCAGGTCTCCAGTCCATGGTTGGGACTCCTCTACTACCTCCAGAGGTGGGTGCTAACGGCTCGTGTGTAGGAGAGCATGCCGTCGTTACAAAGAGGGAAAACGTTGTTTGTTATAACAGGCACATAGACGTCCGTGTGGAGTGTTCGACCTCTGAGTAGGAACTATTGTTCAGGGTTTTGTGTGATTTAAAGTCCATGAGCCCTGAGACAGTCCAGCTCAGCGACTACCCGCGTATCCTTTTGAAGAAAGCAGCAATTGTTCCCTCTTTCCCATCTTCTAAAGTAGGGTAGGGTGGCCACCTCATCCCTTCAAACCCAAACACATATGAATGACACCAATGGTTCTGGGGCTGATGAAGGTGGTAATTGAACCCCAGAACCTGTGTCATTAATATGTGTCCGGGTGCAAAGAGATGAGGTGTCCACCGTAATGTGGGGAAGTGTGATTATCTCCACCACTGCGGAAAACACCTCCCCCCTTCCATACTTTGTACTCTTCCGTGTCAACTCAAGCCTCGTCCTGTGTAGGAGGAAGTGACCCCTCCCAACTGCAGTCTTCCCGTGCCTTTCTCTTTCTGCTTTCAGCGATGGCGTCTGCTGATCTGAGAGCTGAACTGGAATGTTCCGTCTGTCTGAACGTTTATACAGATCCTGTAATGCTGAGATGTGGACACAACTTCTGCCGGGTCTGTATTGATCGTGTGTTGGATACACAGGGGGGATCTGGAGATTACTTCTGCCCTGTATGCAGAAAGAGGTTCAAGAGTCGTCCTGCACTGCAGAGGAACATAACACTGTGTAACATCGTGGAGAATTTCCTGACTGTCCAGCCAGATCAGGAGGAGTCCGGGGTCTTCTGTACTCACTGTGTGGACTCTCCTGTACCTGCTGTTAGATCCTGTCTACACTGTGAGGTTTCTCTGTGTGATAAACACTTGAGAGTCCACAAAAAGTCCCCAGAACACATCTTAACTGACCCTACCTCATCCTTGGAGAAAAAGAAATGCTCCGTCCATAAGAAGATCCTGGAGTATTACTGCACTGAGGACTCCACTTGTATCTGTGTGTCCTGCAGTTTGGCCGGAGAACATCGAGGACACCAGGTGGAGATATTGGATCAGGCTTTTGAGAAGAAGAAGGAGACACTGAGGAATGTTCTGCAGAAACTTCTGACAAAGAGAGAGGAGACGGAGGAAAGAGTCCAGAGTCTGCAGGAACACAGGAGGAAAGTAGAACAAAAAGCAACAGGTGACACCGAGAAAGTCACTGCCCTGTTTAAGGTTCTCAGGAGACGTCTGGAGGACCTGGAGGAGAAATTCCTGGATGAGATTTCCAAGTGGGCACAGGGGGTCTCCATCTGCATGTCCGCTATGATCCGGGATCTGGAAATAAAGAAGGAGGATCTGTCCAAGAAGATGCGTGACATTGAGGAGCTGTGTAACATGATGGATCCACTGACTGTCCTACAGGAATCAGACACAGGTGACTTGTGTGATACTGAGGATGGAGATGATGAGGACAGAGAGAGACATGAGAAACTCCTCCATGATGCAGGAGGTCTGAATATGGCTGGGATATCACACACATTACGCACATTGTCTGATATAATATTACGGGTAAATGTACATATCTATGAACGGGAAGCTGAAGACATATTACTGGATGTAAACACAGCTCATAATTATCTCCATGTATCAGGTGACAGGAAAATAGCCTCCTGGTCAGATAGATACCAGAATCGTCCCAAAATACCAGAGAGGTTTCAAGGTTATCTTCAGGCGTTGAGCAGTCAGAGTTTCTCCTCAGGGAGACATTACTGGGACGTGGATGTTGGGGGATCAGATAAATGGATAGTTGGGATGAGTTACCCCAGTATAGACAGGAAAGGACTGCAGTCACTGATTGGATGGAATAACAAGTCCTGGGGTTTGGTCAAAAAAGATAAAAAGTATTTGGTGATACATGACGGTAAAGGGATCCACTTACCTATTAATATCATCAGTAACAGAATCAGGATATATCTGGATTATGAGGCCGGGCGGATTGTTTTTTATGATCTGTGTGACCCAATCCGATACATCCGCACCTTCACCACCACCTTCACTGAGCCCCTCCATGCTGGGGTATGGGTATGGGATGGGGGTAAAATGAAGATATGTGGGGGGAATCAGAAGATGTGAGAAATCTGTCCAGAGACTGGTGATGTCAAAAAGAGGAGGGATGGGTTGGTGGAAAATTCAACCAATAAGATAAAGCGGTGGGACGGGCTTTGATCAGCGTCCTGCATGAGCTTCTACTATAAATAAATATAAGTGAGAATTCCTGTAAGGCCCTTTAAGTTAACAGACATACTTTACTTCCATATTAACACAATTCCCTATTTTTCTATCTGTCTGTCATTAGAATTTGTCTCATTCCTTATTATTAATATTTTTTTTAAAGAGTTTGTTCTATTGATTATTTTTTGTGTGAAGAAATACAAATAAATAATCGATCTACAAATAGAGAGAAAGAGATGAAAATCGATGTAAAAATCTCAGAGGAAACATGAAGAAATGATCCCGAGATTTACTAGTGACAGAAAACATGGGATTTATGCCCAATATAATGATCTGACTATAATAATGTCTGATGAATGGAACCGGAATGTGTCCCCAATGTCATGTGTCCCCATAGAATGGATCCACAATAGAGTTCTACTGGATCTCTTTTATAATGGATCATAATATAATGTGCCCCTATAGAATGAATCACCAATAGAGTTCTATTGGCAATCCATTCTATGAGGACACATTATATTGGGTATACATTATAAAAGTGATCCAATGGAATTCTGTTGGCGATCCATTCTATGAGGACACATTATTTTGGGGATACGTTATAAAAGTGATCCACTAGAATTCTATTGGCGATCCATTCTATGAGGACACATTATATTAGGATCCATTATAAAAGGGATCCAATAGATTTTTGTATAATGTATCCCCAATATAATGTGTCCCCATAAAATGGATCACCAATAGAATTCTATTGGATCCCTTTTATAATAGATGCTAATATAATGTGTCCCCATAGAATGGATCACTGATTGAATTCTATTGGATCCCTTTTATAATGGATCCTAATATAATGTGTCCCCATAGAATGGATCACTGATTGAATTCTATTGGATCCCTTTTATAATGGATCCTAATATAATGTGTCCCCATAGAATGGATCACTGATTGAATTCTATTGGATCCCTTTTATAATGGATCCTAATATAATGTGTCCTCATAGAATGGATCACTAATAGAGTTCTATTGGCGATCCATTCTATGAGGAGACATTATTTTGGGGATACATTAAGAAAGTGATCCAATAGAATTCTATTGGCAATCCATTCTATGGGGACACATTATTTTGGGGATACATTATTTTGGGGATACATTAAAAAAGTGATCCAAAGGAATTCTATTGGCGATCCATTCTATTGGGACACATTATATTAGGATACATTATAAAAGGAATCCAATAGATTTCTAGTGTATCACTTTTATAATGTATTCCCAATTTAATGTGTCCCCATAGAATGGGTTACCAATAGAATTCTATTGGATCCCTTTTATAATGGATCCTAATATAATGTGTCCCCATAGAATGGATTACCAATAGAATTCTATTGGATCCCTTTTATAATGGATCCTAATATAATGTGTCCCCATAGAATGGATTACCAATAGAATTCTATTGGATCCCTTTTATAATGGACCCTAATATAATGTGTCCCCATAGAATGGATCACCAATAGAATTCTGCTGGGTCCCTTTTACAATGTATCATTGTGGTGTTGTATCTTATGATCACTCGATGTGTCCTGGTGATGGAGGAGGAATCAGGAAAGGAGATGTTAATGTGAATAAAGTTTTTTCTATTGTACATGTGACGTGTCGGTGATCGGTGATGAGCTCCGGGTTCGATATGAATGTCGGACTTTCAGCCACTTCAGTAGGTTCCAGACATCATATGTGTGAGTGACTGAGACCACAGCGCACTATAACCAGAACCGTCTGGGATATCAGTCGGGGACATTGTAAATGTGTGATATACTATGATGGATAATTGTACATTAAATGGCTAAAAATAAATCAGTGTGGGTAGCCCGAACCTAATGAAGAAACAACCATTGTAACTATGGGGGTGTTGCTGCCGAGCCACCAGGAGAGGACACTCCATATGGAAGAGACTAAAAGAGAAATCCCACGGCGCAGACACTCCATAATGTCACATTAAACAATAATGAATTTATTGAATAAAAGATAAAATTACACTCACAAAAGGTGGGAAGGGTGGATGGGCAATGTACATAATCTGTGCCAGGAAAGTGGACTTCCAGCCTTGGCCACCAGCATGGGGACATGGACCAGACCTGGATGGCAGGGCTGTGATGGTCACAAGTGTCGGTGCTGCTTGTGGAAGGTGCATGATGCCTCGGGGATGAAGCAGTAAGCCGAAGTTCTCTTCTACCTGATGTTACCTGTGGTGCATGCACAGTTGGGAACGTGTTTCGAGCCTATTACTCCTCTTCGTCAGAGGAAGAAGAAGAGGCAGCCTTGAAACTGTTGGTGTTCCTTGAAAAAACTGGTAGCCATGAAACTATTGGTGTTCCCAACTGTGCATGGCCCACAGGTGATGCCGGGTGGAGGAGAACGTCAACTTACGGCCTCCTTCCTGAGGCATGGTACACCTTCCACAAGGGGAGCCTACAACTATGATAGTTACAGCGATCCTTTCCAGGTCCAGTTCGTTTCCCTGGTGGACAAGGCTGGGAGTCCACTATGACTGTTGGTTTCCTGGCACACGTTTGGTACATGTTCATCTGCCCTCTCACCTTTGTGACTGCTATTTTATCTTTTATCCAATAAATTCATGAAGGTTTGATTCTTTGCTATGGAGTGCCTGCGCCATGTCTTTTCTCTTTTAGCCAAGCATCATCCACATAGTAGATGCAGGTTTTTCTTCCACCACTGTATATGGCAGCCACCCCCTTCTGCTGTAAATGGTTATTAACCAGTTCATTAGTAACCAGTGATGTCACCTGGTCCCAATCATGTACATAATCTGTGCCAGGAAAACATCAGTCAAAGTGGACTTCCAGCCTTGGCCACCAGCATGGGGACATGGCCCGGACCTGGATGGCAGGGCTGTGATGGTCACAAGTGTCGGTGCTGCTTGTGGAAGGTGCACGATGCCTTGGGGATGAAGCAGTACGCCGAAATTCTCTTCTGCCTGATGTTACCTGTGGTGCATGCACAGTTGGGAACGTGTTTCGAGTTTATTACTCCTCTTTGTCAGAGGCTGAAGAATAGGCGTGGTAGCCTTGAAAACTGTTGGTGTTCCCAACTGTGCATGGCCCACAGGTGATGCCGGGTGGAGAACTTCAGCTTACGGCCTCATTCCTGAGGCATGGTACACCTTTCACAAGGGAAGCCTACACCCTGTGATCGTCACAGTGATGCTTTCCAGGTCCAGTTAGTTTCCCTGGTGGCCAAGGGTTCACTATGACTGTCGGTTTCCTGGCACACGTTTGGTACATGCCCATCTGCCCCTCTCACCTTTGTGACTGCAACTTTATCCAATAAATTCATTAAGTAACCAGTGATGTCACCTGGCCCCAATCATGTACTGGCCGGTAATCCCAAACCTTGGAAACAAAGCCTTCACAATAGTTAAGTCTCCCGTAAGCATATATGTGGCCCCTCGGTGGGTGGGCTTCACCGCCAAGTGGCCACATATATACATCCCAATGTAAGCACTTTACTGTGCTGACAGTGTGCTCCCTGCCTGCTCCCAGTAACGAATGTGTATCGGAAAGCTCCCCATCCATATTTGCTATCCAATCATGCGACTGCTACAACAGCCAATCACAGCGGTCACATGATCAGAAGGTCCGCCTTTGCCTCCCAGTATTTGGACCCTCTTAAACGTCCGGAAAGGTCGCAGCAGAAAGGGGTAAAAAAGAAAAAAAAAACAGAGTGGCCCCCTCGCAGGTTTTGGGATTTTTTTTTCTTTTGGTTGATAATTGTGATTGAACAATGGGGATTGCTCTAGAACAGTGGTCTCCAAACTGTGGCCCGGGGACCGGATGTGGCCCTTTTCTTGCTTTTATCTGGCCCTTGGATGCACGACTTCATCCACTGACACCAAAGATGGGGCAAAATTCCTCCCAATGACAACAAAGATAGAGCACAATTTCTTCCAATGACACCAATGATGGGGCACAGTTCCTCCCAATTACACCAACAATGGTGTACAGTTCCTCCCAATGACACCAGCAATGGGGCATAATTCCTTCTAATGACACAAATACAGGGCACAATTCCTACCACTGACCCCACCAGTGGGGCGCAGTTCATCTCAATGACACCAGCGTTGGGGTATAATTCCTCCTAATGACATCAAATACAGGGCACAATTCCTACCAATGATCCCACCAATGGGGCGCAGTTCATCTCAATGACACCAACGTTGGGGTATAATTCCTCCTAATGACATCAAAGATAGGGCACAATTCCTACTAATGACCCCACCAATGGGGCGCAGTTCATCTCAATGACACTAGCGTTGGGGCATGATTCCTCCTAATGACATCAAAGATAGGGCACAATTCCTACCAATGATCCCACCAATGGGGTGCAGTTCATCTCAATGACACCAGCGATGGGGCATAGTTCCTCCCAATGACATCAAAGACAGGGCACAATTCCTACCAATGACACCAACAATGGGGTAAATTCCTCTCACTGACATCAAAGATGGGGCAGATGGACAGTAAACTGGCCCTTTGTTTAGAGCGTTTGGAGACCTCTGCTGTAGAGGATTGATAATGGATTCACATTGGAACATTCATTTATTTTTATTGAGTAGAGGTACTATCTACCCCTTACTTATTCACATGGAGGGCGATATTTGGAGGCCCTCTTATTGTTAACACATTTCAATAGGCCCCCCCAGTACCACCACACCAGGGTTGTGGGGAAGAGGCCATTGTACTTACCAACCTAAGGACAAGACACTTTTTTATGGGGGTCCCCCTGGCAAGGTGCCTCCCCTCATGTTGAGGGCATGTGACCTGGTAGTGTTCAGGAGAGGTGGGGTGAACACTTGTCCCCACCTTTCCAGGCCTAGCAGGCTGCATGCTCAGATAAGGGTCTGGAACCTTTTTTTTTTGGGGGGGGGGGAACCCCATGTTTTTTGTTTATTTATTTTTGCATGGTGTTCCCCCTTAAAATGCATACCTTTGTAAATGTCGGCTTTCCCGCAGTAGGTTGTATACATTGTACAGACGCACCTCTTCACAGGCAGGTTACGGGAATTCCCTTAGTCATTTAAATATTTCAGTAGGTAGAGGAATTTAGGATTCTTATAGTCGCACTTTAATTATTATTAATGCTGCTGCTTCCCACCAAATGGAATTTAAAACTTTTTTCTGCTTTGGGCAGAGAGGACTGAGTGGCAGAGGATCAGTAGAGCTGGGGGGACCAGAGAGAGAGGACTGAGTGGCAGAGGATCAGTAGAGCTGGGGGGACCAGAGAGAGAGGACTGAGTGGCAGAGGATCAGTAGAGCTGGGGGGACCAGAGAGAGAGGGCTGAGTGGCAGAGGATCAGTAGAGCCGGGGGGACCAGAGAGGTATGGAGCGGCAGAGGTTCAGCAGAGCTGGGGGGACCAGAGAGAGAGGACTGAGCAACAGAGGTTCAGCAGAGCTGGGGTACCGGTGAGAGAGAGGACTGTGCTGCAGAGGTTCAGCAGAGCTGGGGGGACCAGAGAGAGAGGACTGAGCAGCAGAGGTTCAGCAGAGCTGGGGGACTGGAGAGACAGGACTGAGTGGCAGAGGATCATCAGAGCTGGGGGACTGGAGAGAGAGGACTGAGCAGCAAAGAATCAGCAGCAGAGTTGGGGGACCGGAGAGAGGGGACTGAGCAGCAGAGAATCAGCAGAGCTGGGGAACTGGAGAAAGGGAATTCAGCAGGAGAGAGTCAGCAGAGCTGGGGAACCAGAGAGAGAGGACTGAGCGGCAGAGGATCAGCAGAGCTGGGGGCCTGGAGCAGGAGAAACTAGCAATGTCACATGTAGTCAGTGACATATCATCCATGGGTGCAAAGTGTGGGAAGGGGTTGTGATGCCTGAGGATGGTGAGGGGGGATGGGAAGCCTGAGGATGGTGAGGGGGTATGAGAAGCCTGAGGATGGTGAGGGGGATTTGAGGCCTGAGGATGCTGAGGGGGGATGGGAAGCCTGAGGATGGTGAGGGGGGTTTGAAGCCTGAGGATGGTGGGGGGCTGTGATGCCTGAGGATGGTGAGGGAGGATGTGATGCCTGGGGATGGTGAGGGGGGATGGGAAGCCTGAGGATGGTGAGGGGGGATGGGAAGCCTGAGGATGGTGGGGGGGATGGGAAGCCTGAGGATGGTAGGGGGGATGGGAAGCCTGAGAATGGTTGGGGGGGGGGCTATGATGCCTGAGGATGGTAAGGGGGGTGGGAAGCCTGAGGATTGAGAGGACTGTGAAGCCTGTGGTGTGGTGCAATCACTGCTTACAGAATATAATAGAAAAAAAAGAATATAATAAATAATAGAGGAACAGAATAGAAAAGAATAAAATAAACTAGAAAAGGACAGAAAATAAAAGAATAGACTAAAAATGAAAAAGGATAGAAAAATATAATAGAAAATAAAGGAATAGAATAGAAAAGAATAAAATAGAATTGAAAGGAACATACTAGAAAATAAAAGAATAGACTAGAATAAAATAAAAAGAATATAGCTGTTTTTCAAAATTTGAAATTAAAAAAAAAAATAGAATCAAAAAGAATAGAGTAAAACAGATTAGAATAGAAAAAAAGAATAGAATGGATAAGTGGAACAGAATAGAAAAAAATAAAATAATCTAGAATAGGACAGATAATAAAAGAATAGACTAACAAATAAATGGATATAAAAGAATAGAAAATAAAGGAATAGAATAGAAAAGAATAGACTAAAACAGAATAGAAAAGAACAGCAAATAAAAGAATAGACTAAAAAAAAAGAATAGCATAGAATAAAAATAATAGAGTAAAAGAGCAAAAAATAGAAAATAATAGGAAAAGATAGAATAGATTAGAATAGAATAATATGGAAATAAAGCCTTCTTCCAAAATTTGAATTTGGAATAGAACCGGCCTTTCTTCACACTGAATTTAGATCGATTTGATATTTTTGAGTCGAGTTCGATTCGGATATTTCAAATCCAAATAAACAACGAACTGAATTTTGTGAAACTAAATTATTAACGGAACGATTCGACCGGAAACAAAACACATTTTTTCGTTCTGCGCATATCTATTAACCAAAAACAAACCAAACCCTCCATGTCATCAACGTGAATAAAATGTGCCGCCGATCAGCGCACTTCCAGCGTTTTTTGCGTCGACCTCACCCAACAATTCAACTTTTGCGCATCTCATAAATCGCTGCTGGTAAATCTTGCTTCAAGCCGTCTTTGTTACGTTGAATTTTCCACCCAAACATTTCTCACCCCGGGGTCACAGATTTTTCTGCTGCGTTTTTTTTTTTTCTATTTTTTTTTTAAATTTCTCTTGTTGCTAGGCAGATTTTAAACACAAAACGCATCAAAAATGCAATGCATGCTGCAGCGTTCCCATTGAAGTCTACAGAACCAAAAACGCAATGTTTTGCTTTCAAAAAAGTCCCCGACACTTCAAAAAAAAAAAAATGCGCAGATGTGTTAAACGGACGTGATTTCCTATAGGATGGGTTCACATCTGCGCGGGTGTTTTTTTTTTCTTTGGAAAGGGTCAGGGACTTTTTGGAACGCAAAACGTTGCGTTTTTTTATTCTGTAGACTTCAATGGGAACGCTGCAGCATGCATTGCATTTTTGATGCGTTTTGTGTTTAAAATCTGCCTAGCAACAAGAGAAATAAAAAAAAAAATGAAACCACCCACCCAAAAAAAAACGCAAAACGCGGCAAAACCACCAAACGCAATGCAGAAGTGCCTCAAATGCAACCTGCATAGAAGTGAAGTGAGAAGTGAGATAAACCCCAGGCACAGAAGGTTTTATTCTATACATTGAGATAAAAAAAACCTTAAGGCTTTACAACCACTTTAACAACATGGTTACTAAGGAGCAGACGGCCGCTGCGTACTTAACCCCTTCAATACCGGGCAATTTTCCCCCTTCCTGCCCAGGCCAGTTTTCAGGTTTCAGCGCTCTCACACTTTGAATGACAATTGCGCGGTCATACAACATTGTACCCAAACTAAAATGTTATCATTTTCTTCACACAACTAGAGCTTTCTTTTGGTGGTATTTAATCACCGCCGGGGTTTTTATTTTTTGCTAAATTAACAAAAAAAGACCAAAAATTTTGAAAAAAAACACGTTTTTCTTTGTTTCTGTTATAAAAGTTTACAAATAAATAATTGTTCTTCATAAATTTAGGCCGAGATGTATTCTGCTACATGTCTTTGGTGAAAATAACCCAAATTAGTATTTATTATTTAGTTTGTAGGAAAGTTATAGAGTTCACAAACTATGGTATAGATCTGAATATTGATCAATCCTGAAGTACTGACGGCCAATCTAATTTCTTGAGGTCCAAGAATGTCAGAACAGTACAGATATCCCCCAAATGTCAGAACAGTACAGATATCCCCCAAATGTCAGGACAGTACAGATATCCCCCAAATGTCAGGACAGTACAGATATCCCCCAAATGTCAGAACAGTACAGATATCCTCCAAATGTCAGGACAGATATCCCCAAATGTCAGGACGGTACAGATATCCTCCAAATGTCAGGACAGGACAGATATCCCCCAAATGTCAGGACGGTATAGATATCCCCCAAATGTCAGGACAGGACAGATATCTCCCAAATGTCAGACAGGACAGATATCCCCCAAATGTCAGAACGGTACAGATATCCCCCAAATGTCAAAACGGTACAGATATCCCCCAAATGTCAGGACAGTACAGATATCCCCCAAATGTCAGGACAGTACAGATATCCCCCAAATGTCAGGATGGTACAGATATCCCCCAAATGTCAGAACAGGACAGATACCCCCAAATGTCAGGACGGTACAGATATTCCCCAAATGTCAGGACAGTACAGATATCTCCCAAATGTCAGGACGGTACAGATATCCCCCAAATGTCAGAACAGGACAGATACCCCCAAATGTCAGAACAGTACAGATATCCCCCAAATGTCAGGACAGTACAGATATCCCCCAAATGTCAGAACAGTACAGATATCCCCCAAATGTCAGGACGGTACAGATATCCCCCAAATGTCAGAACAGGACAGATACCCCCAAATGTCAGAACAGTACAGATATCCCCCAAATGTCAGGACAGTACAGATATCCCCCAAATGTCAGAACAGTACAGATATCCCCCAAATGTCAGGACAGGACAGATATCCCCCAAATGTCAGAACAGTACAGATATCCCCCAAATGTCAGAACAGTACAGATATCCCCCAAATGTCAGGACAGGACAGATATCCCCCAAATGTCAGGACGGTACAGATATCCCCCAAATGTCAGGACAGGACAGATATCCCCCAAATGTCAGAACAGTACAGATATCCCCCAAATGTCAGAACGGTACAGATATCCCCCAAATGTCAGAACGGTACAGATATCCCCCAAATGTCAGGACGGTACAGATATCCCCCAAATGTCAGGACGGTACAGATATCCCCCAAATGTCAGGACAGTACAGATATCCCCCAAATGTCAGGACAGTACAGATATCCCCCAAATGTCAGGACAGTACAGATATCCCCCAAATGTCAGGACGGTACAGATATCCCCCAAATGTCAGAACGGTACAGATATCCCCCAAATGTCAGGACAGGACAGATATCCCCCAAATGTCAGAACAGTACAGATATCCCCCAAATGTCAGAACGGTACAGATATCCCCCAAATGTCAGGACGGTACAGATATCCCCCAAATGTCAGAACAGGACAGATACCCCCAAATGTCAGAACAGTACAGATATCCCCCAAATGTCAGGACAGTACAGATATCCCCCAAATGTCAGGACGGTACAGATATCCCCCAAATGTCAGAACAGGACAGATACCCCCAAATGTCAGGACGGTACAGATATTCCCCAAATGTCAGGACAGTACAGATATCCCCCAAATGTCAGGACAGTACAGATATCCCCCAAATATCAGGACAGTACAGATATCCCCCAAATGTCAGAACAGGACAGATACCCCCAAATGTCAGAACAGTACAGATATCCCCCAAATGTCAGGACAGTACAGATATCCCCCAAATGTCAGAACAGTACAGATATCCCCCAAATGTCAGGACAGGACAGATATCCCCCAAATGTCAGAACAGTACAGATATCCCCCAAATGTCAGAACAGTACAGATATCCCCCAAATGTCAGGACAGGACAGATATCCCCCAAATGTCAGGACGGTACAGATATCCCCCAAATGTCAGGACAGGACAGATATCCCCCAAATGTCAGAACAGTACAGATATCCCCCAAATGTCAGAACGGTACAGATATCCCCCAAATGTCAGAACGGTACAGATATCCCCCAAATGTCAGGACGGTACAGATATCCCCCAAATGTCAGGACGGTACAGATATCCCCCAAATGTCAGGACAGTACAGATATCCCCCAAATGTCAGGACAGTACAGATATCCCCCAAATGTCAGGACAGTACAGATATCCCCCAAATGTCAGGACGGTACAGATATCCCCCAAATGTCAGAACGGTACAGATATCCCCCAAATGTCAGGACAGGACAGATATCCCCCAAATGTCAGAACAGTACAGATATCCCCCAAATGTCAGAACGGTACAGATATCCCCCAAATGTCAGGACGGTACAGATATCCCCCAAATGTCAGAACAGGACAGATACCCCCAAATGTCAGAACAGTACAGATATCCCCCAAATGTCAGAACAGGACTGATACCCCCAAATGTCAGGACGGTACAGATATTCCCCAAATGTCAGGACAGTACAGATATCCCCCAAATGTCAGGACAGTACAGATATCCCCCAAATGTCAGAACAGGACAGATACCCCCAAATGTCAGGACGGTACAGATATTCCCCAAATGTCAGGACAGTACAGATATCCCCCAAATGTCAGGACAGTACAGATATCTCCCCAAATGACCCCTTTTTGCAGAGTAGACAGTCCGACGTACTTCATAAAGAGGAATGGCGAGTTTTTTGAAGTTGTATTTTTTTTGTCATAATTTTTCAGAAAATGAAAAAATTAAAAAAATTAGTTTCACTATTTTTTTTTTTACATATTGTCACCAGTGCAGTACAGCGTCATCATATAACTGGTATGGTCGGCGGGCGGCAAATGGTTAACAACCATGACTCATCTGCTGTCAGCGGGATTCCCATTGGACAGCAGAATGTAAACAAAAGAATTGCTGAAAAAAAAAAAACAGGGTGGGGACCCCCAATCCGTACCAGGCCCTGGTACGGATTTTGAGGGGAATCCCATGCCCCCCCAAAAAAAGGGTGTGGGGTTCCCCTCAAAATCTGCCTCAGACATGAAAGGCCTGGTGTGGATTTTGAGGGGACCCCCACGCTGTTTAAAAGAAAAAAAAAAAAGTAATGCCAGCAATTCTTTTACATTCTGCTGTCAGCAGACAAGTCATGGTTGCTAAGGATGTAGCAGCTGCCAGCTCCTTGACAACCATGTTGGTTACCGGTTGTTAAAGTGCTTGTAAAGCCGTCAAGTTTTTTTTCCTCTTAATGCATAGAATAAAACCTTCTGTGCCTGGATATTACCTCCCAGCCCCTCCCCCACTTATACTTACCAGATCCCCATTGTGATCCAGGACTGTGCGGATGAGAGCATGACAGCAGACGAGTCATGGTTGCTAAGGACGCGGCAGCTGCCCGCTCCTTGACAACCATGTTGGTTACCTGTTGTTAAAGTGATTGTAAAGCCTTAAAGTTTTTATTTTACCTTAAGGCTCGGTTCACACCTATGCAGGTTGCATTTCATCCATTTCTGCATTGCGTTTTTGCCACGTTGTGATGCATTTTGCATTTTTTCATTCTTTTCTTGTTGCTAGGCAGATTTAAAACGCAAAACACATAAAAAATGCAGCAAAAACGCACCACATGCTTTTCTGCAGCGTTTCCATTGATGTCTATAGAACCAAAAACAAAACTTTTTACGTTCAAAAAAGTCCCCGCCCCTTTCCAAAAAACACAGGGGGGTGAAAACGCGGTGATGTGAACCCGTCCCATAGGAAACCATGTTAAATGGACTGTAATGCTTTTCTGCAAAACGCAGCGGAAAACGCATCGGTGTGAACGCGGGGTCGTGCATAGAATAAGGGCCGGTTCACACTATAGAAACACAGTCAGGATGTGTTTTTGACGCTTTTTTGGCATGTTCTAGTGCATTTTTGATGCGTTTCAGTTCATTTTTCCCCCTTTTTCTTCAATTTAAATAGGGACACGTGCGTTTTTTATGCATTTTGGTGCATGTTTGATGCATTTTACCACGTTGCAGTGCAGGAAAAACGCAGCCTGTTCTGCTTTTTTTTTCTGCAACCGGAACGCATGTCCTAAAAATGCAGCACCATATCGCAAAAAATGGCCTGGTCAGGAAGGGGGAGGGGGGAATCCTCAGGAGGGGGAGGGGTTAATGAAGTTTGGTGTCATCCTCATCCTATAGAATTGTGCTCGTATCAGTGCCAGAATGTGTTTTATATCGGATATAATGTGTAGAGAATTGGCCGGTTTTCTGTTTTTTTAGGTTACGCTTTACCTGCCGTGTACAGGATAGTGGTAGACGAGGTTTCCAGTTACTAAGATGGCGGCTGTGGTCTTCAGTAAGGGCGGAAAGTGATGCGTACAAGGTGAAGCTTCCTGTCCGACATCATCTGCCAGCGATTGTTTTTTGTTTTTTTTTTTGGGTTACGCTTTACCTGCGGCGTACAGGACAGTGGTAGCTGTCGTTTCCAGTTACTAAGATGGCGGTTGTGGTCTTCAGTAAGGGCAGAAGCTTCCTGTGTGACATCATCTCCTTTGGAAAAAGTCCATTGGATAAAACCAATCAGGAAGTGATGTCAGTCTGACCCCGGAAGTGGAAGTGGTGCTGCGGCCATTTTGAAAGAGGTTCTATCTGCCCATACAAGTCATTACACTCATGTACGTTTAGGGCCAGTTCACATGCCATGCATTTCAGTTGCTTTTTATCTGCATCCAAAACGCACAGAAAGTCGGTGATATGGTGGTCGGTGTCATAGTTCACATCAGAGCTTGCAGTTCCGGTGCATTCCGGATGCAGAAAAAAAAAGAACAGGCTGCGTTTTTCCTGCACAGAACCGCATTAGAACGCGGTAACACGCACCAAAAACACACCGGAACGCATAAAAAATGCACTGGAACACACATGTCCCTGATTGAAAAGAAAGGGGGGGGAAAAATGCACCGAAACTCATCACAAACGCATCAAAATGCACCAAATTGCATCCAAAATGCACAGAAAGTAGGTGATATGGCTGTCAGTGCCATAGTTCACATCAGTGCTTGCAGTTCCGGTGCGTTCCGGATGCAGAAAAAAAAGAGGCTGCGTTTTCCCTGCATAGGACTGAATTGGAACGTGGTAACATGCACCAAAAACACACTGGAATGCATCAAAAACACTGGAGCGTATCAAAAACGCATGGGAATGCACCAAAAACACTGGAACGTATCAAAAACGCATGGGAATGCACCAAAAACACTGGAACGTATCAAAAACGCATGGGAATGCACCAAAAACACTGGAACGTATCAAAAACGCATGGGAATGCACCAAAAACACTGGAACGTATCAAAAACGCATGGGAATGCACCAAAAACAGTGGAACGTATCAAAAACGCATGGGAATGCACCAAAAACGCACTGGAACGCACATGTCCCTAATTAAATTGAAGAGAAAGGGGGAAAAATGCACCGGAACTCATCAAAAACACATAATAATAGCACTAAATTGCATCCAAAACGCACAGAAAGTCGGTGATATGGTGGTCAGTGTCATAGTTCACATCAGGGCTTGCAGCTCTGGTGCGTTCTGGAGGAAGAAAAAAAACAGGCTGCGTTTTTCCTGCACAGAACTACTGGAACACGGTAACATGCACCAAAAACACAGCGGAATGCGTAAAAAACGCACCAGAACGCATCAAAAATGCACTGGAACTCACATGTCCCTAATTGAAGAGAAAGAGGGAAAAATGCACCGAAACCCATCAAAAACGCATAATAAATGCACTAAATTGCATCCAAAACGCACAGAAAGTCGGTGATATGGTGGTCAGTGTCATAGTTCACATCAGCGCTTGCAGTTCCGGTGTGTTCCGGATGCAGAAAAAAAAGTAGAACAGGCTGCGTTTTCCCTGCACAGAACTGTTCTGGAATGCGGTAACATGCATAAAAACCGCACTGGAACGCATCAAAAATGGAACTGGAACGCACATGTCCCTATTTAAATTGAAGAAAAAGAAAGGGGGGAAAATGTACCGCAAACACATCAAAAACACATTGGAACGCACCAAATTGCATCCAAAACGCACAGAAAGTCGGTGATATGGTGTTCATAGTTCACATCAGCGCTTGCAGTTCTGGTGCGGTCCGGATGCAGAAAAGAACGTAGAACTGTCTGTATTTTTCCTGCACAGAACTGTATTGGAACGTGGTAAAATGCATGAAAAATGCACCGGAACACATCAAAAACGCACCGGAACGCACATTTCCCTATTTAAATTGAAGAAAAAGGGGGAAACCGCACCAGAACGCCTCAAAAACATAAAAACGCACCAAAAACAAACTGGAACACACATGCCCCTATTTAAATTGAAGAAAAGGGAAAAAAACTCACCGGAATGTGTGAAAAACACATAGCAAAAGTCGGTGATATGGCGGTCAGTGTCATTGTTCACATCAGCGCTCGCAGTTCCGGTGCATTTTGGATGAAGAAAAAAAAAGTAGAACAGGCTGCATTGTTTCTGCACAGAACTGTACTGGAACGCAGTAAAACGCACCAAAAATGCACCGGAACGCACATGTCCCTATTTAAATTTTAAAAAAAAGGGGAAAAACGCACCAGAATGCATCAGAAACGCACCGAAACGCATATGTCCCTATTTAAATTGAAAAAAAAGAAAGGGGGAAAAATGCACCGGAATTTAGGTAATATGGTGGTCGGTGTCATTGTTCACATCAGCGCTCGCCGTTCCGGTGCGTTTTGGATGAAGAAAAAAAAGTAGAACAGGCGGCATTTTTCCTGCAGAGAGCTGTATTGGAACTCGGTAAAACGCACCGGAACGCACATGTCTCTACTTAATTGAGGGCTGGTTCACACTATAGACAAGCAGTCCAGACGCATTCCAGGTGCGTTTTTGTGTGCACGTTTTTCATGCGTTTCAGTTCATTTTTCCCTCCCTCTCTTCGGTTGAAGCCCGGGTTCACACTGATGCGGTGCGGCACGTCATGTGATTTGTGTGCGGTGCGATCGGAGTCGTATATTTTGTGTGGCTGTAATCGCACCACATCCGCACCAAAAATATGCAGGAGCCTTTTTTGGTCCGCATTAGAATCAGATCGCACGGGTATTCCCACCATTGTGATCCTATCCTGCACATCGCACTGCGTTTTGCGGACCATTTCCGGGTGTTGCTCTAACAATGCAGTGTGTTCTACTTTTGGATGCAGAAAAAAAAGCAACTGAAACGCATGCAGTGTGACCTGGCCCTTAGCTCAGGCATGCCGGTGGGAGGGTGTGGTTATCTGAGAAAGCCCCTCCTCCCCTCCTGAAGACTCCTGGGATGCATGACATCATTTGCCTAGGCAGGAAACCAGGAAGTAAATAAAGAAATGTAAAAAAAAAAAAAAAGTAAATGGGCCGTAGGCTGGCCATACATGCGTCCATTCTCCAATGATTTTTCACTTGATAATCGGACCTGAGAATAATTGGCCGATCTTGGCTCTGTTAGTGGAGCGATGGCACCGGACGATCGTCGTCAACAAACTCTTCCCACACAGTTGGGAGCATGAAATTGTCCGGAATGTCGCCTTATCCCCCCCGGCGGTGTCCCCGAATGTCACTCGGGGGAAAGTTTCAGCACCACAAGCGGTGACCCCCCCGAGCTACACTCAGGAAAAGGGGCGGACTGACAACTCATGGGGCTCCCGGGCAATAGGGGATCATGGGGCCCCCCGGCAATAGGGGATCATGGGGCCCCCGGCAATAGGGGATCATGGGGCCCCCAGGCAATAGGGGATCATGGGGCCCCCGGGCAATAGGGGATCATGGGGCCCCCGGCAATAGGGGATCATGGGGCCCCCGGGCAATAGGGGATCATGGGGCCCCTGGCAATAGGGGATCATGGGGCCCTCGGCAATAGTGGATCATGGGGCCCCCAGGCAATAAGGGATCATGGGGCCCCCAGGCAATAGGGGATCATGGGGCCCCTGTGTCCTTGCCCAAACTCAAAAAGGCCTATGAAAAAGGTACCAGGGACATCTCATGGGGCCCCCTACTGACCCCGGGCCCTTGGGCAGTGCCCAAGTTTCCAAATGGTCAGTCCGCCCCTGCTCGGGAATACACTGCAGGGTTGCTCCGGGATCCCTCCAGTACTCACCTTGTCCTGCGCTCCCACGATGTCCCCCCTGCAGTGTCCCCGGCAATGTAATTCGGCCAATGCCGGCATCTGTCTTCTGGGTTCCGTTCCCTGCGACGTCATGACGCACGGGGGACAGAACTGGCGGGAAATGTAAAAATGTCAAAAAGTCACATTCACTAAAATCACATAGTATTCAATTCCTGTATCAACCCATTTCACATACATTTTGTCCCGAGTGCTTTGTCCGGCGCCCTGCCTGCATTTTTACCGCCCTTTCTGCCTGGAAACTGAGAAACGTCCATGGCGTCCAAAAAGCGTCCCTTTAGGTCAGACGCGGTTTTAGACCGGCTAGAGAACAGCGATAGTAAATCAGAACCACTTGCAGAATTGAGTGATAATGATTCGTGGGGGAAATTCCTCATCAGACACTGAAAACGATTCTGAGACTGAGCTCAGCGATGTGTGAACTTGGCGCTCTATTTCACATTTCAGTGTTTTGGGTTTGATTATATTATTGAATTAAATTTATTATTATTATATTATTATTTTTTATGATTATTTATTAAATTATAATTTATGATTTCGTGTTTCAAGTTTTATCATACCCAGGATGTTTACTAGACTCTTGTTCAGACAGATTTCACTGAGTTATTCCTAAAAATTACAGGCCGACAATAAAAAACACATATTTCCATGCAAAAAAAGTACCGCTTTGAGCACAGAAATATGGACATAATCAGACCGCTAGGGAGGTTACGAGTTCCCGTCACTGGAACTAGGGGGCCAAGCCCAACCCATGAAGAACAACCCCACACCATAATCTCCCCTCCACCAAACTGTACACTTGGCACAATGCAGTCAGGCAAGTCCTGTTCTCCCGGCCACCGCCAATCCCAGACACGTCCATCGGATTGGCAGACAGAGAAGCCGATTGGTCCCTCCTCTCTGGTCGCCTCCTCTGCTCTAGTGTCCAGTGGCGGCGTGCTTTACTTACAAAAACTGAAGCTGCTGACTTTCAAAAAACAGCGACTCTGCTGTCCCTTCATTCAGTGGTGTGTTCAATGCAGCCGATATAACCGGCCATCCTCCCTCCCCGGTGCCGGCATCTTCATTGTGGGCCCCCGGCTGGGACAGCTTGCGGCTTCACAGCCGGGTGACCACTGTACATGTGCGAGTAGCGATGCACCTCATGGATGGTCCTGTAGTCTTCTGGGACCTGTCACGTGTCCCAGAAGACTGCAGGGAGGGAGGGGGGACTGACCATTTGGAAACTCGGGCAGTGCCCGAGGGCCCGGGGTCAGTAGGGGGCCCCATGAGATGCCCTCGGTACCTTTTTCATAGGCTTTTTTGAGTTTGGGGAAGGACACAGGGGCCCCATGATCCCCTATTGCCCGGGGGCCCCATGAGGTGTCAGTCCGCCCCTGCACCAGTCCCAATATTAAAGACAAAAAAAAGTGTCAAGGCCGGACAGTATCTGTGGCTGGCTGTGGCAGGGTGACGGTGAGTGGAGGAGGATGAATCCACACTCTGACAGATCCCAGGCTGGAACTCCCCAGGCAATGGGGGGAGGTAAAATGCTGTGACAGAAGGCAGCCCAGCCCCCCCCACACACATAGAAAACACCTGAACTGAGCGATCCCACACAGTGACAGATCCAACACAACACACCACCACCAACACTGACACAGATCAGCAGGCACTGGAAGAGCAGGCTGTGGGATGGTGATGATGTCATCACTCACTGACACATTGCACATGTGATGGCCGGCCGGCCGGGTCACACTCACGCAGACACGAGACATCAGACATTACCTTCCTCCGCAGGCACAGCTCCACCTCCACTGTTGAATGGAAAGAGAAGGGCTGGAACTCCACCGTGATCAGCAGCCACCAGCTGGCTTGCAGTAAGGACTGAGTCTGAGAGGAACACTGGAAGGATCTGCAGCTCAGATACTACGCTAGCCCCAGACATCTTCCTTTGTCCTTTCTTCTTCCCCTCTGCCGCCCCTCGTCAGCTGGAGGATCCTTCATGATGTGGCGGTGTCACACACAAAGAGAGTGCTGGCCTGTCCTGCACCCAGGCGCCCCTAAGTGGCAGTGCACCCTAAGCGGCCGCCTAGTTTGCCTACTGGAAGCACCAGCCCTACCTGCTGACACACAGAGGCAGAAGGGGAGGTTTCCTCAGCGGCTTTGGTACAGAAGAATAGATCAAGTGCTTTTGGATTCGGGTTTATATGAAGGATCCTGAATAAGAGAGTCATTTAGTTTCCAGTGCCATGGACGTGGCACAGTTTCCCCAATTAGTAGGAAACAGTGGGCGGGGGGGGGGGGGGGGGGGGCAGCCAGAGAGAGTACAAGGGCCAATTGTTGCCCTAAGCAACAGAGAAAACGCTTCTTGTGGAATAGTCAATCCCAATGTACATTTGGCGAATGGCCAAGTAGAATGTCCAATCTTTGTCTTGTGTGTCAATGGTTCTCCACTATAAATCGATGGAATGGAATGGTTGCCTCGGCGTGGAGAAGAACCTTTTCACATGTATTCTTTGCAGCTCCATTGAGGCAGAAAAGATGAAAATATCCTCCAGGTAAACAATTAAAAAGTGGTGTAGGAACCCTAAAAATACAATTCAGAAAGTGCTGGAAAGTGGTCGGGGCATTGCCCAGTCCGAACGGCATTACAAGATATTCTAAATATCCGAAACGGGTTCGGAAGGCCTTTTTCCACCCGTCCCCCCCTCTGATACGGACTAAATTGTAGGTGCCCTGAAGATCCAGGTTCATGAAGACTTGGGCGGTTCGGAACCTTTGAAGGAGTCCAGGAATGAGAGGCAGCGGGCAACGATTTGTAAAGGGTCCACACAGGGTTAGAGTGTGTGATTTTGTTTTTTTTTTAACAAAGAGAATTCCCTGCAGGAGACAAACATGGATGAATGAGCCCCATTTCCAGATTTTCGGCAATATACTTCAGTAAGGCCTCCAACTCAATCTCAGACAGAGGAAAGGTCCGGCCAAAAGGAATGTCTGCATCAGGGAGCAATTTGATGGGGCAATCGTAAGGCTGGGGGGGGGGTAACGTTGCTGTTTTCTTCCTAACAAACATGTTCAGGAAGTCATGGTAGGAGGAAGGAACATTCTGACAGATGCTAGGTTGGGTCACCAAACAACTGGCAGCATTCGTGGACTCGGGCAAAGCACTGCTAGTGGCAGTAGACTGATGTACAGTAACTTCCCACTTTGGCCAGTTGATCTTGGGGTTATGGACTCGCAGACATGGAATTCCGAGAATTACAGGGAACATTGGAGAGGATAACACATCAAAGCATAGGAATTCCTGATGTCCAGAGCCTGTAAGGTCCATGCATTGCCTGAAGGTTGACTTTCCCATCCACCACCTGTAACGAGATGGGAAGAATGATATGAAAGGAGGAAGATCTGCAAACTTGAAATAAGAGGAGCACTGAGGAAAGGACTTACTAGGCTTTACTGGGCAGTCGTGTAGAAGTCAGGTTCCTCTGCAGTAATGACAGAGGTTGACCTGTCAAAGACGCATCTTCTCTTCTGAAGTCGAGGCAGAACGTACCAGGCCGATCTGCATAGGTTCCCCTATAAGATCGACTGTAGTAGCAGAAGGTACTTTGAGCAGCATCCTGGAAGGCCTGTAGGATTGAGTTCCTTCAGATTGTCGCTCACGTAGCCTACGGTCAAGTTGAATGGCCAGTTGAATGAGGTTTTCAAGTCAAGTTGAGCCTCAACCCTAGCCAACTCGTCCTTGAGTGCCTCGGACAGACCACGTTGGAACTCATATTTAAGAGTGGCTTAGTTCCAGAACATGTCATCTGATCACTTGCGAAACTCAACTATGTAATCTTCTACTATATATATAATAAAGCGAACGCTCCTTAACCGTTTCAATACCGTGTGATTTTACACCTTCCTGCCCAGGCCATTTTTCAGGTTTCAGCGCTCTCACACTTTGAATGACAATTGCGCGGTCATACAACACTGTACCCAAACTAAAATGTTATAATTTTCTTCACACAACTAGAGCTTTCTGTTGGTGGTATTTAATCACCGCTGGGGTTTTTATTTTTTGCTAAATTAACAAAAAAAGACCAAAAATTTTGAAAAAAAACCACATTTTTCTTTGTTTCTGTTATAAAAGTTTACAAATAAATAATTGTTCTTCATAAATTTAGGCCGAGATGTATTCTGCTACATGTCTTTGGTGAAAATAACCCAAATTAGGATGTATTTTTTAGTTTGTAGGAAAGTTATAGAGTTCACAAACTATGGTATAGATCTGATTATTGATCAATCCTGAAGTACTGACAGCCAATCTAATTTCTTGAGGTCCAAGAATGTCAGGACAGTACAGATATCCCCAAATGACCCCTTTTTGCAGAGTAGACAGTCCGACGTACTTCATAAGAGGGATGGCGAGTTTTTTGAAGTTGTATTTTTTTGTCATAATTTTTCGGAAAATGAAAAAATTAAAAAAATTATTTTCACTATTTTTTTTTTTCACATACTGTCACCAGTGCAGTACAGCGTCATCATATAACTGGCATGGCGGTGAACAGCGACACTGACTGGTGACAGTATGAAAAAAAAAAAAAAAAATATATATATATATATATATTTTTTATTATATTTAATTTTTTATTACTTTTTTTAAAGATTTTTTTTTCATATTTTACTATGACCAAAGTAGTACAATGTTACCATAGTAACATTGTACTACTTTGGGGGAGTGATCAGTATTTTTTTTTTTTTATACACAGTTTGCTTATAGCAAAGAATTACTTTGCTATAAGCAAGCATTTAGCTGAATGAAATCGATTCATTCAGCTTTTTTTTTTTTTTTTTTGTGCTTAGCTGTGATTTGGTCACAGCTAATCACATGACATGTGCATGTGACCTGCTGTGACCATTCACAGCTAGACACTAGTATACAATGGATGGCATCATGAATGAAGCCATCCATTGTATACAACTATCATGTGACCTGCTGTGATTGGTCACAGCAGGTCACATGGTACCGGCAACAGGAGCCGGTACTCGGATCTGTCATCGGCCGTGTCCGAGGTGCACGGCCCGTGACAGATCCCGCTGCTGCGCCGCTCTGCTGTGCCGCAAACTGCGCATGTGCGGGAGTATGCCAAATGGCGTGCACCCGGAATACAGGAGCGCATTTCAAGCCGCCAAACGGCCATTGGCCGGGCGGCTAATGGTTCAATATAAACAAGCAGCTAAAGCACTAGAGGAGATCACAACCGCCTCACGTCTAAATAATAAATATAAAGTGCAGCGCTAAAATGTCAAACCAACAGTTCGTTCAAAAAAGTTTGCGCAATATTTCAATTTATATAGTGACAACCAGGTAGTAACACAGCTGTGAAAGATCCAGTAGAATTGACAGAAATGCGCACTCACCGACCGCGCATAGGAAATGCGCATGTATGTATTAAGATCAGCAGGCGTCGTTTCCCTCAAGAAGGGGTGTCATCAAGCGGTGGTCTGCTGGACTCATGTGGCAGCCATGGTCAACCATGTGGCAGCATCAGACCATGTGCAAGACAAAACTGTCTTGCACATGGTCTGATGCTGCCACATGGTTGACCAGCATACACAGCCTTCACTGCATACTATATCCAGATGAGGGAGCCTTCACCCGGATTGTTCACCCTGATCTTGAGGAGGTCCTCTGAGTCCAGCAGACCACCAATTGATGACACCCCTTCTTGAGGGAAACGACGCCTGCTGATCTTAATACATACATGCGCATTTCCTATGCGCGGTCGGTGAGTGCGCATTTCTGTCATTTCTACTGGAACTTTCACAGCTGTGTTACTACCTGGTTGTCACTATATCAATTGAAATATTGCACAAACTTTTTTGAACGAACTGTTGGTTTGACATTTTAGCGCTGCACTTTATATTTATTATGTAATCTTCTGCTGGTCGACACCCTTGTAGTGTTGTAGTGCAGTGTATGAAGGGTGGCCTCAGCTGTAGCCATTCGCTAGGGACCATCATACAGTTGCGACATGAACTTTGAAAAAATGCAGAGACTGAATTTAGAAGTGGATTTTTTTGTTCCAGTAGGTTATGAACAGATAGACTTTTTTTTTTACTTTTTCCTGACCTCCGGAACTGATTAATTGGTTTTCAATGCATTTACAAATTTTTTTTAATTATGGTTTTGAACAGATAAAAGACTTTTTTTTACTTTTTTCTGACCTCCGGAATTGATTGATTTTCAATGCATTTACGATTTTTTTTTTAATTATGTCCCTGTACAGTATTTATGCCTTTAAAGTGGGTTTCAATGCATTCCTAGGGGAAACCACATTTTGGTTCACGAATTTCTCGCAATACGAAAAGTCCCGAAGAACGAATTAAATTTGTAAACCGAGGTAAATATGGAAGGGCTTTTGAGTAAGGCACAGTTAGGGAAGATTGTTTGGATACCAAATAAATTCCGCATATTTCATGGGAATATTAGTCCATCGACAAAGAAAGTTTTAAGTGTGCAGGATGTACAGTCAGGTCCATAAATATTGGGACATGGACACAATTCTAACATTTTTGGCTCTATACACCACCACAATGGATTTGAAATGAAACAAACAAGATGTGCTTTAACTGCAGACTGTCAGCTTTAATTTGAGGGTATTTACATCCAAATCAGGTGAACGGTGTAGGAATTACAACAGTTTGCATATGTGCCTCCAACTTGTTAAGGGACCAAAAGTAATGGGACAATTGGCTTCTCAGCTGTTCCATGGCCAGGTGTGTGTTATTCCCTCATTATCCCAATTACAATGAGCAGATAAAAGGTCCAGAGTTCATTTCAAGTGTGCTATTTGCATTTGGAATCTGTTGCTGTCGACTCTCAAGATGAGATCCAAAGAGCTGTCACTATCAGTGAAGCCATCATTAGGCTGAAAAAACAAAACAAACCCATCAGAGAGATAGCAAAAACATTAGGCGTGGCCAAAACAACTGTTTGGAACATTCTTAAAAAGAAGGAACGCACCGGTGAGCTCAGCAACACCAACAGACCCGGAAGACCACGGAAAACAACTGTGATGGATGAGCGAAGAATTCTTTCCCTGGTGAAGAAAACACCCTTCACAACAGTTGGCCGGATCAAGAACACTCTCCAGGAGGTAGGTGTATGTGGGTCAAAGTCACCAATCAAGAGAAGACTTCACCAGAGTGAATACAGAGGGTTCCCCACAAGATGGAAACCATTGGTGAGCCTCAAAAAAGGAAGGCCAGATTAGAGTTTGCCAAACGACATGTAAAAAAGCCTTCACAGTTCTGGAACAACATCCTATGGACAGATGAGACCGAGATCAACTTGTACCAGAGTGATGGGAAGAGAAGAGTATGGAGAAGGAACTGCTCATGATCCTAAGCATACCACCTCATCAGTGATCATGGTGGTGGTAGTGTCATGGCATGGGCATGTATGGCTGCCAATGGAACTGCTTCTCTTGTATTTATTGATGATGCGACTGCTGACAGAAGCAGCCGGATGAATTGTGAAGTGTTTCGGGAATATTATCGGCTCATATTCAGCCAAATGCTTCACAACTCATTGGACGCTTCACAGTGCAGATGGACAATGACCCAAAGCAGACTGCAAAAGCAACCAAAGAAGTGGAATGTTCTGCAATGGCCAAGTCCATCACCTGACCTGAATCCGATGGAGCATTTCACTTGCTGAAGATACAACTGAAGGGAAAATGCCCCAAGAACAAGCAGGAACTGAAGACAGTTGCAGTAGAGGCCTGGCAGAGCATCACCAGGGATGAAACCCAGCGTCTGGTGATGTCTATGCGTTCCACACTTCAGGCTGTAATTAACTGCAAAGGATTTGCAACCAAGTATTAAAAAGTGAAAGTTTGATTTATGATTATTATTCTGTCCCATTACTTTTGGTCCCTTAACAAGTGGGAGGCACATATGCAAACTGTTGTAATTCCTACACCGTTCACCTGATTTGGATGTAAATACCCTCAAATTAAAGCTGACAGTCTGCAGTTAAAGCACATCTTGTTTGTTTCATTTCAAATCCATTGTGGTGTATAGAGCCAAAAATGTTAGAATTGTGTCCATGTCTTAATAATTATGGACCTGAGTGTAATTTATAAGCAAAAGGGATGGAAATATAATTCAGTATTGACCCCCTTGGTGTGAACGGAGTATTCCCCCTCCAGGGAAGGACAATATTTTCGGGAAATGGATTAAAGGAAAAAAATGCACGTTAGTAAAACCGTACATATCACCACAACTACTTTGTACATCCAGGTGAATTTTTTTTTTTCAGGACAAATTTGGGCTTTCATTTGGTGGTGAATGGTAATGGATATCTCCTGATTTTTTTATTATCAAAGGAAAACTGGCCCAAAATAATAAAATGTAGCTACGTGTTTCTTGTTACTACCATAACCTACTACCAAAGGATGACCCAAAATACATTCTCCATCTCCTGACGATCGCAGCGATGCCATATACAGTCATGGCCGAAATTGTTGGCACCCTTGATATTTCTCCAGGAAATCATGTATTTCTCACGAAACGTATTGCATTAACACATGTTTTGCTATACACATGTTTATTCCCTTTGTGTGTATTGGGACAAAACAAAAAAAGGGAGGAAAGAAAGCAAATTCGACATAATGTCACACAAACCTCCAAAAATGGGCTGGACAAAAGTATTGGCACCCTTTCACAACTGCGGATAAATAAGAATGTTACAAGCATGTGATGCTCCTGTAAACTCACCTGGGGCAAGTAACAGGTGTGGGCAATATAGAAATCACACCTGAAAGCAGATAAAAAGGAGAGACGTTCACTTAACCTTTGCATTGTGTGTCTGTCTGTGCCACACTAAGCATGGACAACAGAAAGAGGAGACGAGAACTGTCTGAGGACCTGAGAACCAAAATTGTGGCAAAATATCAACAATCTCAAGGTTACAAGTCCATCTCCAGAGAACTAGATTTGCCTTTGTCCACAGTGCGCAACATTATCAAGAAGTTTGCAACCCATGGCACTGTAGCTAATCTCCCTGGTCGTGGACGGATGAGGAAAATTGATGAAAGATTGCAACGCAGAATAGTCCGGATGGTGGATAAGCAGCCCCAAACATGTTCCAAAGACATTCAAGCTGTCCTGCAGGCTCAGGGAGCATCAGTGTCAGCGCGAACTATCCGTCGACATTTAAATGAAATGAAACGCTATGGCAGGAGACCCAGGAGGACCCCACTGCTGACACAGAGACATAAAAAAGCAAGACTACAGTTTGCCAAAATGTACTTGAGTAAGCCAAAAGCCTTCTGGGAAAACGTCTTGTGGACAGATGAGACCAAGATAGAGCTTTTCGGTAAAGCACATCATTCTACTGTTTACCGAAAACGGAATGAGGCCTACAAAGAACAAAACACAGTACCTACGGTAAAATATGGTGGAGGTTCAATGATGTTTTGGGGTTGTTTTGCTGCCTCTGGCACTGGGTGCCTTGACTGTGTGCAAGGCATCATGAAATCTGAGGATTACCAAAGGATTTTGGGTCGCACTGTAGGGCCCAGTGTCAGAAAGCTGGGTTTGCGTCCAAGATCCTGGGTCTTCCAGCAGGACAATGACCCCAAACATACGTCAAAAAGCACTCAGAAATGGATGGCAAAGAAGCGCTGGAGAGTTCTGAAGTGGCCAGCAATGAGCCCAGATCTAAATCCCATTGAACACCTGTGGAGAGATCTTAAAATTGCTGTTGGGAAAAGGTGTCCTTCCAATAAGAGAGACCTGGAGCTGTTTGCAAAGGAAGAGTGGTCCAAAATTCCGGGTGAGAGGTGTCAGAAGCTTATTGATGGTTATAGGAAGCGACTGATTTCAGTTATGTTTTCCAAAGGGTGTGCAACCAAATATTAAGTTAAGGGTGCCAATACTTTTGTCCAGCCCATTTTTGGGGTTTTGTGTGACATTATGTCATATTTGCTTTTCTGCCTCTGTTTTATATTTGTTCCAATACATACAAAGGGAATAAACATGTGTATAGCAAAACATGTGTTAATGCAATACCTTTTTTGTGTGAAATACTTGATTTTCAGGAAAAATATCAAGGGTGCCAACAATTTCGGCCATGACTGTATGTGTGTGTTATGTGTTGTTTGTACCCGGAGTACGGCCCAGAAACAATAGTGCGCATTTTTTTTTTTTTTTTTACCTAAAACACACTGACACTGATACCAATAAAAAAAAAAAAATCCTGACCTTTGACCCTGACCTTTTGGCCTTGACCTTTGACCCTGACCTTGACCCAAACACTTACCCTGGCACTGAACTAAATCAAACCTTGATCTCAGTTTTTTTTCTTTATTTTTACTTTTCTTTTTTTATATTTCTTTCTTTTTTTTTCTTTTTTTTAACAAACATTTCTTTTCTCTCTCTATGCCAGGAGTTATAGAGATACAATGTATCTCTCTCCTCCATTCATAGAGAAAAACAAAAACAAGGGGGGCGGGCTGTACAGTGACTGATCACTGTCATAGCCAATCAGAGGCTATCACAGCGATCAAGTGACCCGGAATCGGGAGTCCTGGGTCCCGACCATTAGAACGGGACCCGGTGCTCTCAGTGACACCCCAATCTTTGTGCTGGGAGCGCGCAGTGCGGCGCGGTCCCAGCACAAAGACAGGACGGCCCCACGGAAAAAATGCGAGGCCGCGTGTTGATGTGATGTCGGCGTCAAGGGGGTTAAACGATCACATGAGGTGACGAACATGAACACAGCTGAAACGAATGACAAATGTCTGGCGAGATGGTATGTTACACCGACTGTGGCACAACAATTAGATACGTTGGAGAGATTGTGGGAATATGGGAACAATGGCACATCTATGGCACATCTATGGCGGGATTGCCCGAAAATACAGGATTTCTGGAAAGAAATAATTCAATGAATTCAGGAAATATGTGAGATCGCCATACAGAAAGACCCGTGGACGTGTTTATTGGATAACTCCGAGCCTTCGATGGAGCTGCATAAAAACGGTGTATTATATCATTTGATCCGTGCGGCTAAGGGCTCGATTCCCAAGTTTTGGCAAACTGCGGAGCCACCGAGAGTAAATGATTGGAGTTGAAAAAGGGCTTAAAATTTCGATTCTATACCTACTAGCCAGGCAAAAACCTTACTCTCCACCAGCTGCCCCACCCAACCTTGCCCAGGTCTGCCCCCAACCCCACCCCACCCACCAACCCCGCCCTGCCCCAAACCACGCCCCCTAAAGCTTATGAAATAAAATTTTTCCTTAGAATAAAGAGTCCAAAATATAAAAAACTGCATTTATAACATAGCTTTATTATGTCAATGTAAACATATCAGCAATAGCTTCATAGAGTCCAGAGGGCAAGTGGTTAACATAAAACAATGTAAACATAAAATGAAAATAAGTGTCCCCATCAGAGTCCCCCTTTACATCAGGTGTCCCCCATCAGAGTCCTCTTTTACATAAGGTGTTCCCATCAGAGTCCCCCTTTTGATCAGGTGTCCCCATCAGAGTCCCCCTTTACATCAGGTGTCCCCATCAGAGTCCCCCTTTACATCAGGTGTCCCCATCAGAGTCCCCCTTTATATAAGGTGTTCCCACCAGAGTCCCCCTTTACATCAGGTGTCCCCATCAGAGTCCTCCTTTACATAAGGTGTTCCCATCAGAGTCCCCCTTTACATCAGGTTTCCCCATCGAGTCCCCCTTTACATCCGGTGGTCCCATCAGAGTCCCCCTTTACATAAGGTATCCCATCAGAGTCCCCCTTTACATCAGGTGTCCCCATCGAGTCCCCCTTTACATCAGGTGTCCCCATCAGAGTCCCCCTTTACATCAGGTATCCCATCAGAGTCCCCCTTTATTTAAGATATTCCCATCAGAGGCCCCCTTTACATCAGGTGTCCCCATCAGAGTCCCCCTTTATATAAGGTGTCCCCATCAGAGTCCCCCTTTATTTAAGATATTCCCATCAGAGTCCCCCTTTATATCAGGTGTCCCCATCAGAGTCCCCCTTTATATAAGGTGTCCCCATCAGAGTCCCCCTTTACATCAGGTGTCCCCATAAGTGTAACCTCACCCTTTCCCCTTGTACTCACAGATCTTGTGAATGAAGCTTCTCCTTCTTTCCCTCCTTCATTCATGTGATAAGTCACATGACAAGGGGAGAGAGGAAGGACACTCTGGCTTCACTCCTTATGCTGACTGTCTATTGCCCCCTGCAGGCAGGAGGGAGGAGAAAGCCTAGTCCTCCCTCCAGCAAGTGTCAGCAGCTGCTCCCTGTGACAGGAGTGAAACTGCGATCACTCCAGTCACTGAGGAGCGGCACCTGCAGTGCGCCCCCCCTCAACACAGTGCTGCTGGTAGCACCCACCCCCCCACTCTCCGATGCGGTGCCTGGGACACACTCGCCCACATGTTATTTTCACTAGCCAAATGTAAGCAGGCGATTGGAAATTGCAAGCCCTGATCTATAGGATGGAGGAGTTCTGTCATATAGAGGAGGATAAAACAGAAACAGGAACATGTGGAGGAGTTGGTTAGACTTTAAAACATCTAAAAGATATCTGGAATTGGTTGGAGTTTAGGGGAAAAAGTGTAGAGAGAGTTTGACGGAGTATTTGAAAGGGATGGTGGAGGTGGGAGGGAAGGGACATAGATATAGAGGTATGAAAGAAGATAGATATTAGGTAAGGGGATGTGGACAGGGGTAACTGGAGGGGGGGAGGGTGCAGGTGGGAGGAAGGGGGGGTATGGTATAAGGTGATGAAAAATAGAATTCATGTATATATGAAGTTTTGTACTAAAAAATTTCAGTAAAAGATATAATTAAAAAAAAAGAAATGCTTCTTCCAAGAAATTGGTGTTTGTAGGAAGTCAAAAGGGTTTATGCCCATGTGGGAAAGACTATAAATTCCTAGATAAAAAGGCAGCAGCACAAGCTGACAGGGGGTTTCCACAAGAATCTGACAACGCTAGAATCCCCACTACAAGAGGAAGACCAAGAACCCATTTTACAGCAAACGCATGAAATGTCTGGAGTCCTGTTTGCTGTAGAAATCATGGACTAGCGATAACAGAAACAAAGTTACTTTATTTTGTACCCTAACTGCATGCAGTCGTTAGATAACAAGGGCAGCAGCACAAGCTGACAGGGAGTTTCCCCAAGAATCTGACAAAGAACACTAGAATCCCCACTACAAGACAGAGACCAAGAACCCATTTTACAGCAAACTCATGAAATGTCTGGAGTCCTGTTTGCTGCAGAAATTTTGGACTAACGATAACAGAAACAAAGTTACTTTATTTTTTTATCCTAACTGCATGCAGTCATTAGATAAAAAGGGCAGCAGCACAAGCTGACAGGGGGTTTCCACAAGAATCTGACAAAGACCACCAGAATCCCCAATAAAAGAGAGCATAAGACCAAGAACCCATTTTACAGCAAACTCATGACATGTCTGGAGTCCTGTTTGCTGCAGAAATCATGGACTAGCAATAACAGAAACAAAGTTACTTTATTTTGTATCCTAACTGCATGCAGTCATTAGATAAAAAGGGCAGCAGCACAAGCTGACAGGGGGTTTCCACAAGAATCTGACAAAGACCACCAGAATCCCCAATAAAAGAGAGCATAAGACCAAGAACCCATTTTACAGCAAACTCATGACATGTCTGGAGTCCTGTTTGCTGCAGAAATCATGGACTAGCAATAACAGAAACAAAGTTACTTTATTTTGTATCCTAACTGCATGCAGTCATTAGATAAAAAGGGCAGCAGCACAAGCTGACAGTGGGTTTCCAAATGAATCTGACAAAGAACACTAGAATCCCCACTACAAGAGAGAGAAAGACCAAGAACCCATTTTACAGCAAACTCATGAAACGACTGGAGTCCTGTTTGCTGCGGAAATCATGGACTAGCAATAACAGTGTCACGGCGCTGGCTCTTTCCCCCCCATCCTCTAGGCTTGCTGCCTGCCACCCCCCACCCCTCAGCAGCCCCTCTGTCCCGTTCATGCTGGGACTTCTAGTCCTCCTTGTCCCTGACACAGGCAGCCCTCAGCAGCCCCTCACCCCCCTGTCGACTGCAGTCTGGCCCCCTGCTGAGGGAATCCACAAACAAACCCCCACCCCCTCCCTTCCCCCTCCTGCACATCTTCCCAGGTTCCATGCTGGACAGGGACAAAGGCCTTGTTCCCTGTGCGGGTCTGGAGACCTGGTAGACAGGGCTCGTTGACATTGGCAACCTGACAGGAAGTCTCGGGTTACCACTGCAGCAGCCAGGCGCCCAGCTCTGTACTTAAGAGAGAGCAGGGCAACCCCTCCTGCTCTCCCCCTGGCTGCATGTGTGAGAGAAGGCTGTGCTGAGCGCCAGTTTCTCTCAGATGACCATCCCTCAGACCCCTTCTCCTCTCCCTGGCTGACCTGACTGTCTGTCTGCTGCTGGATCCCTCTTCTGTGTGGGGTGAACTCTCTGCTGCCTGGAATACCATCCCTGCCTGGATTTAACTCTTTGTTGCCCATGAGCCGAATGGACTTAACCCTTCCCTGCCTGGAGCTCCCTGTGTGGATTGACCCTGTTCTGCCAGTGTGGACTGTAGCCCTCTGTGTCTGGCTCCCTGCATCCAGTAAGTGAACTAACCCTGTACTGCCCAAAAGACTGAGCCCAATTCTCCCCAGGAACCCGAAGTCCCACAAAACCACCCCGCCCTTGCCTTACTGAACCCTGTGGATTACCATACCCCTGTTGTTCCATATTGCCTTCCAGAGAACTTTACTGTATTGCTGTGTCTGGTGTGGATCTGTGGACTTAAACTGTTGTCTGTGCCCCAAAAACCTCCCCAATAAACGCCCGCACATGGGGTTCTGTGCAATCCGTTTCCGTGTGCTCTCTGTTTCTCTTGACAAACAGAAACAAAGTTACATTATTCTGTACCCAAATTGCATGCAGCTATTAGATAAAAAGGGCAGCAGCACAAGCTGAAAGGGGGTTTCCAAAACAATCTGACAAAAAACACTAGAATCCCCACTACAAGAGAGAGACCAAGAACCCATTTAACAGCAAACTCATGAAATGTCTGGAGTCCTGTTTGCTGCAGAAATCATGGACTAGCAATAACAGAAACAAAGTTACTTTATTTTGTATCCTAACAGCATGCAGTCATTAGCTAGGAAATGATAGGTAGGGTGTACATGTGTGTAGGCATGTGCATTTATATCCATCTGAATGTCTTGTGTTTTATTTCTGTCACCATAAAGGCTCATACACATACTTGTATAAAGTGCGGCATGCGTACAGATGTAAGGTACTGAAAGCAGACTATCTGAGTTTGCACATTTACATCTGTACTAATGTGCCGCCTATTGAAAGCAAGAGCACCCATTTACGTCTATGGATGGCAGTACAGGGCCCCAGTTTTTTGGCTTTATTGCAAGAATTAGACGAACTGCAGGAATTAAGAAGAGATATCCCTTTCTTTGTCTTGTAAAGTAAGGAGGTATACATGCTTACCTTCACACCTGCAAAGAAAAACAAAACCTCCCACTTTGTGCTTTGAGCTCAGTATCAAATATTACTGATCCGGCCCAGACTCGCCCTTTGTAGAAGAATGTTTCCCTCCCAATTGAATTCTTCCTCAGAGATTTAGAGATTTTTATTATTTCTCTCTTCTGCTGTCAGCGATGGCATCTGAAGCTCTGAGAGCTGAGCTGGAATGTTCCGTCTGTCTGAACGTTTATACAGATCCTGTAAACCTGAAATGTGGACACAACTTCTGCCGGGTCTGTATTGATCGTGTTCTGGATACACAGGAGGGGTCTAGAGATTACTTCTGTCCTGAATGCAAAAAAAGGTTCAAGAGTCGGCCTGCACTGCAGAGGAACATAACGCTCTGTAACTTAATGGAGAAGTTGCTATCTGCTCAGCCAGATCAGGAGGAGTCCGGGGTCTTCTGTACTTACTGTGTGGACTCTCCTGTACCTGCTGTTAGATCCTGTCTACACTGTGAGGTTACTCTGTGTGATAAACACCTGAGAGCCCACAAAACGTCCCCAGAACACATCTTAACTGACCCCACCTTGTCCATGGAAAGCAGGAAATGCTCCATCCATAAGAAGATCTTGGAGTATTACTGCACCGTGGACAATACCTGTGTCTGTGTGTCCTGCTGTCTGATTGGAGAACACACAGGTCATAAGATGGAGTCGATGGATGAGGCTTCTGAAAAGAAAAAAAGTAAAATGAGAAATGTTCTTCTGACAAAGATAGAGGAGATGGAGGGAAGAGTCCAGAGTCTGCAGGAACACAGGAGGAAAGTAGAAGAAGAAGCAGCTGGTGACACCGAGAGAGTCACTGCCCTGTTTGGAGAGCTCAGGAGACGTATGGAAGACCTGGAGAAGAGAGTCCTGAGGGAGATCTCCGGGAGGGCAGAGCGGGCATCTTCCTCCATGTTGGATTTCATCCGGGATCTGGGAATAAAGAAGGAGGAGCTGTCCAGGAAGATGCGTGACATTGAGGAGCTGTGTAACATGACGGATCCACTGACTGTCCTACAGGAATCAGACACAGGTGACCTGTGTGATACTGAGGATGGAGATAATGAGGACAGAGAGAGACATGAGGAACTCCTCCATGATGGAGGGGGGCTGGATGTGGCTGGGATTATACACACGGGTTTATCTGATATAATAACAGAGGTAAATGTCATTTTCCATATACAGGAAGCTGCAGACATATTACTGGATGTGAGTACGGCATATAATTATCTCCATATATCAGATGACAGGAAAACTGTATCCTGGTCGGGTGAAAACCAAAATCGTCCAGAAACACCAGATAGGTTTCAGAGTTATCCTCAGGTGTTGAGCTGTCGGAGTTTCTCCTCAGGGAGACATTACTGGGAAGTGGATGTCGGGGGGTCAGATAAATGGAGAGTCGGGATGTGTTACCCCAGTATAGACAGGGGAGGAGATTGGTCATTTATTGGAAATAATGGGAAGTCGTGGTGTTTGTACAGGGATGGGAACCAGTATGGAGTGAGATATCGCCATAAACCTCTCCCCTTCCTTGGCAATATCTGTAGTAACAGATTTAGGATATGTCTTGAATATGAGGCCGGGCGGATCTCCTTTTATGATCTGGGTGACCCCATCCACCCTCTTCACACCTTTAATGCCACCTTCACTGAGCCCCTCCACGCCGGGTTATACGTTTATGGAGGTTGTATAAAGGTTTGTGGGGGGAATCGGGAGATGTGAGATATCTTCTGAGGCACCATGTATCTGTGCATCCTTGTTTGTGCCGGAACCATGATCCATAGAGTGCCCCCGGTCACTGATGGCTCCTGGTCTCGTACTAAAGATCAAGAGCTCCTGTCATGTGATTACTGTGATAGCCTGTGATTGGTTTTAACAGTAATCCCTTGTTTTAGAGCCCTCCCCATTTGTCTTGCTCCTGTGTGAGAAGGAAAAGATACATTGTATCTTCGGAGAAGAACAAATTAATCAATATATAGATAAAATAGCTACAATAAGTCAGGGTTTGGTGCAGGTTAGTGTCAGGGTAATGCTCAGGGTCAATGGTTGAGGTCAGGGTCGAAGGTTGAGGTCAGGGTCAGTATGTTTTAGGTAGGATTAAAAATAAATGTTTTTTATTGGGGTTGGTGTTGGTAAAAAGCAAACTGTGTAGTAATGTTTTTGAACCCTACTACGGGTACAAAGAATAAATAATGCACACATATTCGGTATCGCCATGAACCTCAGGAGTCCAGGAATTCATTTTAGGGTTTTTCTGTTGGTGGATTACGGTGACAGCAAAATTATACCGCTAAAATTACAAAAGAAACATTTTTTTTTCACGATTTTGGTCGAGTTTTCCTTTGATTAGAGATGTTTTCTTACCAGTGAGTACGAGTACCGATACTTTCGGTCAAGTACTCTGATACAAAATGAATGGGCTCAGATCGCTCTGCAAAGAATTGCATGCAATTTGAAAAGGGATGTGGTGTGATTCCTGTCCGAATCGCATGCGGTTTCCCACACAGCTCCTGTGACATTGAGCCTGAGTGCACGTAGGAGCTGAGTGGGAAACCTCCTTGCATGATGGGTTCCACCAGCTCCGGCTCCCGATCCCGCTGTGGACATCAGTGGTCCCAGCTTGGGCTCCTCCTGCTCCCCCCATGGCTCTCTCCCCCCAGCCTCCAGAGGTTTCCCCCCCCCAGCCTCCAGCTGCTCTCTCCCCCGGCCCCCAGCCTCCAGAGGTTCTCTCCCCCCAGCCTCCAGCTGTTCTCTCCCTCCAGCCTCCAGTGGCTCTCTCCCCCCAACCCCCAGTGGCTCTCTTCCTCCAGCCTCCACTGGCTCTCCCCCCCAGTCCCCAGTGGTTCTCTGCCCCAGCTTCCAGCTGCTCTTTCCCCCCAGCAGCTCTCTCCCTCCTGCCTCCAGTGGTTCTCTTGGCAATCTGGTACAATGGGACCGGGGGGAATGGGGAGGGGGTCCAGAAGATGGCTGGAGGCTGGGGGGAGAGAGCTGCTGGGGGGAAAGAGTCGCTGGAGGCTTAAGGGAGAGAGCCGCTGGAGTCTGGGGGATAGAGCCACTGGAGGCTGGGGAGAGAGAGCCACTGGGGTCTGAGGGCAGAGAGTCACTGGAAGCTGGGGGGAGAGAGTCGCTGGAGGCTGAGGGAAGAGAGAGCAGCTGGAGACTGGGGGGAGGGAGAGCCGCTAGAGGCTGGAGGGAGAGAGAGCCACTGGAGGCTGGGGGGAGAGAGCCATGAGAGAGGCAGGAGGAGCCCAAGCCATGATCCTTGATGTCCACAGTGGGATCAGGAGCCGAAGCTGGTGGAACCCATCATGCAAGGAGGTTTGCTGCACTGCTCCTGTATGAACTCAGGCTTAAGGTCACTATGGCAAGCCTGGATTTACACAGGAGCTGTGTGGGAAACCACATTTGGACAGGAATCACATCGCATTCCTGTTCAAATCACAATCAATTAGTTTTACCCTCAGGTGGGAATGGGTTAAACAACAAGGAGACACTAGAGGTCTATGTATAAACGTTCGTTCTGCAGATGTGACAAAGATCAGCATATTTAGAGAGAAAATCACCGTATTTCATTACTATACGTAGCTCCTATTTCACCAGTGCCACCTAGTGCCCATAAAGCATTTTTTTTCCTGATTGAGGTATTTTAGAAAGCTATACCGCATTTTGGCCACTAGATGGAGCTGGTGGCGGGAGGAATTAACCTATTAGAAATAATACTGGGAAATTCCAGCCAGCTTGGGTGATTACTTATGGCATTCAGCCAACAAATGTATTATGCATAAACCCGACAGTGTGACAAGCTAAGCGCTGCACATTCTCTGACTATTGTTACATTTTGGGCTTTTTTTTCATCGTTTATATGCTGGCTGAAAGCAATTTTAAGGAAAGTATTGGGGGATTTAAATCCTTTAATAGAATAAAGGAGTGGGAGGGGCTTAAGCTGGTATCCTGCAGGTTTCTTTAATATAAATAAAAGTAAGATTTCTACCTCTGATCACTATGATTGGGTGGAATATTGAGATTTGTCTCATTCCATATTATTAATACATTTACAATGAGTTTGTTCTATTGATTATTTTATTGTGAGAATAAATAGAAATGAATAATCGATCTACAAATAGAAAGAGATGAAAATCGATGGAAAAATCTCCGTGGAAACATGAAGAAATGATCCCGAGATTTACTAGTGACAGAAAACATGGGATTTATCCCCAATATAATGATCTGACTATAATAATGTCTGATGAATAGAACCGGAATGTGTCCCCAATATCATGTGTCCCCATAGAATGGATCCCCAATAGAATTCTATTGTATCCCTTTTGTAATGGATCCTAACAATGTGTCCCCGTAGAATGGATCACCAATAGAATTCTATTGTATCCCTTTTATAATGAATCCTAATATAATGTGTCCCCATAGAATGGATCACCAACGGAATTCTAATAAATCCCTTTTATAATGGATCCTAATATAATGTGTCCCCATAGAATGGATCACCAGTAGAATTCTATTGTATCCCTTTTATAATGGATCCTAAAATAATGTGTCCCCATTGAATGGATCACCAATGGAATTCCACTGGATCACTTTTATAATGGATCCTAATATAATGCATCATTGTGATGTTGTATCTTATAATCACTAGATGTGTCCTGGTGATGGGAGGAGGAATTAGGAAATAAAATTGTTTTCTGTGAATGGAAATTTTGTGTGATTTCTATGCCGATGGATCAACTTGATGGGTGCTGGGCATATTTGCCGTGAGGCAAACAAGGCATTTGCCTTGGGTGGCATTTTTCAGGGTGCTGCCCCCTCCCGAAAGAAAGGATGCTGGTTGTTCTGGGTCATGCTGAGGAGGCTCTGAAGGGCACCAGGGCTGGGCAGCAGGTGGAAGAGTGGAGTGAGGGGAACCAGTGGAGCAGCTGTGAGACTCCGAGAAGGGAGCTGGGATTCCAGAGAGCTGTGATGGTGAGTCTCCCTCCTTCTCTCCTGGGGGGAAGGGGTTTGGTGGGCAGTGGTGTGTGTGGGGGGTCACAGGTGGAGATGGGGGGTGGTGGCCAGGGGAGTGGAGGTCAGCAGATTTGTGTTGCCTAGGGCAGCACAAAACTTAAAAACACCACTGGTGTTGGGGTGTCAGGGATTGGGGAGTATCATCTACTTGGTAAGAGGCTAAAGTGGTGAGAGGGCTTCCCCTGAACCCGTGATCCAAACCCTCTGATATAGAACAATAGAATAGAAGGGCACAGATTCCAAATGTCTGGTCAGCAGGTACACACTGGTAGAAGTGTACCTAAGTGTACCTAATGATAAAGATGGAGCCAAAGAGCAGGGTGAAGATGACACCAAGGAGCACAGGTGTTGGAGTGGTCACCGCAGAGGTGTAGGGTGAAGATGACACTAAGGACCACAGCTGTTTGAGTGGTCACCGTAGAGGTGTAGGGTGAAGATGACACTAAGGACCACAGCTGTTTGAGTGGTCACCGTAGAGGTGTAGGGTGAAGATGACACTAAGGACCACAGCTGTTTGAGTGGTCACCGCAGAGATGTAGGGTGAAGATGACACTAAAGACCACAGCTGTTTGAGTGGTCACCGTAGAGGTGTAGGGTGAAGATGACACTAAGGACCACAGCTGTTTGAGTGGTCACCGCAGAGGTGTAGGGTGAAGATGACACTAAGGACCACAGCTGTTTGAGTGGTCACCGCAGAGGTGTAGGGTGAAGATGACACTAAGGACCACAGCTGTTTGAGTGGTCACCGCAGAGGTGTAGGGTGAAGATGACACTAAAGACCACAGCTGTTTGAGTGGTCACCACAGAGGTGTAGGGTGAAGATGACACTAAGGACCACAGCTGTTTGAGTGTTCACCACAGAGGTATAGGATGAAGATGACACTAAGGACCACAGCTGTTTGAGTGGTCACCGCAGAGGTGTAGGGTGAAGATGACACTAAGGACCACAGGTGTTGGAGCGGTCAACACAGAGGTGTAGGGTGAAGATGACACTAAGGACCACAGCTGTTTGAGTGGTCACCGCAGAGGTGTAGGGTGAAGATGACACTAAAGACCACAGCTGTTTGAGTGGTCACCACAGAGGTGTAGGGTGAAGATGACACTAAGGACCACAGCTGTTTGAGTGTTCACCACAGAGGTATAGGATGAAGATGACACTAAGGACCACAGCTGTTTGAGTGGTCACCGCAGAGGTGTAGGGTGAAGATGACACTAAGGACCACAGGTGTTGGAGCGGTCACCACAGAGGTGTAGGGTGAAGATGAAGTCACATTGGGGGAATCATCAGAGGCAAGTCATAGTCAAGAAATAGTTGGGTCAGCAATAGAAAGGCAAGGCAGGAGCAGGTCCAAGACAGGCTGGGTCAGTAGCAGGCAGGCATGTGAAATCAGGTCCAAGGACAAGCCAGTTCAGAAATAGATAAGCATAGAACAGCGGGACCAAAGGCAAGAAGGACAATAACAGGAATGCAGAGTAGAGAAAGGTCCAAGAGCAAGCTGGGTTAGCAACAGAAAGGCAAGGCAGGAGAAGGTCCAAGGCAGGCTGTGTCAGTAACAGGCAGGCATCCAAAGATAGGTCCAAGGACAAGCCAGGTCAGTAATGGAATGGCAGAAAAACAGTTTTGGGTCAATAGCTAAAGGCCATCCAGCGAATTCCTATCTTAGCTCTTAAATAGAACTTCTGGTGTTAGGCAAGCTTGCCCCTTCACCCGTGTGCCAATGAATCTGTTCTATGTGCCCGCATGAGTTAGGTCATTTGTGCAGGCACACACAAGTGACCCTAAATGTTAGATATCAGAGTATGTGCAAGCATGCGTCATCTTCTGAAGCCATGTTAGGATGTCAGTTGGCAGGTAGAGGGTACAGGTGTCAGTGCTAGGGTCAACACATTAGGGTTCCGAGAACATTTCTAAAATTAGGGTTCCAAATTTGAACCCCATAGAAGACAAGGGGATTCAAATGTTTAAAAAAACAATTCTGGCCATTGTCTGGCCTAATAGGCAAGAGATTGTCAAACAAATGACATGGAGTGGTGGGCACTGCCCTGGGGGATATGTTCCACAGAAAAAAAATGATTAAAATTTTCTGCAGAGATTTTAGCAAAGCTTAAAAATGAAACATTAAAAATGCAAATCTTCACTGAATAGCATGGCTGGGGGGGGGGGGGGGGCTGACCCTGCCTGTGACGTGGCACATGCCTGTAATGTATGACAGTTCCTGGCCCAATAAATAGACCAGATCAATAAATAGACCAGGATTCCATCCTTCTATACAGGGCGCTTATCCTAGACGAGGGTCTGCTGTAGATTTTAATGAGGGACCCCCCACAAAAAAATGAAAAAAAAAAAAAAAAAAAATAGACGTGGAGTTTTCCTACAATTCATACTAATCCCTTTAGGTCTGGTTTGAATCTTAATGGGGACACCATAAAACAATTGGTGTAAGGACCCCCAAACTCCACACAAGTACCTTTAGGTCAGGTATGGATTATAAGGGGAAAGGCTATGCAAACATTTAGATCCTTATCTGAGTATGCAGTCTGGTAGGCCAGGAAAGGGGGAGATGAGCATGCACTCCCCCCTGAACCATACAAGGCCACATGCCCTAAACATGGGAGAGGGGACTTTACTAGGGGGTACCAATGTTGATGAGAACAAGGGCCTCTGCCCACAACCCAGACCTAGTGGTTGTAGGGGTCTGTGAGTGAGGGGTTTATTAGCATCTGGAAGACCCCTTTACCAATACAGGGCACCCAGATACTACCCCCTGATGTGAATGAGTATAATTATTCATAAAGAGAGTAAAGTGTAAATGTAGACAAAGAGAAGTTTTGACAAATCCTTAAAAAAACAAGATCGGTGTAAGGGCTGATGATTTTTTTTTTCTTCCAGCTTTTTTGAAAATTAAAGTACTTTCTTTTTATTGTTTTTATTCACACTTTTTGAATGAGTGAGTGAGAAGTGAGCAGGGGTATGATGCTGTCACATCTCAGATTCCAATAAACCGCACGTCCGCAATCCCCACAACCACCGGGCCAGGGTTGTGAGGAAGAGGCCCTTGCTGGGGGGAGCACATCCCCATGTTGAGGACATGTGGCCTGGTATGGTTCAGGAAGGGGGCACATACTCCCCCTCCCTATCCCTGGCCACCAAGCATGCTTGAATTAGGGTATTGTGTGGATTTTTTCCACTTACACTATTTTTTTTTTTTTGCATTGGGTCTGTTGGGGCTGGGCTCCTGCTACTTAAAAAGCTGCTCAGAAGCTGCTCAGCTGTCAGTTAATTACCAGCTACTTGTTTTCTCCGAAGTGACTCACCTGGATACCATTACCTGCTTCATTAGTCCAGCCTACATCCAGCCCTTTTTTTATATTTTACCAGCTTGCCCTTGTGTGGTCTGTGATCTCCAGTGTGTTTCTGCCTGTCTTCCTATGTACAACTCGGTGTGGCTGACTTCTCTTCCAATTCCTGTTCCCCATTTTTGGCTCCTGACTATGCTGACTTTTGGTTTCCTGACTCTGGCTCATCTGATTACCCACGCTGGCATCCGAACCCTGGCTTCTGTTTTGACTACGTTCCTGATCTAGATTATATTTCATTAAAAGTGTGATTTTAACTGCACTTTCTGTCTCCGCCTGGTTCATGGTTCCTGATAGAGTCCTCTTAAAATTCATAGCAGACCTGAAGAGCCTTGTATGAATTAGAAGAACACCCCATGTTTTTTTTAAAAATATCTCCTCCCGTTTTCTTACATGGCCAGGGACTCCCAGCTCTGTATGTGATATCACTGGTGGTTATGGACTCATGGTACCTGCACTTGCTGACGTCTTTAACAGCGGAAAGCTGTCACGAACCTATAATAGCAGACGTAAATTTAGTTTCCTCCTCTGTCCTCCCCTCATGTTAAAGGCTAGTTAGTTTAGTCCTAGCTCAGACACTCCATTTTTCTTCCATGTTCCTCAATCAGTGTTAGTTCTTCACAGAGACAGGGAAAGTCATTGCCTTCTTACATTTCAAGAGACTGGAAAACATGCAGTTTTCTGCACAAAAAATTGTGTTGCATTTGCCTTCTGTTTCTTATTGAAGAGTTAAGATGCCTGTGGATGGTGCCAAGTCATCAAGTGACCATACTGTCTGGACAGACTAGGTCTAAGCTATGTCAATGCATAGTGCAGCATTTGATATAGAACAAAGACTATTTGGGTATTTTTTCACCTTGTGGGTATTTGTTCACCTGTCTTATAATGGCACTGAGACAGCAGTTATTTGTCCCAGCTATGTTTTAAAATGGCTTCTGTTCTGCCAGTTCTCGGCCGGCATCTAGGTAGTAAATCCAAGAGGTGAAATGATCATCTTCTGCTCTTCCGATCTTACTACACAGTGTTCCATTGGAGCAAATAGCAGATCATTGCATACATATTGCTTTGTCATGAGTGATGTCACAACCCTTCCTGTTAGTATGGAGGCCGGAATACAGCTGTTACAGACCTGTGTGCAGGCCCAGACTGGGACAAAAAATAGCCCCGGGCATTTTGGACTCAGCAGTCCCAAGCCCGGTGACCCTTTCCTCAGAGTCTGGTGGTGGAACGCCAGGGCTGGGCTGCAAGAGAGACCTTTGCAACCCTGGTAGTTCTGCCCCTAGTGTCAGTAGGTTTTAGTTTATACTTTCTTTATATTGAGAGAGAGAGAGAGGGAGGGAGAGAAGGAGGGAGGGAGAGAAAAGAGAAGGGAGAGGGAGAGGGGGGAGAGAGATAGAGAGAGAGAGAGAAGGGAGAGATAGAGAGGGGGGAGAGAGAGGGAGAGAGAGAGGGGGTGAGGGGGAGAGGGAGAGAAAGAGAGAGATGGATGGAGAGAGAGAGACAAAGGAGAGAGAGAGAGAGAGAGAGAGAGAGAGAGACAAAGAAGGGGAGAGAGAGAGAGAGAGAAAAGAAAAAGAGAAAGAAAGAAAGAAAGAAAGAAAGAAAGAAAGAAAGAAAGAAAGAAAGAAAGAAAGAAAGAAAGAAAGAAAGAAAGAAAGAAGTCTGCCGGGGAGTGTGGGCGGGGCAGGCAAAGGAGGAGAGAGCGGGAGGAGGAGGGGCAGAACCAGCTTTCTCTCTCCTCCTCCGCTTGTGGTGGTGGGGGGAAATGTCAGCACTGGGACAGTCTATCCTGACAGATCCTCCACAGCAGCCGCAGGGAGGGGGGAACCCGGCAGCAGCGCAGCAAGAGATGAGGAAGGGCCAGCCATGGGGGAGCATGCAGGAGCCCAGAGCAGGAGGATATGGACAGGAGGGGTGACCGGGAGGCACATAGAGGAACAGGGCCGTGCATTTCTCACCTGCTGCCACTGAGTGCCTGCAGGAGGGAGAGGTGGAAAAGCAGGCATTCAGTGACTGCAGGTGAGAAATGCACGGTTCGGTTCCTCTATGTGCCTTCCGGTCACCCCTGTTATCCAGGAGGCCCCGGCCCACCAGGCAAATGCCCGGTGTTCCCTGTGGCCAGTCCAGGTGAAAGGTCTGGACTGCATGCAGGCCAGTTAAGCACCCGGACTCTTCTACTAGGAAGCCATGCTGTTGTCGTAGATGCAGTATTTCGTTTAGCACTTCCTGCTGAAATTTGCAACACGTTCTCTGAAAAAGACATCATCTGGAAGGGAGCATATGCTGCTCTAAAACCTGAATATATCTTACAGCATTGATTGAGCCTTTTCAGATGTGCAAGCTTCCCATTCCATACCATCTAATGCCCCTTATACCATCAGTGATGCCGATAACAAGCCAGAAGGTCCCTTCACTCTTTAGTTCTGGGAATGCGACGCCCATGGTTGCCAGAAAAAATGTCAAGTTTTGATTCCCCTGACCACAGAACGGTTTTCCACTTTGCAACAGACCATTTTAGATGAGCTTTGGCTCAGAGAACAGTTTTACACTTTGCACCAGACCATTTTAAATAAACAGTTTTCCACTTTGCAACAGACCATTTTCAATGATCCTTAGCCCAGAGAAGACGGTGTATCTGAATCAAGTTCAGATATGACCTCTTCTTTCCATGATAGAGCTTTACCTTGTATTTATAGCACCCTCCTAGATAGCTAGGGGAAGCTAGAGTCCAATGTATAGTTAGGAGGGCAGAATAGCAACCTGAGTAAATTGTCAGCAGGGTTCATATTTGGGTCAGGGCTGAGAGGCTCTGCAGACCAGCTCTCTGATACCCCCTCCTGATCTAGAGACTCGGGAGAAGTCTTTAGAACTCAGTGGGAAGGAGTGAGGAGTGGCTGATTTGTATGCTTAAGGGACCCCAACCAATCCCCAAGCAGGAGGCGTGGCAAGGGATTGGGACAGCTTTTAACTATAGGTGATTTTGCTCAGCAGGAGAGTTCAGGTGGAAGATGAAGTGAGAGGCTGCAGAGCAGGAGCCTGGAAGGGGGCCCAGATGGGAAGGGGCTCACCTACAGACAGAAGAGCTGGAAAGGAGGAAAGCTCAGGACCTCATCGGCCCCCAGAGTGAGGACCATCTGTACAGCAGGGAAGGAGTGAACCAGTGGAAGGCCTAAGAGCAGCCACCAACCCATCAGCTCACAGACAGAGGTCTGAGTGAGTAGACCTAAACCCTCTGGGCCAGAAAGGGGATGGACCACTCTATTGGGAAACTGGATTAGCTTGCTACCCAGGACTGTCTTATATTTAAAGTGAAAGGTACTGGATCCCCTGCCTAGGGATTCCTTCAGACAGCTGGATAGAAGAGGCGTATTTGGGGTCTGGGGTGGTACACCTGGAGATGCTGGCTAGCTCTCCAAGAAAATAATTTTTGCTGTTAAAGAGACTTGATAATAGTTTCAGTGAGTTTTTCCTTAGTTGCCGTTCTCTTGGGCATCCCATGCAACGCGTAACCGATCCAAGTTCAATTCCCATAATAAAAGAAAAGAAAACAAGCTCAAGGACTGGTTACTATCTCCTGGATGCAAGTTTGTGTGGAAAATACATGTTGCCTGGCTGTGCGGAACTATAGGGGGACCCAAAACTTCAGTGACTCCTAAGGGGGTAGTGCTACATATTTTTATATCCAGTCATGTTACTGACCTGTTGCCAATTAGCCTATTTAGTTCCAAAATGTTTTTCCAGCATTTCCTTGTTAGTCCCGCTTTGTGTTGCCCTGTCCCAACTTTTCTGAGACGTGTTGCTGCCATCAGTTTCAAAATGACCTGTTTTTTTTTTGCTTAAAATGGTCCATTTTCTCATTTTAAACATTTGATTCTTTTTCTATTTTCTGTTGTGAGTAAAATACGGGTTTATGAGATTTGCAAATCATTGTATTCTGGTTTTACGTAGATTTTACACAATGTCCCAACCTTTTTTTTTTTTTTAGAATTGGGGCTGTAAATAATATAACAGCGATGCCTTAAATTCATAGCACCAAAGAGACGCCGCATCCAATAAAATATTTGCTAACACAAACATTTCTAAAAAAGCATCTATGTTTTAAAACTAAGACAGTTTCTGCGCGTGTCAGCACAATGAAATGACAGTGACATTCTTTATTATAGATGAGGATCTTCATTTTCACACGGGAAATGGCTTCAAGCAGTTACTTCAACATGTTTTGCCCCTAGGCTTTGTCAGGAAGAATAGTATCACTGCACATGTGAAAAAGGATGCACCTCGAAATCTCAAAACACAAACAAACTATACAATATGATATTAAATTCTCATCACTGTTTTCATCCTCACCAAACTGACCACATCCAAACACAGCTGGTGGTCAGTTGCATCCACCAATCCTGTGAAGGGCCCCCCCACACCCGTACAGCACCTCAATCCGACCCAAAAGAGAGGCAAAAAATAGAGGAGAAACAAGAGGAATAGATTGCTAACAATCTACAATGTATTAAAAAAAAATGAAGAACATGTCACGTCAGTATTGAACCCGGATATCCTATGAATGCTGTATACATGTACAACTATGAACATAACACGTAATCACGGACTTTGCGCGGACATATAGAACAGGAACTGAGTACCATAAAAACAACTTTATTATATACCATTAAAAATCTATTAAACAACGTAAAAAATTACTCTCTACATAGGGATCACAACAAGCAAGGATTCCGATTACAGGTCACACATTGACTCAACGCATTTCGGGAATCCTTCTTGAGAAGCACATGTGACAGAATCAGTACACTGGAACCCACTCCTGATCTTTAATAGAGTCATCAACCAGTAGGAAAGCATGGCATTCATAGCATATATACATTATATTGCCAAAAGTATTGGGCCAGCCCTTCAAATCATGGGATTCAGGTGTTCCAATCTCCTTCAAATCATTGGATTCAGGTATTCCAATCCCCTCCATATCATGTGATTCAGGTGTTCCAATCCCCTCCATATCATGTGATTCAGGTGTTCCAATCCCCTCCATGGCCACAGGTGTATACAATCAAGCCCCTAGGCATGCAGACTGCTTCTACAAACATTGGTGAAAGAATGGGTCGCTCTCAGGAGCTCAGTGACTCCAAGCGTGGTCCCGTGATAGGTGGCCACCTGGGCAATAAGTCCATCCGTGACACTTCCTGGCTACTAAATATTCCACGCTCAACTGTTAGTGGGATTATAACAAAGTGGAAGCAACTGGGAACAACAGCCACTCAGCCACCAAGTGGTAGGCCACGTCACATGACAGGGCGGGGTCAGCGCATGCTGAAGCGCACAGTGCGCAGAAGTCACCAACTGTCTGCAGAGTCAATAGCTAAAGACCTCCAAACTTGGTGTGACCTTCAGATGAGCCCAACAACAGTGCGTAGAGAGCTCCATGGAATGGGTTTCCATGGCCGAGCAGCTGCATCCAAGCCTTCCATCACCAAGTGCAATGCAAAGCGTCGGATGCCGTGGTGTAAAGCACGCCGCCACTGGACTCTAGAGCAGTGGAGAAGTGTTCTCTGGAGTGACCAATCACTCTTCTCTGTCTGGCAATCTGATGGACGTGTCTGGGTTTGGTGGTTGCCAGGAGAACGGTACTTGCCTGACTGCATTGTGCCAAGGGTACAGTTTGGTGGAGGGGGGATTATGGTGTGGGGTTGTTTTTCATGGGTTGGGCTTGGCCCCCTAGTTCCAGTGAAGGGAACTCTTAAGGCGTCAGCATACCAAGACATTTTGGACAATTTCATGCTCCCAACTTTGTGGGAAGAGTTTGGGGATGGCCCCTTCCTGTTCCAATATGACAAAACAAAGTCCATAAAGACATGGAGGAGCCAGTTTGGGGTGGAGGAACTTGACTGGCCTGCACAGAGTCCTGACCTCAACCCCATAGAACACCTTTGGGATGAATTAGAGCGGAGACTGCGAGCCAGGCCTCCTCCCCCGACATCAGTGCCTGACCTGACAAATGTGCTTCTGGAAGAATGGTCCAACCTTCCCATAGACACCCTCCTAAACCTTGTGGATGGCCTTCCCAGAAGAGTTGAAGTTGTTATAGCTGCAAAGGGCGGACCAATACTTTTGGCAATATAGTGTACTATATGTTGCCCATAGAGGTGAAAAAGAGTAAGCCAGGTGTGAAGCCACTGCCTCTGGATGGAAAATTCAGGTACATTTAGTAAACAGCCAATGGTTTTGTACACATAATCTTAAAATAAAAAGACCAACTTCCCAATGGGGAACCAACCAGACCCAACGAGAGTAAGTCACCATAAAAACAGCACGGTAGTCAAAGTAGTCAAGGCTGGACTCATGTGAACTGACTTTGTTTCTAAGATACTTATCAAGAGTCCCCTCTTAGGAATATAGGTGCCTTGTCCCCATATGGTTTCAAACTCTTTGTCGTGTTGTGACGTAACTCTAAGCATTACGTCACAGCATGACGTGTGCTTCCTGTATTGCGGCTTGACGTCACCAGCGTACTCTACAAGTTACGTCACATGTCGTGACGTAACACGTAGAGTACGCCGGTGACGTCAAGCCGCAATACAGGAAGCACACGGGCCGCCATCTTGGTATAGGGAAACAGCATTCGAAAACACAAAGAGTTTATCCTGCAGTGTCCCAGTTGGACACTATCAAATGTGAGTGGAAATTTTTGTATTTTAATAAAAGGTGTTTTATTTACAATACTACACTAAGAGGCGTATCGTATGTATGGAGTGGAGTTGGAGGCGATGGTAAGCTGAAGAGCTGGAAGAGCAGTAATACACCTGATAGTAAGCTGACGGTGGAAGAACAGTTACATCTATATACAGTTGTGTTCAAAATAATAGCAGTGTGTTGAAAAAAGTGAATACAGCTCAAAATATTTCTAAAAGCTTTTATTTCCATCCACACAAATGCATTGGGAACACGACACATTCTATTCCAAATCACAACATGAAGAAAAATATATCAAATTTGTGTTCTTCTTCTAAAAAAATGGAAGAAAAGTGAATATTAGACGGTTCAAAAAAATCGCAGTGTTTGTATTCTTCTTTACAAACTCAAACATTCACTATATAAACTGAGAAATGTTTGAAGATTTTGCTTTCCTTTGAATGACTTCATGAATATTTGGTTGTAGTCGCACTGTTTCTGAGAACTGCTGTACATCTGTGTTGCATGGAGTCCCCCAACTTCTGGCCCCTGTGATCAGGTATTCCAGCCCAGGATGATTGGACCACATTCCACAGTTCTTCTCTATTTCTTGGTTTTGCCTCAGAAACGGCATTTTTGATGTCACCCCACAAGTTTTCTATTGGATGAAGATCCCGGATTGGGCTGGCCACTCCATAACGTCCATCTTGTTGGTCTGGAACCAAGATGTTGCCCGTTTACTGGTGTGTTTGGGGTCATTGTCTTGTTGGAACACCCATTTCAAGGGCATTTCCTCTTCAGCATAAGGCAGCCTGACCTCTTCAAGTATTCTGATGGATTCAAACTGATCCATGATCCCTGGTATGTGATAAATAGGCCCAACACCGTAGTATGAGAAACATCCCCATATCATGCTTCACGGTCTTCACAGTGTACTGTGGCTTGAATTCAGTGTTTGGGGGTCGTCTGACAAACTGTCTCCGCCCACTAGACCCAAAAAGAACAATCTTACTTTCATCAGTCCACAAAATGTTGCACCATTTCTCTTTAGGCCGGTCAATGTACTCTTTGGCAGATTGTAACCTCTTCAGCACACGTCTTTTTCCCAACAGTGGGACTTTGCGGGGGCTTCTTGCAGATAGCTTGGCTTCACATCGGCGTCTTCTAATTGTAACAGTCCTCACAGGGAACGTCACACCTTCTTTCATCTTCCTGGAGCTGATTGTTGGCTGAGTCCTCACAGGGAACGTCACACCTTCTTTCATCTTCCTGGAGCTGATTGTTGGCTGAGTCCGCCCCATTTTGGCTATTCTTCTATACATTCCAATGGTAGTTTTTCACTTTCTTCCACGTCTTTCAGGTTTTGGTTGCCATTTTAAAGCATTTGCCATCATTTTAGCTGAGCAGCCGATCATTTTCTGCACTTCTTTATATGTTTTCCCCTCTCCAATCAACTTTTTAATCAAGGTACGCTGTTCTTCTGAACAATGTCTGGAACGACCCATTTTCCTCAGAATTTCAGAGAGAAATGCACTGTAACCAGCATGTACAACATTTTCTGCCTTCCTTCCTTAAATAAGGGCAATAATTGCCACCTGTTTATCAAAGAATGAATGACCTCACTAATAGAACTCCACACGGCTATTATTGTGAACACGCCCCTTTCAATGAGTGATTCAATGACACAGAATCAGCAGCATGCATGTCATGACTGTTGGGTCTGTTGGATTTCTATGACTCTACTACACCTGCTAGGAAATTATTTGCCATGTAGAAATATCATTTCCACCAAAAACAGAGATTGATCCGGTTAGTGATGTCTGACGGCTAGTATTTTCAACACAACTGTACCTACCTGATCAAAAGGGAAAAGCGCACTTTGACCCGGGATACAGGTTAGACATTAAGGTGAGCGCAATCGTGTGTCGGGGGTGTGTGGACTCTGAAGAGGGACACTATTGCACTTCGGTTGGATTTGAATATCACATGAAGCACGGCAGTATTAAAGGCACAATTCACTGTTTAACCATTAGCCGCCCGGCCAATGGCCGTTTGGCGGCTTCAGATGTGCTCCTCCATTCCGGGTGCACGCCATTTGGCGTGATCCCGCACATGCGCCGTTTGCGCTAGTGCAGAGCGACGCAGCAGTGCGATCTGTCACCGGCCGTGCACCTTGGACACGGCCGATGACAGATCCGAGTACCGGCTCCCGTTGCTGGTACCATGTGACCTGCTGTGACCAATCACAGCAGGTCACATGACAGTTGTATACAATGGATGGCTTCATACATGATGCCATCCATTGTATACTAGTGCCTAGCTGTGAATGGTCACAGCTAATCACATGCACATGTCATGTGATTAGCTGTGACCAAATCACAGCTAAGCACAAAAAAAAAAAAAAAAAAAGCTGAATGAATCGATTTCATTCAGGTAAATGCTTGCTTATAGCAAAGTAATTCTTTGCTATAAGCAAATTGTGTAAAAAAAAAAAAAAAAAATACTGATCACTTCCCCAAAGTAGTACAGTGTTACTATGATAACATTGTACTATTTTGGTCATAGTAAAATATGAAAAAAAATCTTAAAAAAAATAAAAAAAAATGTAATAAAAAATTAAATATAATAAAAAAAAATAAAAAAATAAAAAAAAAATATATATATATTTTTTTTCATACTGTCACCAGTCAGTGTCCCTGTTCACCGCCATGCCAGTTATATGATGACGCTGTACTGCACTGGTGACAGTATGTAAAAAAAAAAAATAGTGAAAATAATTTTTTAAATGTTTTCATTTTCCGAAAAATTGTGACAAAAAAAATACAACTTCAAAAAACTCGCCATTCCTCTTATGAAGTACGTTGGACTGTCTACTCTGCAAAAAGGGGTCATTTGGGGGATATCTGTACTGTCCTGACATTTGGGGGATATCTGTACTGTCCTGACATTTGGGGGATATCTGTACTGTTCTGACATTTGGGGGATATCTGTACTGTCCTGACATTTGGGGGATATCTGTACTGTCCTGACATTTGGGGGATATCTGTACTGTTCTGACATTTGGGGGATATCTGTACTGTTCTGACTAGAGATGAGCGAATCGAACCAGGCGAACCGGAATTCGAGTCGAATTTCAGGAAATATTCGATTCGCGTCGAATCCGAAATTTTGCCTACTTCGGGTGCGCGAATCGAACATTTCCCGATCAGCCGGCAAAAGTGTCCCTGCAGTGAGCTCCGCTATTTCTGACAGTTCTCTGACAGAAGGAACACATGTTTAGCGGTTGAAACATTGTATCTATTAGTTTACATTTAGGATACAGATGTTTCAACCGCTGTACATGTGAAGAAGCTGTCAGAGAACTGTCAGAAATAGAGGAACTCTGCACATACACTTTTTGCCGGCTTGGAATTATTCTTCTTTTCATCCTACTTCTTCTTCTTCTTCTTCTTCTTCTTCATCCCAATCCTCATCCTCAGAAGAAGAAGAAGAGGATGAGGATGAAGAAGAAGAAGTAGGATGAAAATAAGAATAATTCCAAGCCGGCAAAAAGTGTATGTGCAGAGCTCCTCTAAGTGTATTTGCAGAGCTCCTCTAAGTGTATTTGCAGAGCTCCTCTAAGTGTATTTGCAGAGCTCCTCTAAGTGTATCTGCAGAATAGAGGAACTCTGCACATACACTTTTTGCCGGAAACCGCTGTATGGAGGGAATGTCCCAGAACTGTCAGAAATAGACTATTTATGACAGTTCTGGGACATTCCTTCCATACAGCGGTTGAAACATTGTATCTATTTGTTTCCATAAATGACATTCTGCAGATACACTTAGAGGAGCGCTGCAGATACACTTTTTGCCGGCTTGGAATTAATCTTATTTTCATCCTACTTCTTCTTCTTCATCCTCATCCTCATAAGAAGAAGAAGAAGAAGTAGGATGAAAATAAGAATAATTCCAAGCCGGCAAAAAGTGTATCTGCAGCGCTCCTCTAAGTGTATCTGCAGAATGTCATTTATGGAAACAAATAGATACAATGTTTCAACCGCTGTATGGAAGGACAGTCCCAGAACTGTCATTAATAGTCTATTTCTGACAGTTCTATGACATTCCCTCCATACAGCGGTTGAAACCGCTGTATGGAGTGAATGTCCCAGAACTGTCAGAAATAGACAGAAACTGTCACAGAACTGTCCTTCTTCTCATCCTTCTCCTTCTTCTCATCCTTCTTCTCATCCTTCTTCTCATCCTTCTCCTTCTTCTCATCCTTCTCCTTCTTCTCATCCTTCTCCTTCTCCTTCTTCTCATCCTTCTCCTTCTTCTCATCCTTCTTCTCATCCTTCTCCTTCTTCTCATCCTTCTCCTTCTCCTTCTTCTCATCCTTCTCCTTCTCCTTCTTCTCATCCTTCTCCTTCTCCTTCTTCTCATCCTTCTCCTTCTCCATCTTCTCATCCTTCTCCTTTTCCTTCTTCTCATCCTTCTCCTTCTGCTTCTCCTTCTTCTCATCCTTCTCCTTCTTCTCATCCTTCTCCTTCTTCTCATCCTTCTCCTTCTTCTCATCCTTCTCCTTCTCCTTCTTCTCATCCTTCTCCTTCTTCTCATCCTTCTCCTTCTCCTCATCCTTCTCCTTCTCCTTCTTCTCATCCTTCTCCTTCTCCTTCTTCTCATCCTTCTCCTTCTCCTTCTCCTTCTCCTTCTTCTCATCCTTCTCCTTCTCCATCTTCTCATCCTTCTCCTTCTCCTTCTTCTCATCCTTCTCCTTCTGCTTCTCCTTCTCCTTCTTCTCATCCTTCTCCTTCTTCTCATCCTTCTCCTTCTTCTCATCCTTCTCCTTCTCCTTCTTCTCATCCTTCTCCTTCTCCTTCTCCTTCTCCTCATCCTTCTCCTTCTTCTCATCCTTCTTCTCATCCTTCTCCTTCTCCTTCTCCTTCTTCTCATCCTTCTCCTTCTCCTTCTTCTCATCCTTCTCCTTCTCCTTCTTCTCATCCTTCTCCTTCTCCTTCCTCATCTCCAAGGGCATTTAAATTAAAGGTACAGTGTTCTGCACTAATTTAAAGGCTCTCTGAAGCCTAGAAACCCTTTTAATAAGTTAACTTCGTAGCGAAGAAATTCGCATCGAATCGAATTTCACACTGGAATTCGCCGAATCGAATTTTTGAGAAATTCGCTCATCTCTAGTTCTGACATTCTTAGACCTCAAGAAATTAGATTGGCTGTCAGTACTTCAGGATTGATCAATACTCAGATCTATACCATAGTTTGTGAACTCTATAACTTTCCTACAGACTAAATAATACATCCTAATTTGGGTTATTCTCACCAAAGACATGGAGCAGAATACATCTCGGCCTAAATTTATGAAGAACAATTATTTATTTGTAAACTTTTATAACAGAAACAAAGAAAAATGTGTTTTTTTTTCAAAATTTTTGGTCTTTTTTTGCTAATTTAGCAAAAAATAAAAACCCCAGCGGTGATTAAATACCACCAAAAGAAAGCTCTAGTTGTGTGAAGAAAATGATAAAATTTTAGTTTGGGTACAATGTTGTATGACCGCGCAATTGTCATTCAAAGTGTGAGAGCGCTGAAACCTGAAAAATGGCCTGGGCAGGAGGGGGTAAAATTGCCCGGTATTGAAACGGTTAATAGCGGATGGTGAATTTCAAACACATCGTGTTCCCCACGTGGATGTACTGTATGAATGATTAATGATGAATTTGGAACTTAATATGTTTTAATTTTTTTTGATGGGCATATGTTTAATTTTGGATAATTTCAATGCACATTTGGGCCCATGCGTTTGTCACACAAGGATTTGCACGTTTTTGTATATATGTTTGGTATTTATTGGAGTATATCTGTTCACTACGCACAATGATATATGTTTATGGTATACATCAGGGGCGGACTGACAACTCATGGGGCCCCTGGGCAATAGGGGATCACGGGGCCCCTGTGTCCTCACCCACACTCAAACCACACCCAAAAAAGCCTTTGAAATGTACCGGGGGAATCTCATGGGGCCCCCTACTGACCCCGGGCCCTCGGGCAGTGCCCGAGTGCCCGAATGGTCAGTCCGCCCCTGGTATACATCTACTTATAACATTAATATATTAGAGCATTATTTGTGCGCTGCATATACACTTTTTCATGGAAGAAAAGGAGTTAGCAAGCGCATGCATGAGGTCCACGCTGAGTGCATGGTGGGACCTCATTCTGTCACTGGGAGAGACGCAACAGAGGTATGCTGGACTGGTGGAGAGTGCGCAGGCTCAGCATTGTTCCTCTTCAATACAACAAACATCAGCCAGGGTGTGTAGTGACACGGGATAGCACTTTCAGGGGACCTCTGTACATTTCTACTGCACACGGTGTTATGGCTCTTCAATAAACCAGGGAACCACCATAATGTTTGAGTCTCACATGATTGTGGTGCCTGTCTGGTTCTGGCCATTGATGAGTGTGTTCACAGCGAAAGGTACCCCCCAGTGCAGGGTGTAGTAGCCTCGCCCATAGGTGTACCAGGTAAAGCTGGTATTTTCTCCTGGAGGACCCTCTTGAAGATTCTAATGTACAGCTCAGGATGGGATTCCCAGGAAACGGTGGCTGATTCTCTGGAAGATGCAAGTGATGGTTCATAAAAGTTTACTAGCACCGGAGTATTAGTATTGATGGGAAAGAGATGCCCACAGCAAAAAAGAAAGAAAGAAAATAGCGCAGGGCAGGCATGACGAGGCCAAGAAAAGACAAGAAAGGGTTAAATTAGCACGAGGTGGGGTTGTAAGGGACAGATATGTCCTGATTGGTAGCTGGGGAGTGTAGGTGGGGTCTTCTACACCTTGAGGTGGGGGATGGGGAGGGTCATCTTCATTCATTGATTTGCAGGAGCAGAGAGAGCTTCCCTCCCGCCCTCCCTTGTTTTCTTGTGGGTTTTTGTGTCACTCCCGGGGTGGGGGGTGTTATTCAGGATCTTGCGTGGTTGTTGGTCTTTGGAGGCGGTACTTATTTTGGAAGGTAAAAATAATGGTTTGGGACCCATCAATGGTAAGGTGTGCCCGGGGGTATTCCAGTTAACCGAGGTTTAACTGGAAGGTGGTGGTTCTGCACTGCGGATGGTATGGTTGTCTCCGAGCCGGTGTGTTGCGACTGGAGGCCTGGTGTAATATTTTTTCCGCAGGTGGATATTGGTTCGGTTTTGGTGCCTTCGAAGACCAACAACTCCGACTATGTGTTTCTGTTTAAGGAATGTTTTGTGTATTTGAAGTTGAAGTGTTAATGAAAGGCCGTGTTGGCCATTTTTACTCCAATCGGTGTTATGTTTTTTCTTTAATGATAAGTTATAAAGGGTTGATATGTGAAGAGTGATATGGTGGTGTAGTGGGTCTTGATTAGCCTATCTCTTGTGCACTAGTCAAGGCTTCCTTCTATACTTGAATATGTGCCGTGCTGGAGTTCTACTTTAACCACTTGCCGCCCTGCCACTGTAGAAATATGACGGCACTGGCAGGCAAAACCACGTTTTAAAACGTGTGTTTTGTAACAGATAGGGGGGGTGCGCGAGGCGCGCCGCCGCTCTATCTGTCCCGCCGATCACCGCCGCGGATGTCAGTCGCCGGGTCACAGCCGGTCCTTAGCGGCTGCTTCCCGGCGATTGGCGGCAAATAGTGACAGAGAGCACAGCTGCAGTAGCTGTGCTTTCTGTCACTTCCTTGTCAGCTCAAGAACGAGCTGATCGAGACAGAAGAGTTTCTCTCTCTCGATCAGTGGTGTCCCGTGCAGCACACCCCCCCGCCCCGCCCCCTAGTAAAACACTCCCCTCACTCAGATAACCCTTCCCTGCAAAATAAAGTTAACCCCTTCCTCCCCAGTGCCATTAGTACAGTGTCAGTTTTTTTTTTTTTTGCACTGATCACTGTATTAGTGTTTTTGGGGATGTCAGTGACCCCAAGTCAGTACCCCCCAAGTGTCAGAATGTCCGCCGCAGTCCCGCAGTCCAGCCATAAGTCGCTGGTCGCTGCCATAAGTCCCTGATCGCTGCCATAAGTCCCTGATCGCCGCCATTATTAGTATAAAAAAACCCTAAAAATCCCAGTATCTTTCCCGCCATTTGTAAACGCTATAACTTTCACGTAAACCAATTAATTTACACATATTGTTTTTTTTTTTTTTAGCAAAGACATGTCGCAGAATGCATTTTGGCAGAAATTTATGACTAAATTTGATTTTTGCATTTTTTTTTTACTGGACATGTTTTATAGCAAAAAGTCCAAAATATTGTTTTTTTTTCCTCAAAATTGTCAGCCTTTTTTGTTATAGCGCAAAAAATAAAAACCGCACAGGCGATCAAATACCACCAAAAGAAAGCTCAATTTGTGGGGAAAAAAAGAATGTAAATTTCATTTATGTACCATATTGCATGACCGCGCAATTGTCCATTAAACTAGTACAGCGCTGTATAGCAGAAAAATGCGTAAATTCCATTATCTATACCATAGTTTGTAGACGCTATAACTTCCACACAAAGCAATCAATATACACTTATTGGGGTTTTTTTTACCAAAAACATGGAGCAGAATACATTTTGGCCTAAATTTATAACCAACTTTGAGTTTACTATATATTTTTTTATAGCTGAAAGTAAAAAATATTGTTTTTCTTCAAAATTTTTGGCCTTTTTTTGTTTATAGTGTGAAAAATAAAAAGTGCACAGGTGATCAAATACCACCGAAAGAAAGCTCTATTTGTGTGAAAAAAAAGACATAAATTTCGTTTGGGTGCAGCATTGCATGACCGCGCAATTATCAGTTGAATTAGTGCAGCGCTGAGTAGCAAAAAGAGGCGTGGTCATTAAGGGGGGTAAATCCTCTGGAGCTCAAGTGATTAAACCTAGGAAATCTGTGAGATTTACCCGTTTCTCCCTGAACTGTAAGTAATAAAACTACTTTCTGTTTTTATCTAAAAGTGACTGATGCCTATTCTTCACAATCCTACAATCAAGGCCAGGACTCCCCTGAGAACTGAATGTCAGCTCTCTGCGCACTCCTGGATGGCGCCATCTGCTTCCAGAGGGGGAGTCAGGGTGTAGGGGGGCTAAAAGCTGAAAAGTTGTTCAAGGTGCAAACACATAGACTTCCATGTCTCCTGTTTAACCACGAGCATTAATTATTATTTGGGTTTTGTGTGTTATAAAGTCTATGAACCCTATGTGTAAATGTGCAGAGACGGTACAGCTCAGTGATCACCCCCATATCATTTTGCAGAAAAGCACAAATGTTCCATCTTTCCCGGTTTTCTAGAGTAGGGAAGAGTGATTATCTATACTACTGCGGAAAACACCTCCCCCCCTGTACTTCACCATGTGAAATATCACTGATCCAGCCTTGTCCTCTGTAGGAGGAAGTGACCCTCCTGAATGTATTCTTCCCGTCTTCTTGGTGACTTTCACTTTCACTTTCACTTCTCCCTCCTACTGTCAGCGATGGCGTTTGCCGATCTGAGAGCTGAGCTGGAATGTTCCCTCTGTCTGAACATTTATACTGATCCTGTAAACCTGAAATGTGGTCACAACTTCTGCCGGGTCTGTATTGATTGTGTTCTGGATACACAGGAGGGGTCTGGAGGATATTCCTGTCCTGAATGCAGAGAGGAGTTTCCGGATCGGCCTTCTCTGCAGAGGAACATAACTCTATGTAACATAATGGAGAAGTTACTAGCTGCTCGGCCAGATCAGGAGGAGTCAGGAGTCTTCTGTACTTACTGTGTGGACTCTCCTGTACCTGCTGTTAGATCCTGTCTACACTGCGAGGTTTCTCTGTGTGATAAACACCTGAGAGTCCACAAAAAGTCCCCAGAGCACATCTTATGTGACCCCACCTTGTCCATGGAGAGCAGGAAATGCTCCGTCCATAAGGAGGTCTTGAAGTATTTCTGCATTGAGGATGAGACCTGTATCTGTGTGTCCTGCAGTTTGGCCGGAGAACATCGAGGACACCAGGTGGAGATGCTGGATGAGGCTTCTGAGAAGAAGAAGGAGACACTGAGGAATGTTCTGCAGAAACTTCTGACAAAGAGAGAGGAGATGGAGGAAAGAGTCCAGAGTCTGCAGGAACACAGGAGGAAAGTAGAAGAAGAAGAAGCTGGTGACACCGAGAGAGTCACTGCCCTGTTTAGAGATCTCAGGAGACGTCTGGAGGACCTGGAGAAGAGAGTCCTGAGGGAAATCTCAGGGAGGGCAGAGCGGGTCTCCATCTTCATCTGGGATCTGGAAATAAAGAAGGAGGAGCTGTCCAGGAAGATGCGTGACATTGAGGAGCTGTGTAACATGACGGATCCACTGACTGTCCTACAGGAATCAGACACAGGTGACTTGTGTGATACTGAGGATGGAGATAATGAGGACAGAGAGAGACATGAGGAACTCCTCCATGATGGAGGGGGGCTGGATGTGGCTGGGGTCTTACACACAGGTTTATCTGATATAATAACAGAGGTAAATGTATACTTCTATCTACAGGGGGCTGAGGACATATTACGGGGTGTAAACATAACCTGTTGTGAGTTACAGATATCAGATGATGGGAAAACTGTATCCTGGTCAGATATAGACCAGAATCGTTCAGAAACACCAGAGAGATTTCAAGTTTATTTTCAGGTTTTGAGCCATCAGAGTTTTTCCTCAGGGAGACATTACTGGGAAGTGGATTTTGGGGGATCAGAGAGCTGGATAGTCGGGATGTGTTACCCCAGTATAGACAGGGGAGGAGTGCAATCTGGGATTGGAAATAATAACAAGTCCTGGGGTTTGGATAGGACTAGTAAAGGGTATTCAGTGATACATGACAGTAAATGGATCCCCTTACCCCCCAATATTCCCAGTAACAAAGTCAGGATAGATCTGGATTATGAGGCCGGCCGGATCTCCTTTTATGATCTGTGTGACCCGATCCGACACCTCCACACCTTCACCACCACCTTCACTGAGCCCCTCCATGCCGGGGTATGGATACCAGAAGGTTGTATAAAGTTAAGTGGGGGGAATCAGAAGATGTGAGAACTCCACCCAGAGTCTAATGACATCACAGAGAGGAGGGATGGGATTGGTGGAATATTCATTCAGTTAGATAAATCACAGGGAGGAGCTGCAGTCACTGTCCTGAAGGTTTTTCTTTTACAGTATCTCCCAAAAGTGAGTCCCCTCTCACATGTTTGTAAATATTTGATTCTATCTTTTCATGTGACAACACTGAAGAAATGACACTTTGCTACAATGTGACGTAGTCAGTGTACAGATTGTATAACATGAAAATTTGCTGTCCCCTCAAAATAACTCAACACACCGCCATTAATGTCTAAACCACTGGCAACAAAAGTGAGTCCACCCCTAAGTGACAAGGTCCAAATTGGGCCCAAAGTGTCAATATTTTGTGTGGCCGCCATTATTTTCCAGCACTACCTTAACCCTCTTGGGCATGGAGGTCACCAGAGCTTCACAGGTTGCCACTGGAGACCTCTTCCACTCCTCCATGATGACATCACGGAGCTGGTGGATGTTAGAGACCTTGCGCTCCTCGCACTTATGTTTGAGGATGCCCCACAGATGCTCAATAGGGTTTAGGTCTGGAGACATGCTTGGCCAGTCCATCACCTTTACCCTCAGCTTCTTTAGCAAGGTAGTGGTGATCTTGGAGGTGTGTTTGGGGTCGTTATCATGTTGGAATACTGCCCTGCGGTCCAGTCTCCGAAGGGAGGGGATCATGCTCTGCTTCAGTATGTCACAGTACTTGTTGGCATTCATGGCTCCCTCAATGAACTGTAGCTCCCCAGTGCCGGCAGCACTCATGCAGCCCCAGACCATGACACTCCCACCACCATGCTTGACTGTAGGCAAGACACACTTGTCTTTGTACTCCTCACCTGGTTGCCGCCACACATGCTTGACACCATCTGAACCAAATCAGTTGATGTTGGTGTCATCAGACCACAGGACATGGTTCCAGTAATCCATGTCCTTAGTCTGCTTGTCTTCAGCAAACTGTTTGTGGGCTTTCTTGTGCATCATCTTTAGAAGAGGCTTCCTTCTGGGACGACAGCCATGCAGACCAGGTCTGAACACTGACAGACTGACCCCCCACCCCTACACCCTCTGCAGCGATGCTGGCAGCAGTCATACGTGTTTCCCAAAGACAACCTCTGGATATGACGCTGAGCACGTGCACTCAACTTCTTTGGTGGACCATGGCGAGGCCTGCTCTGAGTGGAACCTGTCCTGTTACACCGCTGTATGGTCTTGGCCAGCGTGCTGCAGTTCAGTTTCAGGGTCTTGGCAACCTTCTTTTTTTTTTTTTAGAATCTTTATTGGGTTTTCAATTATACAAAACCTGAGCAGGTTAAATATTCCAAGGATGTATCTCAACAACATAGCATCTTCATATTACTGACATAATAACCAACACAGGCGATAGTAATAGATTTGTATAGATAATCTAAACAAAGAAATTCTCCAAGTATGTGATATCTCTGAAGAGTTTTCAGAATAGGAAGAGAAGTCAGTTGTTTGCAGCAGTATCATCAGGAAAATCTGAGCAGAGATTCTGAAAAAAAAAAACTGTTTAGAAAAAAGAAAAGGAGAAGGGTGTTGTGAGTCAGAGATGTAGAAGGATGCGTAGAAGTATGTGAGAACGTACCCTGAGATATATAGGTGATAGCAGGTTGTGGCGTAATGGCTATGTGCCGAAGAACTGAGACTATGATGAGTGTCATGTATATGGGTCAGAAACTACTGCAGGGAGAAGAAAAAACGTATGTGAAAGAAGATAGAAAAAGAGAGAAGAAGACGATAAGTTAAAGGGAGCAATAGAGAGAAAGAAAAGGTGTGGGAGAGCTGAGACTGAAGAATAAGGACAAAAGAAAAGAGAAGGGGAGATGAAGTAGCAGCGGGCTGGAGGGGTCCTTCCCAGAACACATTGTATATGTTTAGTAGTAAGACGAAGGGTGAATTAACCGCTTCAATACCGGGCAATTTTTCCCCTTCCTGCCCAGGCCATTTTTCACGTTTCAGCGCTCTCACACTTTGAATGACAATTTCACGGTCATGCAACATTGTACCCAAACTAAAATTTTATCATTTTCTTCACACAACTAGAACTTTCTTTTGGTGGTATTTAATCACCGCTGGGGTTTTTATTTTTTGCTAAATTAACAAAAAAAGACTGAAAATTTTGAAAAAAAACTTATTTTTCTTTGTTTCTGTTATAAAAGTTTACAAATAAATAATTGTTCTTCATAAAATTAGGCCGAGAAGTATTCTGCTACATGTCTTTGGGGAAAATAACCCAAATTAGGATGTATTATTTAGTTTGTAGGAAAGTTATAGAGTTCACAAACTATGGTATAGATCTGAATATTGATCAATCCTGAAGTACTGACAGCCAATCTAATTTCTTGAGGTCCAAGAGTGTCAGAACAGTACAGATATCCCCCAAATGTCAGAACAGTACAGATATCCCCCAAATGTCAGAACAGTACAGATATCCCCCAAATGTCAGGACAGTACAGATATCCCCCAAATGTCAGGACAGGACAGATATCCCCCAAATGTCAGAACAGGACAGATATCCCCCAAATGTCAGGACAGGACAGATATCCCCCCAAATGTCAGGACAGTACAGATATTCCCCAAATGTCAGGACAGTACAGATATCCCCCAAATGTCAGAACAGTACAGATATCCCCCAAATGTCAGGACAGTACAGATACCCCCAAATGTCAGGACAGGACAGATATCCCCCAAATGTCAGGACAGTACAGATACCCCCAAATGTCAGAACAGTACAGATATCCCCCAAATGTCAGAACAGTACAGATATCCCCCAAATGTCAGGACAGTACAGATACCCCCAAATGTCAGGACAGGACAGATATCCCCCAAATGTCAGGGCGGTACAGATATCCCCCAAATGTCAGGACAGTACAGATACCCCCAAATGTCAGGACAGGACAGATATCCCCCAAATGTCAGGACAGTGCAGATATCCCCCAAATGTAAGGACAGTACAGATATCCCCCAAATGTCAGAATAGTGCAGATATCCCCCAAATGTCAGAACAGTACAGATACCCCCCAAATGTCAGGACAGTACAGATACCCCCAAATGTCAGGACAGGACAGATATCCCCCAAATGTCAGGACAGTACAGATACCCCCAAATGTCAGAACAGTGCAGATATCCCCCAAATGTCAGGACAGTACAGATACCCCCAAATGTCAGAACAGTGCAGATATCCCCCAAATGTAAGGACAGTACAGATATCCCCCAAATGTCAGAATAGTGCAGATATCCCCCAAATGTCAGAATAGTGCAGATATCCCCCAAATGTCAGAACAGTACAGATATCCCCCAAATGTCAGGACAGTACAGATATCCCCCAAATGTCAGGACAGTACAGATATCCCCCAAATGTCAGGACAGTACAGATATCCCCCAAATGTCAGAACAGTACAGATATCCCCCAAATGACCCCTTTTTGCAAAGTAGACAGTCTGACGTACTTCATAAGAGGCATGGCGAGTTTTTTGAAGTTGTATTTTTTTGTCATAATTTTTCGGAAAATGAAAAAAAAAAAAAATTATTTTCACTATTTTTTTTTACATACTGTCACCAGTGCAGTACAGCGTCATCATATAACTGGCATGGCGGTGATCAGGGACACTGACTGGTGACAGTATGAAAAAAAATATATATATTTGTTTTTTAAATTTTTTTTATTATTTAGAATTTTTTATTACATTTCTTTTCTTTTTTTAAGATTTTTTTCATATTTCACTATGACCATAGTAGTATAAGGTTACCATAGTAACATTGTACTACTTTGGGGAAGTGATCTATATTTTGTTTTTTACACAATTTGCAGCAATTTATAGCAAATAATTACTTTGCCATAAGCAAGCATTTACCTGAATGACATCGATTCATTCAGGTTTTTTTTTTTTTTGTGCTTAGCTGTGATTTGGTCACAGCTAATCACATGACATGTGCATGTGACCTGCTGTGACCATTCACAGCTAGACACTAGTATACAATGGATGGCATGAATGAAGCCATCCATTGTATACAACTGTCATGTGACCTGCTGTGATTGGTCACAGCAGGTCACATGGTACAGGCAATGGGGGCCAGTACTCAGATCTGTCATCGGCCGTGTCCGAGGTACACGGCCGGTGACAGATCATGCCGCTGCGCAGCTCTGCAAGCGTGAACTGGCCATATGGCGTCCTCCCGGAAAGCCAGTACATTTTTCCGGACGCCATACAGCTATTGGCCGGGCGTCAAATGGTTGAGGAGCTAGGGGGATGGCAGAAGAAGGCAATATGGGGTGGAGGGTACTGCAGGTGTCGTAAGGCCTCACTTGGTTGGGGATGTGAAAGGACGAAGTGTCGAGGTTAGAAGAGGGGGATGGAAGTATATAGGAGACGGTGGAGAGAACGGTTGGATAGAAGTTTAGTTTGGCTGACTAGGAGTGGTAAGAGAGCAGTAACAACATAATGAGCCTAGTATGCCCATGTTACATAATCATGATAACAGAAGACAGGATGGAGCAATACAGAATATCCAGACTACTGGATCGTGTTTCCAGGTTGGGTCATTACAGATGAGTCACAAAGAAGTAGCTGCTGCTCTGGAGTCGGAAAGGATTGTTGAATATAAAGTCTCCATTTTCCAATACATTTCTCCTCTCTATGCTGCTGGGAGGAGGTTAGAGAATCGAGTTGGTCCAGACGAAGAAGGGCATTAAGGTCTGTTTTGACATCTGAGATATTCGGGGGGCTGCTGGAGACCCACTTTTTCAAAATATCTCTTCTTGCGATCATCAGGCAGGAGGACAGCCATGGTTTTGTGGCACGAAGTGTAGTTGGCAACCTTCTTATCGCCTTGGCCATCTTTATGTAGAGCAACAATTCTTTTTTTCAGATCCTCAGAGAGTTCTTTGCCATGAGGTGCCATGTTGAACTTCCAGTGACCAGTATGAGAGAGTGAGAGCGATAACACCAAATGTAACCCACCCGCTCCCCATTCACACCGGAGACCTTGTAACACTAACGAGTCACATGACCCCGGGGAGGGAAAATGGCTGATTGGGCCCAATTTGGACCTTGTCACTTAGGGGTGGACTCACTTTTGTTGCCAGCAGTTTAGACATTAATGGCGGTGTGTTGAGTTATTTTGAGGGGACAGCAAATTTTCATGTTATACAAGCTGTACACTGACTACGTCACATTGTAGCAAAGTGTCATTTCTTCAGTGTTGTCACATGAAAAAAGAGAGTCAAATATTAACACAAATGTGAGGGGGGACTCACGTCTGGGGTATACACACACACACATTGTATACAGTCAGGGGGAGGGGGGGACTCACGTCTGGGGTATATGCACACGCACACATTGTATACAGTCAGGGGGAGGGGGGGACTCACGTCTGGGGTATATACACACGCACACATTGTATACAGTCAGGGGGAGGGGTGGACTCACGTCTGGGGTATATACACACGCACACATTGTATACAGTCAGGGGGAGGGGTGGACTCACGTCTGGGGTATATACACACACATTGTATACAGTCGGGGGGGGTGGACTCACTTCTGGGGTATATACACACGCACACATTGTATACAGTCAGGGGGAGGGGTGGACTCACGTCTGGGGTATATACACACACATTGTATACAGTCGGGGGGGGGGTGGACTCACTTCTGGGGTATATACACACACATTGTATACAGTCAGGGGGAGGGGTGGACTCACTTCTGGGGTATATACACACACATTGTATACAGTCAGGGGGAGGGGTGGACTCACTTCTGGGGATACTGTATAAATAAAAGTGCCTGAGATCTGTAATGCATTTTAAGGTCACAGACATATTCATAATTCCATATTTACACGTCACCCTATTTTTATCTGAGATTAGACTTTGTAGATGGTCTCAATCATTATTATTAATACATTTACAATGAGTTTGGTCTATGGATTATTTTATTGTGTGAATAAATACAAATTAATAATAAATCTACAAATAGAAAGTGTCAGGGCTCCCGGGTATGACCAGAGGTGTGTGACTGACGCAGGGAAACGCAGACTTCAGATAAGTTATAAACAATTTATTAACACTAACAATACAAACATAAACGCAGTGCAATACTAAAACATAACACAGTGCAAACGAACCAAACCAAACCACCCACAGATAACAGTACATACAATGCAAGCGTCGTCAGGCAGGCCGGGTCAATTTCGTGCGGGCAGCATGGTACAGGGGGAGTAAGCGGAGAATAGTCAGGTCACGAGCAGGGTACAGCAACTAACAGGCAGGTAGGTACAGGGGGTCAGGCAGAGAATGGTCGGGGTCACAAGCCAGGGATCAGAACAGGAGAAGTCAGCAGAGGTGAGAATCAAGCTGGGTCAGCAACAAGACAGGAACAGGGACAGGGACAGGGACAGGATGCAGGAACAAGATACAGGGCCCAGGAAAAACACAACACCAAGGCAGAGTCTGCAGGTCTGAATGTCCCTTAAATACACCAGTATAATTAGTTCCAGGTGTTTGACTGGCTGCAAGGTTGAGTCTCTGATTGCTGGGAGCACCCGCTGGCCAGCCCTGGTACTGCAGCTCATAAGGCAGCTGAGTCCCACTATTGCTGGCCAGTCCATTCCTGACAGAAAGAGATGAAAAACGATGGTAAAATCTCAGAGGAAACATATGAAGAAAGGATCCCAAGATTTACTAGTGACAGAAAACATGGGATCTATCCCCAATATAATGATCTGACTGTAATAATGTCTGATGAATGGAACCAGAATGTGTCCCCAATATCATGTGTCCCTATAGAATGGATCCCCAATAGAGTCCGACTGGATCCTAATATGATGTGTCCCCATAGAATTCTATTGGTGATCCATTCTATGGGGGCACATTATATTGGGGATACATTCCAGTTCTATTAATTAGACACAGTATTTGATACAATGATACTTTATATTAGGATCCATTATAAAAGTGATCCAATAGAATTCTATTGGTGATCCATTCTATGAGACACATTATATTAGGATCCATTATAAAAGTGATCCAGTAGAGTTCTATTGGGGATCCATTCTATGGAGACCAAATACATTGGGATCCATTATAAAACGGATCCAATAGAATTTGATTGGTGATCCATTCTTTGGGAACACATTATATTGGGATCCATTATAAAAGGGATCCAGTAGGATTCTATTAGGGATCCATTCTATGGGGACACATTATATTAGGATCCATTATAAAAGGGATCCAATAGCATTCTATTTTTATAATGGATCCTAATACAATGTATCATTGTGACGTTGTATCCTATGATCACTCGATGTGTCCTGGTGATGGAGGAGGAGTCAGGAAAGGAGATGTTAATGTGAATAAAGTTTTTTCTATTGTACATGTGACGTGTCGGTGATCGGTGATGAGCTGCGGGTTCGATCTGAATGTCAGACTTTCAGGCACTTCAGCAGGTTCCAGACATCAGATACCATTTGTGTGCGAATGAAACCACAACACGCTACAACCAGAAACATCTGTGCAATCAGGAAATTGTAAATGTATGGTAAACTATGACAATTAATACAAATAAAACGGTACCCTCTAACAGGTGGAGACTTTTCTTGCCTCAAAAATGGCCCAACAAATTTAATAAAGTTTATGCAAAATAAAATTCACAATATACATGTTTAGAATGTTGACCAGATGACAGAAATTAAAAAATAGTACACATTAACAGAACCCATACAACAGAAGCATGAAACAATATCCAACGCGTTTCGACACAAACTCTTCTTCATATTTGCTGGTTCAGGATTTTGTCTGCAACATGAAAAACATGCATATAGAGTCATCGTTTTACACAGAAGATATTAGTGTAACATAGGTGGAGGTTGTATACACCGACCTATATAGTGCCATCAATTTATGCAGCACTTTACATGTATATTGTCCATTCACATCAGTCCCCGCCCCCGAGGAGCATACAATCTAAGGTCCCTAACTCACATTCATACATACCATACAAGGGCCAATTTAGACAGGAGACAATTCACCTCCCAGCATCTCTTTGGAGCGTAGAGGAAACCGGAGTACCCGGAAGAAACCCACGCAGGCACAGGGAGAGCATGCAAACTCCAGGCAGGTGGTGTCATGGTTGGGATTCAAGCCAACGACCCGAGCACTGCCAGGCGGAAGTGTTAACCATTTAGCCGCTGTGATGTATCCATGAGAATATGCAAGGTCACCAAAATACAATAAAATCTTGTTCAATGAAGTATGTTGCCGGCACATGGTGTCACACCGGAGGAAATGGCTCCTGAGTCTCAAAAATCTATGACCACTGGGGTCCCCCAGAAGGAGAGAACAGGGAGCTGAGGGTGTCACTAGTGCTATAGAAAAAATAGAAAATGGAAGATATAACGCTCAGAAATATATAACTGGCACATGAAAGTATGACCTAAATAATGATCCATATGGGCCGAATCTTACATAGTACATTATGTCCATAGGGGGAAAATGGGATGAAGGACTTGCCAATAGATCCTGGGATTTCAATCATTTGTAACCACCGTTTCCCAAAGGATGGACAATATCAATAATCATCTTATGAATATATAAAAAAACAAAGAAAAAAGATGGGAGTGGTGAGAAATATGCCAAGATGAAAAGCCCCTCAAACCGAAGGCAGATAAAGGCCAGCTTACATGTATAACATACCAAATGGGGATATGGCCATCGCTCTTATGGGCAAACACAGCGTTTGGTAAGAAATATGGGAGACCTTAAATATGGACGGTCGGTTTCAACACCGACCAAACATAAGGAGCGGAAAGCCGCTCAAATCAAGGTCCCAACTTGTGGTGGCCACACCCCCAAGCTACACCGTGCACCAACACGATGACGTCTTGCATCGAGCAGCCACTGATGCACAAAGCCAGCTCAGTCTGAGCTCAGGTGGAGAGTGATTACGAATCCTCACGAAGGGTTTTAGCTTTTGCCCGGACAATAATACTGACAAATGTTAAATTATCAAGGATCCCCACCTTTGTTTGCTAGAAAAGTGATAAGAGAAACTAGAGACCTTAAATATGGACGGCCAGCTTGAAAGCAAACCAGTCAAACATAAGGAGCAGAAAGCCGCTCCAATCATGGTCCCAACTCACGGTGGGCACACCGCCTGGCTGCAGGGTGTGCGGTGCGAGGTCATTGAGGTCGGCATGTAAGTTGGGGACTTCCTGTAAGGACGTTATTCCCCGGCACAGCTTGGTGTCATCTGCAAAGACTGAAATGGGATTTATAATCTCACACCCCATATTGTTTATAAATATATTACAAAGTAAGGGTCCCAACACTGAACCCTGGGGTACCCCACTAATAACACTGAACCTTGGGGTACACCACTAATAACACTCAGCCTTGGGGTACACCACTAATAACACTGAACCTTGGGGTACACCACTAATAACACTCAGCCTTGGGGTACACCACTAATAACACTCAGCCTTGGGGTACACCACTAATAACACTCAGCCTTGGGGTACACTGCTAATGACACTGAAACTTGGGGCACCCCACTAATAACGCTGAGCCTTGGGGTACATCGCTAATAACGCTGAACCTTGGGGTACATCACTAATGACACTGAACCTTGGATTACACCACTAATAACACTGATCCTTGGGGTACACCACTAATAACACTGATCCTTGGGGTACCCCACTAACACTGAACCTTGGGGTACCCCACTAATAACACTGAACCTTGGGGTACATCACTAATGACACTGAACCTTGGGGTACATCACTAATAACACTGAACCTTGGGGTACCCCACTAATAACACTGAACCTTGGATTAAACCACTAATAACACTGAGCCTTGGGGTACACCACTAATAACACTGATCCTTGGGGTACACCACTAATAACACAGATCCTTGGGGTACCCCACTAACACTGATCCTTGGGGTACATCACTAATAACACTGAACCTTGGGGTACACCACTAACACTGAACCTTGGGGTACACCACTAATAACACTGATCCTTGGGGTACACCGCTAATAACACTGAACCTTGGGGTACACCACTAATAACACTGATCCTTGGGGTACACCACTAATAACACTGAACCTTGGGGTACACCACTAATAACACTGATCCTTGGGGTACACCGCTAATAACACTGAGTCTTGGGGTACACCACTAACACTGAACCTTGGGGTACACCACTAATAACACTGAACCTTGGGGTACACCACTAATAACACTGATCCTTGGGGTACACCACTAATAACACTGAACCTTGGGGTACACCACTAATAACACTGATCCTTGGGGTACACCACTAATAACACTGATCCTTGGGGTACACCACTAATAACACTGAACCTTGGGGTACACCACTAATAACACTGAGTCTTGGGGTACACCGCTAATTACCCTCAGACTTGGGGTACACCACTAATAACACTGAGCCTTGGGGTACACCAAGGACACTGAACCTTGGGGCACCCCATTAACACTGAACTTTGGGGTACACCACTAATAACACTGAGCCTTGGGGCACCACACTAATAACACTGAGCCTTGAGGTACATCACCAGGGCTGGATCTAGCCTTTCTGATATGGGGGGGGGGTGCAGTAAAAAATGTCAGGGGGGCAGAGGATGGGAGGTCAGTTGGGCAGGGGACAGGAGTCAGAAGGGAGGACAACAGATTTCAGCAGGGCAGGGGACAGGAGCTAGAAGGGAGGAGGACAGGGGTCAGCAGGGCAGGGGATGGGACGGGACAGGTCCCATCCCCTGCCCTGGATAAAGGGAGGTGGACAGGTGTCAACAGGGCAGGGGACAGGAGCCAGAAGGGAGGAGGACAGGGGTCAGCAGGGCAAGGGACAGGAGCCAGAAGGGAGGAAGACAGGGGTCAGCAGGGCAGGGGACAGGAGTCAGAAGGGAGGAGGACAGGGGTCAGCAGGGCAGGGGACAGGAGCCAGAAGGGAGGAGGACTGGAGTCAGCAGGGCAGGGGACAGGAGTCAGAAGGGAGGAGGACAGGGGTCAGCAGGGCAGGGGACAGGATTCAGAAGGGAGAAGGAAAGGGGTCAGCAGGGCAGGGGACAGGAGCCAGAAGGGAGGAGGACAGGGGTCAGCAGGGCAGGGGACAGGAGCCAGAAGGGAGGAAGACAGGGGTCAGCAGGGCAGGGGACAGGAGTCAGAAGGGAGGAGGACAGGGGTCAGCAGGGCAGGGGACAGGATTCAAAAGGGAGAAGGAAAGGGGTCAGCAGGGCAGGGGACAGGAGCCAGAAGGGAGGAGGACAGGGGTCAGCAGGGCAGGGGACAGGAGCCAGAAGGGAAGAGGACAGGGGCCAGCAGGGCAGTTTACAGGGGTCAGCTGAGCCGAGGACAAGGGTCAGCAGAATGAAGGACAGGGGTCACTGTTGCCAGGACACTTGACAAAGCTTCTACTCCCATTCCTGCATGCTGTGCAGATTGAGGTTGTGTGTAAAAGAATCCAAACTCAGCTACAGTATGTGTTGTGTGGGGAGGAGAAGCCCTGCCGCCTGTGCCCAGGCTGTATGCAGTGCTGGGATGCAATCTGAATGAACAGCGGTATATCTATGTGCTTTAAGTAGATGCAAGTGGATCCTACACATTGGAGGCGGTTTCTGCTGTCCTGGCATGTCACATCTGAGCACACAGCATGGCCGCATGAGTGGTAACAAGCCTTAAAGGGACCTGCACCCATTTTTCTGGATGACAGCTAAGGCGTGTAAAGTGGGCACTCTAGTGGGCAGGAGGTCCAGGTGACTGTACTACGAGCATACAGGCGGGCATCTAAGACCCTAGGAGACCCTGATGGTTATACAGCAAGTATTATATGACCTTACATTGTATGGGGGTCATATGTTTAGGGTGAGAGCATTGTGAGCAATGTGGTGACACAGGAGGAATCACAATATTGGTGCAGCCTTGAGCAGTTTTTTTGGGATAACAGCTCTGGAAGGTTCAGGAATTGTATGCATGCACCTGGATAGGCATTTACGTTTGTCATAAGTCATCACTAGGAGATAAACTTACATAGTTAGTCTGGCTGAAAAAAGACAAAAGTCCATCCAGTTCAACCATTAAAAAAAATAAATAAAAAAAAAAAAGTTATAATCCTACACCCACAGTTGATCCAGAGGAAGGCAAAAAACCCAGCAAAGCACGATCCAATAGACTGCACATGATTGATTCAGAACCTCAGCACACTTCTTTCTATATTGTAGCATTTTGGTATTTATTTATTTCATGTTTTTGTAATTTTTAGTATATTAGTATTTATGGTAAGTCACAAGACAGACAAAAGATTTCCCACCAACACTTACCAGCCAGCCTGCGAGACAACCAGTGTGACTTCATCTAACAGTATGCATTAAAAACAGAGGGTTTTGTTTGCACACATTTGCAGATACAGGCGCAAGCCACAGTCTCATGTCAAGGGTCCTCTGTATACTGCGCAACTAACTAAAACTTCCACAGCCTCCATAGTAGGAGCTCATGTATCAATGGATAGGTTAAGGGCCGGTGTGCCTGGAGGAGCCCATCCCTCCTTAACCACTTCCAGTCCGGACACTTTCCCCCCCTTCCAGTCCGGACACTTTCCCCCCTTCCAGTCCGGACACTTCCCCCCCTTCCAGTCCGGACACTTTCACCCCCTTCCAGTCCGGACGCTTTCACCCCCCTTCCAGTCCGGACACTTTCCCCCCCTTCCAGTCCGGATACTTTCCCCCCCTTCCAGTCCGGACACTTTCACCCCCTTCCAGTCCGGACGCTTTCACCCCCCTTCCAGTCCGGACACTTTCCCCCCCTTCCAGTCCGGACACTTTCCCCCCCTTCCAGTCCAGACACTTTCCCCCCTTCCAGTCCGGACACTTTCCCCCCCTTCCAGTCCGGATACTTTCCCCCCCTTCCAGTCCGGACACTTCCCCCCCTTCCAGTCCGGACACTTTCACCCCCTTCCAGTCCGGACGCTTTCACCCCCCTTCCAGTCCGGACACTTTCCCCCCCTTCCAGTCCGGATACTTTCCCCCCCTTCCAGTCCGGACACTTTCACCCCCTTCCAGTCCGGACACTTTCCCCCCCTTCCAGTCCAGACACTTTCCCCCCCTTCCAGTCCGGACACTTTCCCCCCCTTCCAGTCCAGACACTTTCCCCCCCTTCCAGTCCGGACACTTTCCCCCCCTTCCAGTCCGGACACTTTCACCCCCTTCCAGTCCGGACACTTTCCCCCCTTCCAGTCCGGACACTTTCCCCCCCTTCCAGTCTGGACACTTTCCCCCCCTTCCAGTCCGAACACTTTCCCCCCCCTCCCTGTCCAGGCCAATGTTCAGCTTTCAGCGCTATCACACTTTGAATGACAATTGCGCGGTCATGCAACACTGGACCCATATGAGTTTTTTAGCATTTTGTTGAGACAGATAAAGCTTTATTTTGGTGGTATTTATTCACCGCTGGGATTTTTATTTTTTTTTTGCTATATAAATGAAAAAGTCCAAACATTTTGAAAAAAAGTGTTTTTCTTATAATATTTAGCAAATAAATAATCTTGGCCAAAATTTATTCAGTTATCTTTTTAGTAAAAAAAAAATAACCCAAATTAGTTTATAACCAAAAATTATAATTTTTCTAAATTTTGTTTTACATCTTTCTTTTCTTTTTTTTTTATAGTATTATTTATGTTTTTTTTTAACATACTGTCACCCTAACAGTACAGTGTCACCATATTACTACTGGGGCTTCATGGATGTGACGTCAGGACGTTCCTGGAGACTGTCGGCTGGGTTACTGCGGTGAGCGACGCTCCTCCTTGTTGTTTTGCAGAGGCTGTCATTGCTGGCGTCGGCTCAGACACCTTTTTTGTGAGTTTGCATTGGTATTATAATAAAGCTCAAGTTTTAACGAACGTATTGCACCATTATATTTCTTCTTGATTCCCCGAGCATTGCCATTATTCTTGGAGAGAGAGAGGATGACCGTTTGATATCAGAGTTTCTTCATTCATGCTGATTGGCTGATTGCAGAGTATTGCTCCCAAACCTTTGGAAACCTCAACAGATCATCGCTCCCAGAGCAATAGCAATTATGCTGATTTATAATTTTATCAGCATATAGCTCTGGTGAGGTTATTCATTTATTTGGTGGTGGATTTTCTTCACGGTGTCTATTGTTTATACAAGATTGCAATATTGATTGTCACTTTATGGTGATTGGACTTTATTTAAGTTTTGTGGACATTATAATTTTTGCACCTATAATTATGGATATATATTTTTCTGACATGATCTAATATGGACATTTTATTTTGGATGTATTATTTTTGATATATATTATTTGAGATTTTATTTATTAGCGCATTCCTTTTATTATTTAGAACAAATTCAGAGTACTTTGCAGAGAGTTGTCCGCAGTTAGACTGCAAAGGGCAGTGGACAGTAGTGTCCTCGGTGGAACCATGTTGTAAGTATCTTTCAGTTGTGACTCTGGGGCCATAGGTGGATGGTGGTCAATGGGGTCCTCCTTACCCCCTTCACCCGAGCCCAAGGCCGACTCCTCGGTCACACCTGGACAGACTGTGGAAGAACTGTCTGTTGTCGCTATAATTGGGCTGCCTGCTTTCAAATCAGGAGAGGCAAGAGAGGAGGCAGGCACCATTCAACGTCGACTTCCTGCAAAGGTGGGACATCCACAGGATCGAATATTTCTCTGTTTCCTGCTGGCTTGGCAGAACAGTTGCCACTTAGCACACAAGCTCTCAGCAGATTGAGGTGGAGACGTCTCTTGGCAGGATCGGGTTCCTCTGAGATTATACTATATACTGGAGTTGGAGGAAAGGATTTGTCATGTACCTGGTGAAGATCGAGCTGGAGAGGGGGCTTCTCTTGCAACTCTTGTCCAACACCCCTGGTTGTGATTACAGGGAGTGTAGGGACACAGAGTGGCGTGAGGGCCGGTATAGCAGGTAGTGCCAGCTGGGGTTTGCAGCAAGCAGATGACCGTAAATCACCAGGCAGGGACCTGGAACTGGAACACGGTGAAACTTGCTTGGCAGACAGGAGTGTAGCCAGGCCACTGCCCAAAAAAGGTCATCAACACCCAAGTAGCAAGGTACAAGAACAACAGGCAGAGATGGAGTCAGGATATGAGGATCAGTACACAGCCTGGCAGCAAGGTACAAGAACAACAGGCAGAGATGGAGTCAGGATATGAGGATCAGTACACAGCCTGGCAGCAAGGTACAAGAACAACAGGCACAGATGGAGTCAGGATATGAGCCGGGGTCGGTACACAGCCTGGCAGCGAGGTACAGGAATGAAAGACAGGAGCAGCATCAGAATACAAGCTGAGATCGCAGTAGGCAGGCAGAAATCCAGGGACAGGTGAGGGGCGAGCCGAGTCGTGCACAGGTAAGCAGGTATAGCGGGCCAAAGCTCAGGTAAAGCAGGAACTAGCTGAAGACCACTCAGCAATCCATTCATGTCAGAGTGCAGCTTATATAGACAGTTTAGTGCCAGTGCTCATACGTGTGCATGTGTTTCATGCGTATTTGTTTTCTGCACATGCTACTTCATTTGCTAGAGTGTACCGATGCCTGTTTTGCATTATGCTTTTGCTCAGAATTATGAGCATGCACATATGTATCAGCATGTGACAGCCTTCTCCTTCCAACATGTACTGAGGTTTGTTTTCTTACAGGATTGTTGTTCAGCCCGATAGGCAGTACGCTCCAACTTGGGCTCCAGTTTACTGCCTTGCTCATTCTTGGTATTTTTCACCAACACCTGGTCCCCTGATTCCCCTAAGGAAGAGTCCTTGGCCAAGTCCTTGTGTTTGTCCAACACTCAGCTTTCTGCAACCAATCCCAATGTTCCTGTACCCAAGTGCTATGTGACCAGTGTGTTAAATTCACTGGAGAGCCCAGCAGGGGATCCACCGGCAGCTGGCCATAGCACCCGAACATCAGGAAGAAGGGCATGTGGCCTGGACCCAATGAACCATGATATTGTAGGCCCATACCACAGGCATCTATCTCAGTGCCCTTGTTCAAGAGTCCATGGTATGCCCAGCAGGGTATGGTCCAACCGCTCACAAGCTCCATTGCCCTGCGGATGGTAGGGGGTGGTATGTGACTTCCTGATGCCACTGAGGAGGCACAGTGACATAATCACTGACTCAAAGTTCAGGCCCTGGTCTAAGAATATTTGTTTGGACACCTGTAGGGTTGGACCACATGTTCCCAAAATAACTTAGCTATGGTAGGGACTGTCTGGTCTTTAGTGAGGACTACGACTGCGAACTTGGTGAAGTGGTCGACAAAAACCTAGGCATAGCGATACCCTGAGGGTGACCTGGAGATTGTTAGAAAATCCATGGTGACCAGCTCAAAGGACTCTGAGGTGGTGATGATCATGCATTTGGTCCATTAAGGAGGGACTTTATGCACTGGTCAAGTCTCACACTCCCAACAAGCCTTTTGGACCCAATCTGCCAGCTGTGGGAAAAAGAAGTACCTCCTGACCAAGGACTTAGCTCTGTCAGCTCCAAAGTGTCCACTTGTGTTATGTAGCACTCTGCAGATTTGGAGGAACCACAATCTGTAGAATGTCCTGCTGTTCAATGGGAGTACATGCTTGGTGATAAAGTACGTTGTCCTGCATCTCGAGTCAATCTCAAGTCTCTGGGAGAGGAAGCGCTGCACCTGCTTGAGATCAGGATCCTTCTGTTGAACCAGTGTCCACTCCTTTAGGTTGTAGATTTTGGCAAATCCTGGCTGGGGTCTTGCTCTTTGACGGACTACAAGATGACGGTCGTGGGCAGGACAGGGGCAGCTTCAATGTTCCTCTTGGCTAGAGTCCACATCCTCCTCCCCTGGGTGATCCACCAGATAAGGGGACAGGGCATCAGTATGATTGCTAAAATGATACTAAAGTCTTGTATTTTTTTAAATAACAGACATGTTATACTTACCTGCTGTATGTAATGGTTTTGCACAGAGCAGCCCGGATCCTCCTCTTCTTGGGTCCCCTTCCAGCGCTCCTTGCCCCTCCCTCCTGTTGGCACCCAAGCAGGAGCACTTCCAAGCCACAGCCCTCTGTGTCCATCTACACACAGAGCTGTGGATTGGCACCGCCCCTTCCCTCTTCTAATTGGCTCACTGGCTGTGATTAACAGCAGCCTCAGCCAGTCAGGAGTGGGAGTCCCCAGAGAACCAATGCTCTCATGGACATCGCTGGATTGGGATAGGGTTCAGGTAAGTGTTTAGGGGGTTGCTACACACAAAAGGTTTTTTACCTTCATGCATACAATGCATGCAAAAACAAAACCTTGAGCCCTCAGAACCACTTTAAGCTTTCAAGGCTTTTATTGGATCCTATACTTAAACCGGGTCAAGCGGGTGACCCATCTTTGTTCCAACGTCCCAAGTTTCTCTGTATCCAGATAGGCAAGGGGGTTGTTGTTCATGAAGACCTCTATGTCCGCCCCTTTTCGGCAATGCCCCACACTAGGGCCAGCAACTCTAATTTGAAGGAGCTGTAACTATGTTTTTTTTCAGTAGGCCGAAGGCTGCAGCTTGCTTATGTGGTCACCCATTCACAGCCATCCAGTACCTGCACCAATACAGCTCCTACACCTTGTGAACTCCCATCCGTATACACACAGAAGGGCTTGCAGTAGTATACATAGGCCAATAAGAGTGCCAAAGTCAGCTTTTCTTTGAGTGTTTAAAAAGTCTGTTGTTGGGGTTGATGCATCTGGACTTGAATGGAGGGCAAAGAACCACCTTTCTTCTGGGTGGCATAGCCGCTCGGCAGCTTAGTAAGCTTGGCAGCTATTTGGGTGAACTTACAGTAGGAGCCACGGTAGTATTCCACCAGTCCCAGAAAGGAATGTAACTCAGTGACAGTTTTTGGGGGATGCCAGTCCTACACAGCTTGTACTTTAGCTGGTTCTGGAGAGGTCCCCTCAGCCTCTACAATGTGTCCTAGATACTGGATTATCTGTCTCAGGCAGCATTTGCTGGGCTTGAGTTTCAACCATACTTGCTAGGGTGGTGCATGTTGGGGTTGTTCAAGTAAAGTGTGTTCGTTAATTAAGTGGCCCTTCCCCTCTGAGCACCTCTTCCCTCTCTTCCCAGGTGAACTTGCATCTATGTTACTGCTGCTCCCCATCTACCTTAAACTGAATATGGACTGACCGATGTCAATGTCTTTCTGGTAAACTTTGCATTTACTGTATGTTGTTACTGCTGCTTCACATCCACCTGTAGCCCTGCTCACATTATTGTGATATTTCTTTTGTCTTTAGGTTTCTTACCTAAATTATGACAGATCTTAATCTTTACAACCCCGCCCTCCTTGTCCTCTGGCAGTTTGAATGTGGTGTGAAAAGGTTGCTAAGCTAGCTGTGTGCCTTATATTAACTTCTGATTGATGCATTGACAAATTCTGCACCTACCCAGCACAGTATAAATCTAGATCACCTTTATGGGGGACACATGCCAGGGGGACGCATGTTGGGGTTCTTCCAATAAAGATGCGTTTGCTAATTAAGTGGCACTTTAGCTCTTGCACTTCAGTGATTGCACGTAATGTCCTAGATTGTAAGCTCCAAGGATCAGGGCCCTCCTCTCCCTCTTGTATTGAACTGTATTGTCTCCCGTTATATTGTAAAGTGCTGAGCAAACTGTTGGTGCCATAAATCCTGTATAATAATAATAATGATAATCTACAGCAAGCTACTCTGGAAAAAAATCGAACTGCCAGTGACCTTGTTTCCCCATTTAGCTCTCCTTCCTCTCTGTAACATGCGCTCTCTACTTCTCCTTTTCATTGTTGTGTCCTCTCTAATTAAACTCTCCTTCCTTCACCCCTCTTCTCCACCCCACAATCTGTATATATCCCCCTCACTTATGTCCTCCTCTTATCATTGCACTCATCATTTCCTCCTAATTCTAATCCCACACACTAATAAACCCCCCAGGATGCTGAGGTACGTCCCCTCATATTATTCACACTCCCATATTACCTCCCTCACCCTTCTGCTTCTCTTAACCTCTGGAGACATGTCTCCAAACCCTGGGCCTCCTTTATGTAACTGCACCCAACGCACCCATCACCCTGCACCCTCTGGCAGCAGCCGCAATCCACACAATTTAGTTTCCATTCTTCTTCCCAAATCCAGCCCCCCTTTTCCTGTGCCCTCTAGAATGCCTGCTCTGTCTGCAACAAACTCACCTCTCTTCATTACCTCTTTATTACCAACTACTTCAATTTACTTCCTATTATGGAAACCTGGCTGCACGATTCCGACACTACTTAACCTGCCTCCCTCTCCCACAATGGTCTTCTCTAGACTCATTCCACCAGATCCAGTGGACAGAGGGGAGTGGGAATCCTTCTATCCTCACAGAGCATCTTTCAGGTTCTTCACTTTCCTCCCTCTCTGTCCCTCTCATGATTTGAAGTTCAGTGTATACATCTATTTTCTCCAATTTCTTTAAGAATTGCTGTTATCTACAAGCCCCCAGGACCAGTATCAACTTTCCTTGATGACGTCTCTGCCTGGCTACCCTACTTTCTCTCTTCTGAAATTCTCACAATAATTTTCGGCGACTTAAACCTCATAGTTAATACTGACACTCCTGCTACTTCTAAACTTCTTAGTCTAACCTCCTCATTTGACCTGAAGCAATGGGTACATGCTTGTATTTGCTCTAATGGCAACACCCTCGACCTTGTGTTCTACCTATTTACTCCATTCAACCTCTCCAACAATCCTTTTCCCCTCTCTGATCACCACCATTTTGCTGTCTCCCTGTCTTCCACCTCCTCTCCCTCCAACCGCCAAACAATTACCCATAGAAACCTTCACAACGTTAACCCTTCTGTTCTCCACTCTGCTACTGACCACCTGTATGGCAATATCTCACACATGTCCTGCCCCAACCTAGTCACTTTTGGGTTCAATAGATTCCTGTCCTTCGCCCTGGACAAGCTCGCCTCTCTCACTACACACAGAATCAGGCCCCACCCCCACACTCCTGACAAATGGACGATACCAGAAATACCATAAATCTCAAAAAATGCAGCCCATTCTGGAGCATTTGTGGCATAAGACTAAGTCTCACAAAGACTTCCAAGCCAAGACCTATTTCATCACTCTCATTAACACCTTCATCCAATCCCCATCAACTCTTCCCTGCCTTTAACTCTCTACTTCATCCTCCACTGCCTCCACCCACTAACTCACTCACCGCTCAGGAGATCACCAATCACTTTGAAAAAAAAATTTGATACAATTTGTGATGAAATCTCAACTTTACAGATATCCCACCCACTTAACACTCCATGTCCACAGGTACAACCAGCACTTCCCTTATTCATCCCTGATACTATAGACAAAGTACTTCAACTTTTTCCAACGGTTAAAAACGGACACCTAACCACCTGTCCCTTGGACCCTGTTCCCTCTCAAATACAGCGGTCACCTGATGGCTCTATCCTACACTGTGATGGGAGTCACTTTGGGTGGGGGGCCCATGGAAAACAGCTCACTTTGGAGAGGTGGGGAGACCCCTGTCTCAGCTCCCCATATCCCTCTTATGTGTAAGTCACCCTGTGCCTGTTAGGGGTGCAGGGTGATATGTCATAATATTGTGTAGACATGTATAGGTGGGGTTGTTCATTGTTTAATGCCATGTGGTTGTTTCCCATTGTTCTATTGTGTGTCTTGCATGGGAGCAAACTATTATGGGATGTATGTGTTTGTGTATTGGCTTGGTGGGGGGTGTCTGCTGATGTGTCTCTTGTTGCTAGATGTGTTTTGCCCCGCTCTGTGTTGTTATGCAGGGAGGGGGGAATTGTTCCATTGAATGTATATATCTGGTATCTGTGTTAAAATAAAGCAGTCTATTTCCTGATTTATTTCAAGACTGGTCTCGTTTAGTCTCATATGGTCAGCGGTGATGTCCGTGGATAGTGTTCGGACAGGGAAGTGGTATTACAATGGAAATACCCGAGTGCAGACTGGGTCCGCTTCCATTACATACACTCTCACATCTTCAATCTTTCCCCCTTATTTGGTATCTTCCCCAACCCTCTAAAACATGCACTAGTCACCCCCATACTTTAAAAGCCTTCCTTGGACCCCACCATTCTTAACAACTTGCACCCGGTCTCCTTGCTCCCCTTTTCGTACAAACTCCTGGAACACCTGATCTACAACCAACTCATTAAGAATAACCTTCTCCACCCCTTCAGTCTGAATTTCATCCTCAACACTCCATGGAAATTGATCTACAAAAACTCACAAATTATTTACTAACAGCTAAAACCAATAGACACTATTCTGTACTCCTACTTCTGGACCTCTCAGATGCCTTTGATATGGTTGACCACCCCCTCCGCCTCAAAAACCTTTACTCCTTTGGTCTCCATGACTGTGCTCTTTGTTGGTTCTCATCCTACCTATCCAACCACACCTTCAGCATCACTTACAATTCTACCTCCTCCTCTCCTCTTCTTTTCTCCATCGGAGTCATCCAAAGTTCTGTTCTTGGACCTCTCCTAATAATAATCTACACCTCCTCCCTGGGTCAGCTGATAGCATCCCATGGCTTTCAATATTATTTCTACAAATCTGCCTTCCATATCTACACCTCCTCCCTCCACGCAGCCGAACAAGCCTACTTCCTGACCCTCATCAAGGCCCTCTCCTCCAATCCTTGCCGACCCTTCTCCACCTTCAACTCTCTACTCTCGCCACCCCCACCTCCACCCAGCACCTCACTCACTGCCCTTGAGATTTCCAATCACTTAAAAAACAAGATTGACACAATTCGCAAGGACATCGCCACAACTCACACGCCCTCTCAACCCGTCCCCTCTCACACAGCTACCCCCTCATCCCCCCCTCTCCCTCGACATAACCCGCGGGAACTTTGTCACTGCTCAAACTCCCTCCAACCCAGTTCCCCCTCACACAGCTACCCCCTCATCACCCCTCTCCCACGGCCCCACCACTGCTCTGACCTCCACTTCCACCCCACCCTACATTCCTCATACTGAAGCCCCCCCAACACTCCGCATCTTTGACCTTACTACCATCGAGGAAGTCTCCAAGATCCTCTCTGATGCCCGCCTCACCACCTGCCCCCTCGACCCTATCCCCTCACAACTCCTACGACCTCCTTCCCCCTCCATCCTACGCTCCCTCACCCACATCTTCAATCTCTCCCTCTCCTTCGGCACTTTCCCCTCCCTTCTGAAACATGCACACATCACCCCCATACTTAAAAAGCCCTCCCTGGACCCCAATGACCCGAACAACCTCAGACCCATCTCCCTGCTCCCATTTACATCTAAACTCCTCGAGCGGTAAAATATATATATAATAATAATCAAGTGGTCATAGTGATCAAAAAAATATATAATAAACTAATATCAGAAAAAATATAGTGTATAAATACTGTGTAGTAACAATATTTGTGACAATTTCTAACACATGAAAGCAATAAACAATAATAATAATTAGACTGTGATCAATCATGCAAATAAGGTGCAAAAAATATCACACTAAAAACACAAATGAAAAATAAAAAATGTGTAGACAAATGTCCAATGGGTGGGTGACACCACTACTGCAATTGCAAGCACACGTGATCATAAACTGACTCCAGGTGCAGAAACTCCAACACACGGCTAGATTAGCCTCTCACCTCCAGGCTTCGACCCGTGAAGGTCAAAGCGTATAGTGGGATCAAAACCCTCAAATCCTCTCAGCATCTACTGATATCCACTGATCCACTTTCCCCATCCATAGATATCCTTCTCTAGGGGTCGATAATCAAACAGTGGCTCCTCTTCTTCTGCTAGCTCTTTGCCAAGTATTAGCTTCCCATGTCGTAGATAATTTGATTTGAGAGATTTGAGAGATTTGATGTTTAATAGGCACCCCTGTGGAATGTGTTATACAGTTACTGTTGTGTTTATGTGTATTGACGTTCACGTGCCAATTTGCTCTGTTATACTTTATGACTTCAATCTGCCAAGACAGTCTGTTTATCTTTTAAAGGGTGGTGTGTGCAATTCTTGTGTGTCTGCTGGGGGCCTACAGACAAGGTATTCTGCTGGTGTCAGGGAGGGTGAGGCCTCACACAGTGCTAGACAAGAGCAGAGGACCCAAAATTTCCAGTGGCTCCTGTGGGGGTAGCGCTACATAAACCAAGTCAATCCCAGTGTCCAGAGAGGTAATCCACGTCAACCATGATAGAAAAACCCTTGCCTGCCAGTCTGTACATGCCACACCCCACCCCTAAATGACAGATTCCCAGCCGCAGTAAATTAGATGTACAGCAGGGAATCCCGGGTGATGTCATAGACCAAATTTGATGAATGACATCACCCAGGATTCTCAGTGACATTACCAAAGTTCAGCTTCTAATGTAATAAGTGTTTCATGCTGTTCTGTAATATAGACAGCCTGCTTATCATTGATGCCCAATAACTCCCTGTATGAATGAAGAATCCCCTCCTCCATTCATGTGATGGAAAACATAATATGTACAGGAAGATGAAAGAGGTGTTGTGGCTTCTACTCCTCAGCTCTGGATATGACCTTAGATTTTACAATTGGCCAATTCAATTGTTTATAAAGAACGCCATCAGAGTTCTCTGCATGTCGGGGTGCTGGCAGAATAATTGGGGTATATTGCAGGGATACAAGGGCTGTATATGTGTGCAGTGTATAGTGAGAGTAGACTCAGATTCTGTATAACCATCCCGCTATCCAGGTTGGTGCAGCCATGTCCACCTTTCCCCTCTCTACACCTGTCTTTCTCTCTTCTAATCTGATTATTTTTACTACTGTGAGAAAAATCCTCCCTCTTCTATACTTTGCTGTCTGCATCAAATATCACAATCCAGCCTCACCCTGTGTAGGAGGATGTGACCCTCCCAACTGCATTCTTCCCCGAAGTCAGAGACTTTCACCGACATTTCTCTTCTTCTGGCAGAGATGGCATCTGCTGATCTGAAAGCCGAGCTAGAATGTTCCATCTGAACATTTATACAGATCCTGGAACCCTGAAATGTGGACGCAACTTCTGCCGGGACTGTATCGATCGTGTGCTGGATACACAGGAGGGGTCTGGAGGATATTCCTGTCCTGAATGCAGAGAGGAGTTTCCAGATCGGCCTTCTCTGCACAGGAACATAACTCTATGTAACATAATGGAGAAGTTGCTTTCTGCTCAGCCTGATCAGGAGGAGTCCGGGGTCTTCTGTACTCACTGTGTGGACTCTCCTGTACCTGCTGTTAGATCCTGTCTACACTGCGAGGTTTCTCTGTGTGATAAACACCTGAGAGTCCACAAAAAGTCCCCAGAACACATTTTAACTGACCCCACCTTGTCCATGGAGAGCAGGAAATGCTCCATCCATAAGAAGATCCTGGAGTATTACTGCACTGAGGATGACACCTGTATCTGTGTGTCTTGTTGTATGATTGGAGGACATAAAGGACATAAGATGGAGTCACTGGATGAGGCTTCTGAGAAGAAGAAGGAGACACTGAGGAATGTTCTGCAGAAACTTCTGACAAAGAGAGAGGAGATGGAGGAAAGAGTCCAGAGTCTGCAGAAACACAGGAAGAAAGTGGAAGAAAAAGCAGCTGGTGACACCGAGAGAGTCACTGCCCTGTTTAGAGATCTCAGGAGGCGTTTGGAAGACCTGGAGAAGAGAGTCCTGAGGGAGATCTCCGGGAGGGCAGAGCATGCATCTTCCTCTGTGTTGGATTTCATCCGGGATCTGGAAATAAAGAAGGAGGAGCTGTCCAGGAAGATGCGTGACATTGAAGAGATGTGTAACATGACGGATCCACTGACTGTCCTACAGGAATCAGACACAGGTGACTTGTGTGATACTGAGGATGGAGATAATGAGGACAGAGAGAGACATGAGGAACTCCTCCATGATGGAGGGGGGCTGGATGTGGCTGGGATATCACACACATTACACACATTATCTGATATAATAACAGAGGGAAATGTATCCTTCTATATACAGGGAGCTGAGGACATATTACTGGATGGAAACACAGCTCATAATATTCTACATATATCAGATGACAGGAAAACTGTATCCAGGTCAGATAGATACCAGAATCATTCAGAAACACCAGAGAGATTTCAGGATTGTCCTCAGGTGTTGAGCAGTCGGAGTTTCTCCTCAGGGAGACATTACTGGGAAGTGGATGTCGAGGGGTCAGATAGATGGAGAATCGGGATGTGTTACCCCAGTATAGACAGGAGAGGAGGGCAATCAGAGATTGGAAAAAACAACAAGTCCTGGGGTTTGGTCAGGGTTGACGATCATTATGTAATAATACATAACAATAAAGTGAGCCTCTTACCCTCCAATCTCTCCAGTACCAGAGTCAGGATATATCTGGATTATGAGGCCGGGCGGATCTCCTTTTATGATCTGTGTGATCCGATCCGACACCTCCACACCTTCACCACCACCTTCACTGAGCCCCTCCATGCTGGGGTATGGGTATTGGGAGGTTGTATAAATATCTGTGGGAGGAATTGGGAGATGTGAGAACTCCTCCCAGAGATTAATAATATAAAAAGCAGATGCAGCGCTGAGATAAGAATGTCAATTATCAAATAAAGTGCAATGAATCAAAAGGTGGAAAGGCAATTATAAAATATATATGAACCAGCAAAACAATAATAAACATATCACTGTATCAAATAGTATACAAAGTGATTATAAGTGCATGTAAAGTGACCATAAATCATGACATTAATGAGTCCATAAAGGGACAAGGTGATGACAATATATTGTCACTGCAAAGTGACCAATGGTGCTAAATAAAGTGACAATGGTGATAAATCAATGTCCAAAAAGGAAATTGATGCAATTTAGGATCCAGTATTATGATCTCAAAGTATAGTGATCGGCTTTCTATATCCAATAATATGGTGGTGTGCCGGGTAATAGAAGAATTGCGCACTCACCCGATGTGTAATCAAATCACGCATTAAAGACATAAACTCTCAATGATCAGCCGGAGGTCCTCCCTCTCTGAATCATCAGTGGTCAGCAGTACCTCTATCATTCTCCTTACGCAGCTCTGTGGGTGGTAAAGCAGTATTAGAGGTACTGCTGACCACTGATGATTCAGAGATGGAACTCCAGACCAGGCTGTGCATATCCTTAAGAGGACCTCCGGCTGACCATTGAGAGTTCATATCTTTAATGCGTGATTTGAGTGCGCATCTGGTGATTGGTCACTTTGCAGTGACAATATATTGTCATCACCTTGTCCCTTTATGGACTCATTAATGTCATGATTTATGGTCACTTTACATGCACTTATAATCACTTTGAATACTATTTGATACAGTGATATGTTTCTTATTGTTTTGCTGGTTCATATATATTTTATAATTGCCTTTCCACCTTTTGATTCATTGCACTTTATTTGATAATTGACATTCTTATCTCAGCGCTGCACCTGCTTTGTATATTACTGGTTTAGAAGGTTTTTTGGTACCTTTTTTGGTGTCACAGCAGCTATCCTATAGCGCTCACTTTCCATTCTGTGTTTTTATTTGATTCCTCCCAGAGATTGGTGATGTCACAGGGAGGAGAGATGTGATTTGATTGAATGTTCAGCCAATGGGATAAAGCAGTGGGTGGGGCCTCAGTTGGTGTCCTTCAGGCTTTTCTACTATAAATAATAAGTGAGATTTCTCCCTCTGTCGCTGATCACTGTGATTGGGTAGAATATTGGTCCAACTACCGGACTGACATGTTCCTATTGGCCAGTGAGGAGGGATGTTCTATCTATCTATCTATCTATCTATCTATCTATCTATCTATCTATCTATCTATCTATCTATCTATCTATCTATCTATCATTATTATTAATACATTTACAATGAGTTTGTTCTATGGATGATTTTATTGTGTGAAGAAATAAAAATGAATAATCAATCTATAAATGGAGAGAAAGAGATGAAAATCGATGGAAAAATCTCCAAGGAAACATATGAAGAAATGATCCCGAGATTTACTAGTGACAGAAAACATGGGATCTATCCCCAATATAATGATCTGACTATAATAATATCATCTGATGAATGGTACCGGAATGTATCCCCAATATCATGTGTCCCCATAGAATGGATCCCCAATAGAATTCTACTGGAACCCTTTTATAATGGATCCTAATATGTGTTCCCATAGAATGGATCTACTAATAAAAATCTGTTGGATTCCTTTTATAATGGCTCCTACTGTAATATGTTCCCGTAGAATGAATCTCTAATAGAATCCTATAGGATCCCTCTTATAATGGATCCTAATACAATGTATCATTGTGGTGTTGTATCTTATGATCACTCGATGTGTCCTGGTGATGGAGGAGGAGTCAGGAAAGGAGATGTTAATGTGAATAAAGTTTTTTCTCTCTTGTACGTGTGATGTGTCGGTGATAGAACACAGAAATCATGACATGGAGATGTATTCCTGGTCATTGTGGGGGTGTTGAAGCTTCAGTGGATGGGGGGAGCAGAAGTCAGTGCTGATAGATCAGTGTTATATTTTGTCCCATCCCCCCTCCATGATCATATTGTACAACTTTTTAGCAAGTCACAAGGTGAAAGGCTGCAGCAGAGTCTTTTCTGTGTCAGACAATTGTGAATCACCATTGGCAGAGTTTTCTCAGGAGCACACACAACTCCCAATATCCACGGTGATAATTCTGTAATGCCAACCGCAGCTTCAGACAGGGGTGATACCTGCAAAGCTGAAGATCTGTACAATGTATAGAACCTGCTGCAGCTGGACTGATATTTTTTTTTAATTTAAAAGAAATTAAAAAAAACTTGTCCATTCCAGACCTTTTAGTGGGTGGGGTTCCCCCTAAAAGCCATACCATATCCTTTAGGACTGGTAGTAGTTTTAAGGGGAACCCCACTCCCCCAAAATGGGGGGGAGCATGGGGTCCCCCCTTGACCTTACCAGACCCTTGATCTAAGCACAGGCCTGCCATGGCAGGAAAGAGGGGGGATAGGCGTGGCTAGTGGTGACGTCACTGCTGACATCACCGCTAGCTCCTCCCTATTGCATACATCTGACCTGCAACTGTCAGACCTGTCATATTGTGGTGAGTGCTCGGCGGGTGCGAATGGGTCGGCGAGCGTCCTTTTGTTTTTTTTTATTTCAGCGAGTCGGTGTCATTGGGACAACACAGGACGCTACGATTGATGATGGATTACAATGATGGAACCATTTTTTTGGGCTTTTTCTTTTAAAAGCTTTTATTGCACAATAAACCATAAGAAATGACGTCACATTCCGGAGGTGCATACCGCACCATGTATGATGAACATCCAGTAATGTCCTTCTTTAGGCACTAGATGGCAGTATCATCCCCAGCAGCATAGACCAGTCCAGGCTCCAAAACGTCCCCACACTGTGTAATGCAAGGCGAGGGCCCGTATCATTACTGCCATCTAGTGCCTAAAGAAGGTCATTACTGGATGTTCATCATACCTGGTGCGGTATGCTCCTCCGGAATGTGACTGCATTTCTTATGGTTTAAACGCATTGTACTCTAACTCATTACACTAACACACTGTACACTAACGCACTGTACACTAACGCACTGTACACTAATGCACTGTACACTAACGCACTGTAAACTAACACACTGTACACTAACGCATTGTACACTAACGTATTTTACTCCAATGCACTGTACACTAATGCACTGTACACTAATGCACTGTACACACACACTGTACTCTAACGCACTGTACACTAACGCACTGTACACTAACGCACTGTACACTAACACACTGTACACTAACGCACTGTACACTAATGCACTGTACCCTAAGAATGTGAGTGCATTTCTTATGGTTTAAACGCATTGTACTTGTGACGGAAGCGTAGGCAGGACAGAACACGCAGAAAAGATGGGGAACCCACAAAGCTTTATTGAAACAACAAAATGACACACACTCAATGGGGAAATGGGGAGGGTGATGTGTGTGCAAACTAGGGACGATTCCATGCATAGGGGGGTCTTCTCCAGCAGGGTGGCTTGTGCGGTCTTCCCCCCCTTTGGACTGAGGTCTTTGGCAGCAGGCGAACAATCTTCCCCCTAGGCTTGGGGGGTCCCAGGCAGAGCCTGATCACGAGGGTCCCACCTCAGCTGAGCTCCCTCCGTGACTGCACAGCGGATTGGAGTCTCGGGCAACAGGCGGGCAACCTTCCCCAGGGCAGGAGTCTCGGGGACTCAACGGGACTCTAGCTGTGGAGTCTGGCTTAGCACAGCTCCCACCCAGCTTTCTAGGGATATCGGGTTCATAGGGACTCAACGGGTAGCGATGGCTCAAGCACTCAGGGGCATCACAGGTAGCTATACTCTGGGCACGCCATGGGGTGGTTTAAGAAAGTGTAGTCTAGGCGTGTAGTAGGGCAGTTCATGACCCGGGTGGTCTGTGCGCAAAACAGGGACAGCTCAGGACACGGGTAGTCAGTGCACACATCAGGGACAGTTCAAAACATGGGTGGTCGGTGCACACAGCAGGGACAGTTCAAAACACGGGTGGTCGGTGCACACAGCAGGGACAGTTCAAAACACGGGTGGTCGGTGCACACAGCAGGGACAGTTCAAAACACGGGTGGTCGGTGCACACAGCAGGGACAGTTCAAAACACGGGTGGTCGGTGCGCACAGCAGGGACAGTTCAGGACACCGGTAGTCTGTGCGCACAACAGGGACAGTTCAGGACACGGGGGAGGTCGGTGCGCACAACAGGGACAGTTCAGGACACGGGTAGTCTGTGCACACAACAGGACATGGGGGAGGTCGGTACGCACAACAGGAATAGTTCAGGACACGGGTAGCCTGTGCACACAATAGGGACAGTTCAGGACACGGGGGAGGTTGGTGCGCACAACAGGGACAGTTCAGGACACGGGTAGTCTGTGAGCACACCACGGGCAGTTCATGGATTCTAGGGACACTCACGGTAGGCGACTTGCAGACGCTCAGCAGCAGGCGGCTTCCAGGGAGGTAGGCGACTTGTGGACGCTCAGCAACAGGCAGCTTCCAGGGACTCTCACAGCAGCCCGCTCCTCCAGGAGCCGGCAATCAGCAGGCAGGGGCCCTCACAGTGGCCAGGAACAGCAGCGGGGGTAGCAGGGCCGCGGGGTCTGACCTTGGAAGAGGAGCTTATGCAGAACTGCGGAGACTCCCACCCTGGGACATTCAGCGGAGGGAGCAAGATGATTCCAGCAGTGTGCACAGTAACAAAGAAAGAGGGCTGCTTCCTGTGCCAGTCTTTTTAAAGCCATGTAGGATGCTGCTAGGTTGCCTCAGCAACGGCCAGCCCAGCACTGTTCATGGAAGCTACAAGGACAGAGGAATGTGCAAGGGGGGAGGGAGGGGTGGAGGGATATGGCTGAGTCACAGCAGGCAAAGGGGGGTGGGGGAAGCATGGGCACTCTGTGACAGTACTCTAACTCATTACACTAACGCACTGAATACTCTAACGCATTGCACACTAAAACATTGTACACTAAAACATTGTACACTAACGCACTGTACACTAACGCACTGTACACTAACGCACTGTACACTAACACACTGTACACTAACGCACTGAATACTCTAAGGAATTGTAACACTAACGCATTGCACACTAAAACATTGTACACTAACGCACTGTACATTAATGCAATGTACACTAACGCACTGTACACTAACACTGTACACTAACACACTGTACACTAACACATTGTACACAGACTGTACACTAACGCACTGTACACTAACGCACTGTACACAGACTGTACACTAACGCACTGTACACTAACGCACTGTACACAGACTGTACACTAACGCACTGTACACTAACAGACTGTAAAATAACGCACTGTACACTAATGCACTGTACACTAACAGACTGTACACTAACGCACTGTACACTAACTCACTGTACTTGCGCCCGCCATAGAGTTTTGGTCTAACTGCACTTTTGGTCCCTAACGTATGGACTCTGATGACCAACTTGCTGAATAATATCTCCCAGGATGCCCCCTCCAGATAACCACCTAAGGGTCAGCCGTAATTCCTCATAAACAAAATCTCAGCATAGTGCTTTATCCTGTAATTACTTTTATTGCACAATAAACCATAATAAATGTAGTCACATTCCGGAGGTGCATACCGCACCATGTATGATGAACATCCAGTAATGTACTTCTTTAGGCACTAGATGGCAGTATCATCCCCAGCAGCATAGACCAGTCCAGGCTCCAAAACGTCCCCACACTGTGTAATGCAAGGCGAGGGCCCGTATCATTACTGCCATCTAGTGCCTAAAGAAGGTCATTACTGGATGTTCATCATACCTGGTGCGGTATGCTCCTCCGGAATGTGACTGCATTTCTTATGGTTTAAACGCATTGTACTCTAACTCATTACACTAACACACTGTACACTAACGCACTGCACACTAACACACTGTACACTAACACACTGTACACTAACACACTGTACACTAACGCACTGTACTCTAACGCACTGTACACTAACGCACTGTACACTAACGCACTGTACTCTAACGCACTGTACACTAACACACTGTATACTAACGCACTGTACACTAACACACTGTACACTAACGCACTGAATACTCTAATGCATTGTTTGCGAACGCAATGTACACAAATGAACTGAAAAGGGGGACACTGCACCGGCTGGACTTTCATATGGACTCTGCTCCCTGTCGGCTTTAGTCTCCTTATCTGCAGATGGAACAATATCAGAGACAATTCTTATTGTAATCCTGGAAGATGACACTAGATGTGTTCCTTTATACATGGATTGCTTTGTTTTTGTCTGTTACTTGTTGCAGCTCATAAACACACTCTATAGCGTAGCCTCAGCTGGCCTTATATAGCAGTTGTTGTTTTCCCGAGAGGTCATTTATTATATGGGGGAGGGGAAGCCGGTACAGTAGAGGGTCACCCCACTGTCTAGCCGAACCACCCATTTGATGTGGCCACATCTGGATGTCTGAAGTCATGTGGGAAGTTAACACTGTCTTGGGTTAATGGGGATAAATGTGTTTTTTATTTCTGTGGTTTTATATTTGAAAATATATTTTTTACACAAAAAAAAATAAAAATGATTTTTATAACAAAAATATTCAGTATTTTTGCCACTTAGTCTCTGAAGGTAACCTCTGTCCTTGTGGTGCGGAATCTTCTGTCCACCCATTGTTCCTTTATATGTTATGTAGAGCGCCCCCCACTGTCCGCACCGCACTGTCACCATGTGTTCAGTGTCTTCTACTTGTGTAGGAGGAATCTTCATGTCATGAACAGGAATTTCCCAGCATGCTGGTCTCACCAGTGGTGGCAGTTTTGGTGTGAAGATCTAAAAATCCCATTTTTATTTTGTAGTAATGAATACATTGAGGAGTAACAATACAATATACAATATAAAATGGAGGAATGGGAGGAAGGACAGATCCCCGCTCAGATCATTCCGGAATAATGGTCAGTGGATATCAGTCAGAAGAATCATCATCATCTGAATGTGAAGAAAAGGAAAATAAAATCAGTGCCATGAACAGGAGAATCTGATATAATTCCATGCTGGACATTCTCTTCATATCAGGGTCCATGTATTACCTGAGGGGGGGAGGACTTCCCACAGACCATTTTCTAATCTTCTTCTGTGTATAGATACATCCCATTTTCCACACCATCTATGAAGAATAAAATGTGAGAGTGTTAGAGGAGGAAATGTTGCTGTGATGATGGAAAAGGGGGAGCTGGTGCTGAGCTCTGGAAGAAATGATGGACATTTTATACACACTAATGGGAAGTATTCTTCTGTCTTCCTGGAAATGTGTGCGATGTGTAATGTACAAATCTGCAGCCGTACAATGTACATCAGTGGTCTCCTATGCTGGGAGGAGATCTGACGTAGATTGGATGTAGATGGTGGGATGTGGGATCTCATCTCTTCATAACTGACTCCAGTATGCAAACACACCAAACCATCCCCTCTGTCCTCACACTTAAGGGGTTTGATAAGTGTCCCCCATTTATAGGGCCCCACCACCTTGTGAACTACCCACCTAATACTGAGGAGCCCTCACCATGGCAGGGGCCCGCACACTCATGGCCATCCAACCATTGGGATATCAGACTACGTCTGGTGTACTGGGCTGTCATGTGTACAGGCTGAGAACACATCTGATTGGCTCAGTTATACTGACACATTGGATAGACAGCGGGGGATGGGGGGATTTTTAATGAAAGTTCTTTTTCTTTAAAGGTAAAACCTTGTGGAAGATTGTAGGACCCGACTAAGATTATTAGTGGTGGATCTGATATTCCTCATCCACCCATCTGTAATGATACAACTTGGGATGAGGAAGACATTCTCCATCATCTGGGAAATCTGTGACTGGCACAGGACATCTCAATCATCTCTCTCATTATCTGTATAACCCCAGAGACCACCAATGGGTTCTACAGAAATGTCGGAACTGTTCTGGGCTCACAGAATGAAACAGGACGGCCTGAACTCATCTCTACATGGACATGCTGGAAGCCACTTTGTTCTGTATATTCTATTTCATGGTTTCTGAACACAGATTCTAAGAACATTCCAAGGTGGTTACAGCTTATGTTCCCAGGTTATAAATCTGGGGGAGGTATGGTGGGATCAGACAGCTACGAGATAAAGACTGGACATGACACCAAGTGGTAAGGTGAATGGATGAGTCCATGTCTAGATTGAACAAAGGAAAAAAGAATTGTTCACAATGATTTGTTTACATGAACCTTGAGAAGAAGAGTGAATATTAAATGTTACATTGTGTGTGGTGTTATCAGGGCCACTGCTCGAAATCATGGGGCCCCGTGCAACCTACCAGAAGGGGGGACAAAGCCCCACCCCCACCCACCCATCAGAGCTGCTTTGTTCAAAACCATTACACAGAACAGGTCAGTATAATGTGTCTGTTATTTTAATTAACCACTTGCCCTCCTGAGTATTTTTTGTGAAAAAAAACAATATTTCTGACTTTTTGCTATTAAACATGTCCAGTAAAAAAAATATTTGGCCAAAATCTATTTTTCTCCGTGTCTTTGCTAGAAAAAAATCCCAATATGTGTAAATGAATTGATTTACGTGAACGTTATAGTGTTTACAAATGGCGATATAGATATTGGGATTTTTTACAATTTTTTTGTAATTTTTACTAGTAATGGCGGTGATCAGTGACTTATAGCAGGACTGCAGCAGGTATTCTGACACTGGGGGGGACTGACTTGGTGTCACTGACATCCCCAGTGACACCAATACAGTGATCAGTGCTAAAAAAAAAAAAGCCCCAACACTGTACTAATGGCTCTGGGCAATAAGGGGTTAACATGAGAGGTGATCAAAGGGTTAACTGTGTGCTGGGACTGTTTTACTAGGGGGCGGTGTGTGTTACTAGGGGGGGTGTGTGTTACTAGGGGGTGGGGTGTGTGCTTCACTGTTCTCACACTGCTCTGGATGGCTGTGCTGTGCAGTGTGCCCGAGCTGACAGAGAGGATGACTGTTAGTAAACAAAACAATTGTCCTCCCTGTTGGAGATTCTTGGGAATCACTGTGCGCCGATGAGTAATTACCGGCTGGGACCCGGTGATTGACAGCCGGGGCCATGAATGGCGGTGTGGGTAGGGCGGGCTGGAAGTGGTTAAAAAAAAAATCTTTCCAATGACTTTAAGACACTTCTTAGCTGTAAAGTCATTTTCCTTTTCTGTGGTTTTCTTCCCCAGACAAATATGACATTTCCCGGCTCCTGTAGCCTCCTGGGATGTAACCCGTCACATATCCCAGGAGACTGCGGCAGCAGGGACATACAGCGGTGTATCATCAGGTGCTGGCTGCAAGAAAGAGAAGAGAAGGCGGCAACACAAGACCTGGCAAGTGGCAGTGGGGCAGCCAATCAGAACAATGCTGGAATTGCTGGGCATGTATGGTCATTGTGGATACACCAGCACAGTAAGAGGGGGGGGTTACACAAACATTTCCATGCGGAGGAAGAGGAGAATGGCAAAGTGTTTCTTTAACCACCTAAGCCCCCAGGCCTGTTCTCCATAAATCCCCTTGAGTAGCAGAATTGTATTTCTGGCAATGTGTTGGTTTGAAATATTCTATGTTTAGCATTTGCAGTCTTCCCAGCAATAGTACAGCATATGATGTGTTCAGTAAATAGATACCAAACTTGCCAAGATGGAATATTGTGCACATCTGGTAAATGGTGAGTACCGTACCTAACATTGTCCATAGGGGGCGCTTTAATAGCCTTTACAGGTTACCAGATTACAGTTAGGCAGGAGGTCTGGTGGCAGAATTATTGCTTTTTTATGGGAATTTTTTGTTCAATTTTATTGCTATGACAGGTGATGAATAACATCCCTTGTGATAGATGGGGCAGTGACAGGTCTTCTTTATGGAGAGATATGGGGTCTATCAGACCCCTGACCCCTCCCCTGCCCTCTAAGGCACCTGATCATACACAGATCGGTTTGATTGGCTGCATTCCTGGCCAGTACCAGCCAGGTAAACACAGAATTAAACCCAGAAGTGACATAATCCTTGTAGCTTCCGGCTTCATTCATCACGGGGGGGGGGGGGGGGAGACACGGATGTTCCCCTCCCCCCACTCTGTATGTTGCCAACTCATCCGCATACAGCAGGACAGCCTGGGAAAACAGGAGCGGGCTGAGGGCCAACAGAACAGCGGTGATAATAAATCATCAGGGCCATGGTGTATACTATTCCCCCTCCACTGCTTTGCAGTATATGCAGGAGCATTTGGGGGTGGTAAAAATTCACAGCTGAGCTGCACATTTCTACCATACCCCTAAACACAAGTGTAAATGAGGCCTAAGGCCCCTTTCACACGATCGGTCAGATTGGATCTGCTTGTCCGTTTTTCAGGTGGACCCTCCATTCACCTCTATGGAGTAGCAGATGTAGAGGGACTTGTGTCTGCTTACACCCGCTTACCTCCAAACTGGTCCGGTCAGCGAAAAAAGGAAAGCGGATCCGTCCTCCTCCATCAAATTGGAGGGCAGGCGGGTGTAATGACCAGCGAAGTCCATTTACACCCAACCGCCCATAGAGCAGAGCATGCTCTGTCTGTGTCTACCTGCTTGCCGAGCGACTGTACAACTTACGATGGTAAACATCTCGGGGGGAACCATCCCTGCCTGGACAACACAATGATTACTGCTGGTGGCCATATAGCTGCTAGCAATAATCACATGTAAAATACCACAGGCTGGAGTACACAAGCCATTCAACTATTGACTTGGATACAATCAGCCTGCCCATACATGGTTCAAATCTCGGCTGGTCCCCGCTCAACTGGCCGAGTTCTGAACCATCTGTGTCCAGCTCACATTTCACTGTCCTTCCTTCAATGATCATCATCATTATCACCATGATGGTCCTATAGTGCAGTTGCTGGGGCTCCTGTACCTGTCCTGTGTGACTGCCATCATGATGATCATACAGTACAGTTGCTGGTGCTCCTGTACCTGTCCTATGCGAGCGTGACTGCCATCATGATGATCACACAGTACAGTTGCTGGGGCTCCTGTACCTGTCTTGTGTGACTGCCATCATGATGATCATACAGTACAGTTGCTGGGGCTCCTGTACCTGTCCTGTGTGACTGCCATCATGATGATCATACAGTACAGTTGCTGGGGCTCCTGTACCTGTCCTATGTGAGTGTGACTGCCATCATGATGATCATACAGTACAGTTGCTGGGGCTCCTGTACCTGTCCTATGTGAGTGTGACTGCCATCATGATGATCATACAGTGCAGTTGCTGGGGATCCTGTACCTGTCCTGTGTGAGTGTGGCCGCTGTCATGATGATCATACAGTACAGTTGCTGGAGCTCCTGTACCTGTCCTGTGTGACTGCCATCATGATGATCATACAGTACAGTTGCTGGGGCTCCTGTACCTGTCCTGTGTGACTGTCATCATCAGGCTTAGTGGGGTGTATTTGCTAAAGCTGGATCCCTCAGAATCTCGTGCACTTCTGTGAGGGAACCAATCAGCTTACCGCTTTTATTGCTAAAGCTTCATTGGACAAGCTGAGGTGAGAAGCTGATTGGCTGCCATGCACAGTTGCACCAGATTCTGAGGGAACCAGCTTTAGTAAATCCCCCCAGTATGTGTGTTCCCCCCAATAGAACAGATCTTACCTTTCATCCACAGTGAAGCCGGCATTCTGGAGGACCTGCCAACGAGGATCCACTTCTGAGTCCGACATCTTCTCACCATCCTTCTTATACAATGTCACCTCCAGTCTGGTCAGAGTTCGGTTTGTGGAGATCACGGAGCAGAGATCATCACAGCACCAGAATGTCACTTTACACCATATTAATCTGGTGGGAGAAGCAGGAAAGAGAGGTGAGATGTTCTGCAGTGACGGGCAGAAGTAGACACATTCCAATAGATAATCAGTGGGCGGGGTCTTAGAAGATGAAATGTTGGCCCATTTGGATGGATGATCTCATGGAATATTGGTTGGACCTCCCCTGTGAGATGGAGGGGAGTTGTCACCCACCTGAGAAGTCTTAGTGTGGATGGACACATTGCAGCGTACGTGGTGATGCACACATTGGAGGGGGAATGGCTCCATATAGATTCCCTGCGGCACATAGATGGGAACCGGCCACATAGGAAATAATGGGACTTCTACTTGACCTGCGTCTCCATGCAGCAAAATCCATGAGGATTGCTAGATGCCCTGACAAGCAATGATAATATGCCGGCATATCGAGGAATCAATTGGGCAGCCCACCCTCGGGCGGAGCCAAGTGATGTCATTTCCTGCCTGGAACTGACACAGGAAGTGGTGCTGGTGAACGATATTATCTCCTGCCCAATCGGGTGCTTGATAGGCGGACATATTATTGCTTGTCAGAGCATCTATTGTAAATAAAGAGACAATTGTTTTGAAGGACATACTTCAGTATTGGGGACATTTGTGTTTTGTTTGGAGTTCTCTATCCAGCCAATCAGGAGGCAGCAGATCCCTTAAAGGGAACCCACCCTGGTGACAGCTGGTCTTATGGGGAGTCCCCCGGGCCCATTGAGCCCCCAGAAGGGGGAGAAGCACAGCACCGGGGTTGTGGTATTACCAGCCAGACGCAGCACTGGGGCTTTGGTATCCATGACCTGTATATAGTTCTGTGTTCTTTATATAAAGTGTATTAATACCAATTTATATGCAGCAAAATAAGTTCATTTGCAGCACTGGGGTTGTGGCATCAATTACCTGAAATAGTTCTTGTTTCTTACACACAGCGTAATAGTCATGTGTTAGTGTGTAACAGGTGTTTGCAGCACTGGATTTGGGGTACTACTGGCTAGTGACAGCACCAGGGATTTGGGATCAATGACCTGTATAAAGTGGTTTGTTTTCTGCATAAAGTGTATTGATATCATATCATTTGGCTGCAACACATTTGCCAGCACTGAGGTTGTGGTAGTAGCAGCCATATAGTGTATGTAGCATTTGCTTTGTATTGTAATGTTTGTTGTGTCATTATTATGTGGAAGCATCGGGATCAGGCGCTTGGCTGGTTGTACATTACACAGCCGTATAGTAACACTGGGGTTGTGGGAACACTTTCCTCTGGTCACAAGTAGCTTGTCTGTGCAATATCCGCGTGCCGAGCGTATCATGTAGTTATTTGGTGGCAGAGAGGCTCTCCTGCACAGGATCACATACCTAGTACATGATCCATGCACCCGCCCCCACCACTGGGCTTTGATTCATCACAGAACATGCCGATCACCGGGTCCCGGCCAATGATTGACTGCCAGGACCCGGTGATGGGCTCTGTGAATGTAAAGAACACAGAGCTGTGATCACTGATAGGGGATCTATGTGCTAAGCAGGGAATGAAAACAAGCAGATCCTCAGTAAAAGCAGCACACAGTCCACACATCAACGCCTGCTAGGCACACATTAACCCCTTGATTGCCCTAGATGTCATTAGTACAGTGACAGTTCATATTGTTAGCACTGATCACTGGAATCATGTCACTGGTGATGTCAGTGGCAGTTAGTTCCCCCAGCAGCAGATTAGTGTCAGATTGCCCGCCGCACTATCCTGGTCCCGTTATAAGACGCTGATCACCGCCATAAGTTGTATTTACAAATAAATATTCCAGTATATATCCCATAGTTTGTAGACGCTATAACTTTCCCACAAACCAATCATATACACCGGGTGAGTAACCCCGCCCCCATGTTATCTGTCATTCAAGAATGACATTCACCCAATGACAGGTCGACATAGGAGCGGGGTCACCTGGTGATGTAACTGGGTAACCCCCGACCCCATGCTTACTGGTCAGTCAGATGTGTCCTGGTGGGCAGCAGTTTTTTTTTTTTTTAATTGTTCGGGTCGCATTTTTTTCTCTTTTTATCAAGGATTTGTCAAAAACTAGGCTTGTGTTTTTACTTCGCTTTTGATACTTTTTTTGGCGAATTATTATTATTATTTTTTTTACTCACGCAGGTTGGATTTTTTTTTTTCTCTTTTGAGTAGAGTTACTATGCACCCCATACTCATTGACATGAGGTTTCTGGGATCTGGGAGCCCCCTTTTTAGGGGGTTTCCAGATTCCTATAAGCCCCCCACCTGCAGACCCCCACAACCATTGGGCAAGAGTTGTGGGGAAGAGGCCCTTGTCCCCATCAATATGAGGATAAGCTGCTTTGGGAGGAAGCCCCCTGTCCAAAAGCACCCCCCCAGTTGAGGTCATGTGGCCTGCTATGGTTCGGGGGGTGCTCACTCTTCCCCCTTCAGTGGGACCCTGCAGGGAACTGAACCCGGGCAGAGTCACTCATCCCTACTAGTCAGTACACATCTGATGTTCTAAGTTCTACAAACAAGAAACATTTGTCTGGTAGATGGATAGATCTGGACGTGTTTTATTGGATAAGAAATGTCATCACTCAGTCTCTATGGGCCAAATAAACTTCATTGTGTTTTATATCATCCAAACAACAATCCACCTCGACAGACATGAAGTCTGATCTCTGATAGTCAGTGGAGGGTGGAATGGAGGAAAGACAATAACAGCCAGTGACCTGAAGGACTATGATGGCGTCTCCCAGTGTAACCTGCCAAGAAGTCTGTCTTTGTATAACTGTCATCTAGGGAACGTGTCTGGATCCCTCACAAAGGATTTATCCCAAAATCCAGCAGAATATGAGATCATTTATAGTAGAATTCCCCCCTCATCTCCTGGATCTCGGAGTCCCTCACATAGAAGATTTATATCAGAGTCCTGCAGAATATGAGATCATTTATAGTAGAATTCCCCCCTCATCTCCTGGATCTCAGAGTCCCTCACATAGAAGATATATATCAGAGTCCTGCAGAATATGAGATCATTTATAGTAGAATTCCCCCCTCATCTCCTGGATCTCGGAGTCCCTCACATACTAGATATATATCAGAGTCCTGCAGAATATGAGATCATTTATAGTAGAATTCTCCCCTCATCTCCTGGATCTCAGAGTCCCTCACATAGAAGATATATATCAGAGTCCTGCAGAATATGAGATCATTTATAGTAGAATTCTCCCCTCATCTCCTGGATCTCGGAGTCCCTCACATAGAAGATATATATCAGAGTCCTGCAGAATATGAGATCATTTATAGTAGAATTCCCCCCTCATCTCCTGGATCTCGGAGTCCCTCACATAGAAGATATATATCTGAGTCCTGCAGAATATGAGATCATTTATAGTAGAATTCTCACCTCAGATCCTGCAGAGTACAGCCAGGATGTCGGAGTCCCTCACACAGAAGTCTCATTCCAGAGTCTTGGAGATTATTATATGATAAATCCAGGCTGGTGAGGGATGGGTTAGTGATAAGAATGGAGCGGAGATCATCACAGCAGGAGGAAGTCAGACGACATCTCTCCAACCTGCAGAGACAAATACAGACACATGAGAGTATATTAGGGAAAGAACCAACAACTCTTAGGGTATGGTCATCATAAAACTCATAGAAAAGAAAGAAGGAAGAAGATAATGGGGTCCCATCATCAAGGTGAGAAAAGTCAGTAAATCCCCTCCTGATGATCCATGGAAGGGGGAGGGGTGTAAATCTCTCCAGCAGTCCATTCACTCTGTAGGAAGCTTGTCTCTGGAGTATAATGTCTCCCATATCATTACTGAGATCACACAGAGAAATGATGAGCAGATACTGAACAGGAGCAGACAAGGCCTGACATAGGGGGACTCAGGGGGAACTTGGTCAGGAGATGATCCAGAAGTCTTTGGTGAAGTCACACATCTGCAGATAGAATTCATAGCACAGACACACATGACACACAAAGTCCACTTTCTTGTTGATTTCACTCAGAAAAACAAATTAAAAAAATCGGCCAAACCCTCCAGATGGAGAATATAAGGAGGACGATCCTCACCAGAGGAGAGCTCTACTCATTTTATGGAGAAATCGTTTGTAATGAGGAAACCAAACAGAAAGGAACAAAATACAAGAAGATGAAGCCGACTGCCCAGCTCTACATAGTATAATATGTGGTTGTGGAGGGACTCCGGAGGGGTTATGTCCATAGGATGCCACCTTCATACCTGAACAGAACCCCCACCAGGAGCAGAGAGGGGGGATGGGCACTCACTGCCCAGAGTCAGGACAGAGGAAGCCTGGGGACTTTGTATGGCAGACAAGGACTCATAAAGGGGATGGGAGTTAGGGATGTTCATCATTTCTTGTAGTGATGGGGGATGGGTAACTTTCCAGGATTGAACAATTACTATCCTGCAGAAGGGAGACAATGACAGATGATATTTCGGGAGTATGAGTTGTATTGGTGATGGGACGGCCTTTTGTACAGAAGTGAGAACTGTCTGATGTCTTTGCCTTCAGAGGAATGTATAGAGTTTTCTGTCTTTATTATGGTCAGGACAAAACATTACATTCATAGATTTGTAAATATGAAATATTGTATATAAATAATTTATATTTACATTTCAAGCCAGCAGGTGGAGCTGAAATCACATTTCCACATGTTTGCCAGCTTGCCCCTCCTGGATCACTGTACAAACCATGTTATTTCCAGAGCTCAGTAGCTCAAGCTGTAATTTCCACTCACAACTGATTGACTCAGAGGAGTGAGAGGAGAGGAGGGAGCAGATTACTGAAACCCACCTGAGGGATCTCACTGGATATTGATCCATGGTGCCTGTAGGTACAGAGTTCAGTAAAGTCTCGGTCACATGTGTTTCAATACCTTGTGTTTATGCTGCATTTATAAATCCTCATTACTGCCTGTCAATGCCTGCCATGAATATTACAATGGTACCCCACAGTGCTGTTCACACAGGAGCAGTAGCGTTGGGTCATGTCCTGGTAAAAATGTAGCAGCATGTCACTTTCATGAGGCATCAACATTTGTCAGCCGCCTCCATTGATTTTAATGGTGATGTCCAATAACTGAACCTTAAAGTGGACCTTCACCCTCCCAGGGCACTTTCCTCCTCCCCATCCTCCCTCTTCATCAAAATCATGCTTTGGGGTTGTGTTGCAGCCAGTGGCACAGGGAACATCTCACGAGTAGAAGGAAAAATGGATTCAATAAAATTTCAGCAAATTTTGGATGGTAACTTGATGCCATCTGTGAAAAAGCTGAAGTTAAAGAGAGGATGGCTTCTACAAATGGATAATGATCCTAAACACACCTCGAAATCCACGGGGGATTACATCAAGAGGCGTAAACTGAAGGTTTTGCCATGGCCTTCACAATCTCCTGACCTCAACATCATTGAAAATCTATGGATAGACCTTAAAAGAGCCGTGCTGACAGACAGCCCAGAAATCTCAAAGAACTGGAAGACTTTTGTAAGGAAGAATGGGCAAAGATACCTCAAACAAGAATTGAAAGACTCTTGGCTGGCTACAAAAGCGTTTACAAGCTGTGATACTTGCCAAAGGGGACAGTACAAGTTATTAACTCTGCAGGGTGCACAAAATTTTGCAGACGCCATTTTTTTGTTTTCTGTTATTTTGAAAGTGTAAATGATGGAAATAAAATCTAACTTTTGTTGACATATTATAAGAATGTCTAATCTGTAATTTGATGCCTTTTGGAGATTTTTCCATCTTTCCTTGGCTTCTTTATGCACATTAATACAAGTTTTTAGCTGGGGTGCCCAAACGTTCAATCCTCACTGTATATATAAATATACAGAGAACAATAGCACAGCAAAGAGATAACAGAGAGAAGTTTAGAGGGTTAAAGTACTTGCCAGACGTCCTGGGTTAAGCAGATCAGGTTTCAGAGCAAAAGGATTTCTTATCTCCCACTGTTAGTTCCGATGTTACAAAAGGAGATTCTTCAACTCTGCTCAACTCAGCTTTCTAGCAACTCCACAGGGTGTCTCCCTGGAGCAGTAAACCAATTGCCTCATTTGGTCAGGTGTGGCAGGTGGAGACCTAAGGTATGACCAAAAATCCTCACATTTGATGTCATGGTTCATAACTTATTCTCAGTGCATTTAGCAGCCTGGCCACTAGTAGATTAATACTCAGAATCACCGGCTGAACGTCTACATATGAAATATGAGATAACTGCTTTTTGCTTGAGGTGATTGTAGCCGTATTAGTGCATTTGTGACAGAAACAATTGAGTCCTGTCCGTGATACTTTTTTTTATTTGCACTAACATACAATTTGGAGGACATGCTTTCGGGGAGTGTCCCCTTCTTCAAGGTCCAAGTAGTACTATACAAATCACAAAGTTTTAGCAGAATGTTAGAAGAGATGAGAAAAAAAAAAAAGGCTAAAGACAAGATACAGCAAAAGCAGAGGGGAAGGGGGGGGGGGACACTCACACAGAGGGAGTTAAGTTAGATCTGATAGTCATAAAACTGTTGGTTAATGATTGAGGAATCCCATGTCCAAATTCAGGCCGTTATCTCTTGTGTCAAATATAATTATCATTCTTAGTTCAAAAGTTTTTCTTTCCTGAATGGATTTAAAATGTCCTTTAAGAACTAAAATATTGAGGTCTCCCATTGTCTGGTCTGGTTGGGTGAAGTGTCCCAAAGGTGTGCAGAGGTCATCTTCTTTATGTTCCGTGATGGTATTTCTGTGCAAATTCATCCTTGTTTGTAACTTCTGTCCTGTTTTACCAACATAAGATCCTTTGTTACATTTTCTGCACTGGATAAGGTACACAACATGACTGGAGGTGCAGCTGTATGATCCGGAGATATTGAAGATCCCTTTTGAGTTTCTGACACTTTTTGATGGATTGATTTGGTTGCACAGTTTGCAGCATTTTCTATTGCAGGGTTTGCTTCCATTATTTGTGACATCATAATCAGAAGGAAGTTTCCTACTGAATAGTTTATTTCTGAGGTTGGGGGGTTGTCTGAAGGCCAGTATTGGGGGTTGTCTGAAGGCCACTATTGGGGGTTGTCTGAAGGCCAGTATTGGGGGTTGCAGAAATATTTCTTTCAGAGTTCCATCCTCTGTTATGATGGGTTGTAAATCTTTGATTATTTTTCTTCTTCCTTCTAGTGCCGGGTTGTATGTTGTTACTAGAGGTACACGGTTGGTTGTTTTTTTTCTCTTTGTACTGAAGTAGATTTTCCCTTCGGGTTCTCAAGGCTGTGTTTATGCCGGTGTTGATAGTTTTGTCCTTGTAACCTTTCTTATGGAAGGCGTCTGCTAGTGTCCCGAGATGTGTATCTCTGTCTCTTGGGTCAGAACATGCTCGGTGGTATCTAATGGCCTGACTGTGTATGATGGCACATTTCGTGTGTTGGGGGTGGAAGCTGGAACTGTGGAGGTAGTTGCATCTGTCAGTGGGTTTCCTGTATATTGAGGTGTGAAGCGTATCATCCCTGATGTATACTGTGGTGTCTAGGAAGGTGACGTGTGTGTTTGAGTATTCCATTTTTAGTTTGATTGATGGATGAAAAGTGTTGATCAATGAGTAAAATTGTTTTAGGTTTTCTTCACCTTCTGTCCATATGATGAAAATATCATCAATATAGTGATAGTATCTGTATGGTTTTTGTTCCATGCTGTTCAGGAATTGTTCCTCCAGGTCAGACATAAATAAATTGGCATATTGGGGGCCATTTTACTTCCCATCGCAGTGCCCATACATTGAGGATAAATGTCTTTATTGAAAGCAAGGTAGTTGTGCGTAAGTATGAATTCAATGAGCTGTGTAACATCCTCAGCAGTGTATTTGTTGTTTGGTGAGGATGATAAGGATCTGTGACATGCAGCTAATCCATCCTTGTGAGGGATATTACTATACAGGGATACTACATCCATAGTCACTAGAAGTGTATTAGATGGTAATTGCTGGATGTTGTTGATCTTGTTCAGAAAGTCAGTTGTGTCTTGCAGGAAACTAGCAGTATTCTTCACTAACGGTTTTTGAAATATTTTCTACAAAGCCTGAGATTCGTTCAGTGAGTGTATTCATACCTGTTATGATGGGTCTGCCTGGATTTCCTGGCTTGTGGACTTTGGGCAGCATGTAGAAGTCCCCGATTTCTGGATGATCCGGAATTGTATTCATAAGTTCTGAATGTAGGTGGGCTGGAAGTGTTTTAATGAGACTTTTTAATTGCTTTGTAAAGTTCTGGGTCGGATCATAATCCAGTTTCTTATAGTAGATGGCATTTTCCAGCTGCCTCTGGCCTTCTTGTATGTATTTGTTTGTATCCATCACAACAACTGCTCCCCCTTTATCTGCTGGTTTGATGGTGATGTCAGATATGGAGGATTTCTTCAGGAGACTAAGGCTCAAAGAATATTTCCACAATAATGAAAGTAATCCTAGGACAATGGAGTGCGACACAAAGAAAAAGAACAGCTGCTTCACACCTCCACAAGGATGTAACACCAAACTGGACACCTATATTAATAGCTTCAGACTGCAAGCTACATCCCTGATATCCTCCCAGCAAAATAAAATTCTGTACAATCTTTCACCACTAGAGCGAAGGGCTATACATGATTTGTGCAATAATCAGGACATCACCATCAGCAGACATGGTTTTAAAAAACCATGTGGGACGCTGACGGGTTGCCTCGGCAACGGACGGCCCACCACCATTCATGGAAGCTACATGGACATCGGAATGTGCAAGGGGGGTGGGAGGGGTGGAGGGATATGGCGGGGGATGGGAGAGGCACTGGCACTCCATGACAGATGCCACCAAATATGTTCTGACCCAAGAGACAGAGATACACATCTCGGGACACTAGCAGACTCCTTCCATAAGAAAGGTTACAAGGACAAAACTATCAACACCGGCATAAACACAGCCTTGAGAACCCGAAGAGAAAATCTACTTCAGTACAAAGAGAAAAAAACAAACAACTGTGTACCTCTAGTAACCACATACAACCCAGCACTAGAAGGAAGAAGAAAAATAATCAAAGATTTACAACCCATCATCATAACAGAGGATGGAACTCTGAAAGAAATATTCCAGCAACCCCCAATACTGGCCTTCAGAGAACCCCCCAATAGTGGCTTTCAGACAACCCCCAATAGTGGCCTTCAGACAACCCCCCAACCTCAGAAATAAACTAATCAGTAGGAAACTTCCTTCTGATTATGATGTCACAAATAATGGAAGCAAACCCTGCAATAAAAAATGCTGCAAACTGTGCAACCAAATCAATCCATCAAAAAGTGTCAGACACTCAAAAGGGATCTTCAGTATCTCCGGATCATACAGCTGCACCTCCAGTCATGTTGTGTACCTTATCCAGTCCAGAAAATGCAGCAAAGGATCTTATGTTGGTAAAACAGGACAGAAGTTACAAACAAGGATGAATCTGCACAGACATACCATCAAGGAACATAAAGAAGATGACCTCTGCACACCTGTGGGACACCATTTCACACAACCAGACCACACAATGGGAGACCTCAATGTTTTAGTTCTTAAAGGGAAATTTAATTCAGGAAAGAATAACTTTTGAACTAAGAATGATAATTCATTTGACACAAGAGATAACGGCCTGAATTTGGACCTGGGATTCCTCAATCATCAACCAACAGCTTTATGACTATCAGCTCTAACTTAACTCCCTCTGTGTGAGTGTCCCCCCCCCCCCCTCTGCTTTTGCTGTATCTTATCTTTAGCCTTTTTTTTTCTCATCTCTTCTAACATTCTGCTAAAACTTTGTGATTTGTATAGTACTACTCGGACCTTGAAGAAGGGGACACTCCCCGAAAGCTTGTCCTCAAAATTGTATGTTAGTGCAAATAAAAAAAAGTATCATGGACAGGACTCAATTGTTTCTGAGATAACTGCTTGAATGGTTAAGGAGATATCATTTTCTGCTCTCCTGTGTATGTCAGATTGGGGGTGTAATATACCAGGAGGCTGGGCTCAAAGTGAGCCGTCCGAATATGTGCTCCATGTTTGTGTAAGTCTTTCATAATCCAAGATATGTAATCATAGGGGAAAATGGATGTTGAATGTGGTGTCTGGTGTATGACTGATCTTGAATGTCTTTGAACTCATTGAAGGACTTGGTTTATGGCTCTAAAAGCCCTCCTCTAGCAAGAGTTTTGTACACAAGGGGGGCACCTAGCTAGTGAGGTCTATAGCCATGATGCCCCCCCAATGAGTATTGCCTGTGATCTCTGCACACACACACCGACCACATTCCTGAGGGAGGGAGGGAAATTGGAGGAGGAAGCCTGTTTTGGGAGAGAGATGTTATAACATGGAACATTCTTAACAAGATGGATGACCGTGTCCATCGCGGTGTGCATGATTGCTACAGGCAGTAGTATTTTTAATCATGTGGGACCAAACTGATATTTTTATTTACTTGTGAAAAAAAACCTCTATTAGTATTCCTGTGTCTGTAGGTGATTGTAGGAATAAATCCTTTTCAGAGCCAGTTAAGAAAAAAACAGTGTGACTTTATTTGATCGCACACAGAAGATACAAAGTCACTACAAAAGTAACAATTTCAAATACAAAAAGAAATGTAGCTTAAAATAAAATTAAAAATAAAGAATATAAGTTGTTTGTTCCTTGAATGAAAGCAAAATATATAGTTTCTTTGTGTTAAAGCATTTTTGCAGGTGAGTGTCCTTTGTGTGCAGGTGAGTGTCCTTTGTGTGCAGGTGAGTGTCCTTTGTGTAAGTGTGAGTGTCCTTTGTGGAAGTGGGAGTGTCCTTTGTAGAAGTGGGAGTGTCCTTTGTGTAAACATGTGCTTAAAATGGCTCCAGAAACCACGCCCTCCCACAGACTTTTGTTTCAAATTTGGGGGCTCATTAACTCCTCCCCTTTTCACCTCCCACTGTAACTTAAGCTCCTGTAATGTGTTCTTGGTAGCTTCAACTAGACTAATTAACATGATTGCCAAGTAACTCGGGAGGCAGTAAAACTGGAGTCATATGTTACATAGTAGAATACAGCTGTCTGAACAACTGTGACTTCTGGATTACAATGTAAACTCTCAGACTCATTAGATGAAATCATAACAAAGTATACATCACATAGGTCTGCTTTAAGAAAACATAAACTTCAGTAAGCTAGACTTTGCCTTCTGTAATTACCCGACTCCAGACACAAATAATTCACATCTGTTACTACTCAGCTCAAAACCTTCTCCCATTCACATCCAAGTAGAGGGAACACATATCCTGGCCAGACATATATCAGAACTTACTGGAGACTGAATTAAAATTTAGATATTGAAAATTAATATTACAGTATTATTACTCTGAACCCCATACTCAATCACATGGAGGGCGGGACCTGGGAGCCCCTTTGTTAAAGGACTTCCAGATTTCTATAGGCCCCCCCCACAACCAATGGGCAAGAGTTGTGGGGAAGAGGCCCTTGTCTCCATCAACATGAAGACAATGGGCTTTGGAGGGAAGCCCCCTTGCCAAAAAGCACCCCCTGGTTGAAGGCATGTGGCCTAGTATGGTTTGGGGGTGCTCACTCTTCCCCCTTCAATTGGACTTATCACGACCCTGCAGGGTATTGAACCCGAGCAGAGTCACTCATCCCTACTAGTCAGTACACATCTGATGTTCTAGGGAACGTGTCTGGATCCCCCACAAAAGGTTTTATCCCAAAATCCAGCAGAATATGAGATCATTTATAGTAGAATTCCCCCCCTCATCTCCTGGATCTCGGAGTCCCTCACATAGAAGATATATATCAGAGTCCTGCAGAATATGAGATCATTTATAGTAGAATTCTCCCCTCATCTCCTGGATCTCGGAGTCCCTCACATAGAAGATATATATCAGAGTCCTGCAGAATATGAGATCATTTATAGCAGAATTCTCACCTCAGCTCCTGCAGAGTACAGCCAGGATGTCGGAGTCCCTCACACAGAAGTCTCATTCCAGAGTCTTGGAGATCATTACGTGATAAATCCAGGCTGGTGAGGGATGGGTTAGTGATAAGAATGGAGCGGAGATCATCACAGCAGGAGGAAGTCAGATCACATCTCATCAACCTGCAGAGACAAATACAGACACATGAGAGTATATTAGGGAAAGAATCAACAACTCTTAGGGTATGGTCATCATAAAACTCATAGAAAAGAAAGAAGGAAGAAGATAATGGGGTCCCATCATCAAGGTGAGAAAAGTCAGTAAATCCCCTTCTGATGATCCATGGAAGGGGGAGGGGTGTAAATCTCTCCAGCAGTCCATTCACTCTGTAGGAAGCTTGTCTCTGGAGTAGAATGTCTCCCATATCATTACTGAGATCACACAGAGAAATGATGAGCAGATACTGAACAGGAGCAGACAAGGCCTGACATAGGGGGACTCAGGGGGAACTTGGTCAGGAGATGATCCAGAAGTCTTTGGTGAAGTCACACATCTGCAGATAGAATTCATAGCACAGACACACATGACACACAAAGTCCACTTTCTTGTTGATATCACGCAGAAAAACTGAAATTCAAAAATTGGCCAAACCCTCCAGATGGAGAATATAAGGAGGACGATCCTCACCAGAGGAGAGCTCTACTCATTTTATGGAGAAATTGTTTGTAATGAGGAAACCAAACAGAAAGGAACAAAATACAAGAAGATGAAGCCGACTGCCCAGCTCTACATAGTATAATATGTGGTTGTGGAGGGACTCCGGAGGGGTTATGTCCATAGGATGCCACCTTCATACCTGAACAGAACCCCCACCAGGAGCAGAGAGGGGGGATGGGCACTCACTGCCCAGAGCCAGGACAGAGGAAGCCTGGGGACTTTGTATGGCAGACAAGGACTCATAAAGGGGATGGGAGTTAGGGATGTTCATCATTTCTTGTAGTGATGGGGGATGGGTAACTTTCCAGGATTGAACAATTACTATCCTGCAGAAGGGAGACAATGACAGATGATATTTCGGGAGTATGAGTTGTATTGGTGATGGGACGGCCTTTTGTACAGAAGTGAGAACTGTCTGATGTCTTTGCCTTCAGAGGAATGTATAGAGTTTTCTGTCTTTATTATGGTCAGGACAAAACATTACATTCATAGATTTGTAAATATGAAATATTGTATATAAATAATTTGTATTTACATTTCAAGCCAGCAGGTGGAGCTGAAATCACATTTCCACATGTTTGTCAGCTTGTCCCTCCTGGATCACTGTACAAACCATGTTATTTCCAGAGCTCAGTAGCTCAAGCTGTAATTTCCACTCACAACTGATTGACTCAGAGGAGTGAGAGGAGAGGAGGGAGTAGATTACTGAAACCCACCTGAGGGATCTCACTGGATATTCTGTGAAAATTGATGATGAATTGATCCATGGTGCCTGTAGGTACAGAGTTCAGCAAAGTCTCGGTCACATGTGTGCCAATACCCTGTGTTTATGTTGCATTTATAAATCCTGATAACTGCCTGTCAATGCCTGCCATGAATATTACAATGGTACCACACACTGCTGTTCACACAGGAGCAGTAGCGTTGGGTCATGTCCTGGTAAAAATGAAGCAGCATGTCACTTTCATGAGGCATCAACATTTGTCAGCCGCCTCCATTGATTTCAATGGTGATGTCCAATAACTGAACCTTAAAGTGGACCTTCACCCTCCCAGGGCACTTTCCTCCTCCCCATCCCCCCTCTTCATCGATATCAGATTTTGTTTGGTTACATATGGTTGACCACCCCCCTCTCTGACTTCTGGAATAAGTCTAGGTGAATGGTGGGCTGCCCCGGTGCCTCCAGGGATATATGACGTGCAGTCCCATTCAGTAAGGGGGAGGGGCGGCCTAGCAGCACCTGGAAGAGCCGGCAGCTGTTAGTGTCAGTAGATCTCTATATTGATACATTATACACAAAACTGCAGCGTTAGCAGGATCAGGCCTGATCTCTACTAGCACTATCAGGCACATTTTTTGTAGAGGTTCAAGCAGTCCCTGACAGCCAGATGCTCTTTTTCTTGTGAGTCGCAACAGGTACCTCTAAATTTAGTGTCAGATTGCCCGCCTCACTATCAGAGTCCTATTATAAGTTGCTGATTGCCGCCATAAGTAGTATTTAGAAAAAAAAATCCAATATATATCCCATAGTTTCTAGATGCTATTACATTTCACACAAACCAATCAATACGTACTGGGCAAGTAACTCCACCCCCACGTTTATATTTTTTTTCAAGAATTGCATTCACCCAATGACAAGTAGATATAGAAGCGGGGTCACCCAGTGATGTCACCAAGTATCCCCCGACTCACATTTACCGGTGAGTTGGCAGTGTTTCTGGACAGGACCAGTCATGTTTGGTGGGCAGTGTGACGATTGCGGTGTCAGACCCCAGCCCTTCTCACCAAACTCAAGCCAATCTAAAACCGCGCTGTCACCATCAAACCAGCGGATAAAGGGGGAGCAGTTGTTGTGATGGATACAAATACATACATACAAGAAGGCCAGAGGCAGCTGGAAAATGCCATCTACTATAAAACTGGATTATGATTCGGCCCAGGACTTTACAAAGCAATTAAAAGGTCTCATTAAAACACTTCCAGCCCACCTACATTCAGAACTTATGAATGCGATTCCGGATCATCCAGAAATCGGGGACTTCTACATGCTGCCCAAAGTCTACAAGCCAGGAAATCCAGGCAGACCCATCATAACAGGTATGAACTGTGGTGGCTATTTTGGGCCTATAATAATTTTAATATTATTGTGAACTTCTGTTCAGGGTCTCAATTTATGTAACATATTTACCATCTGTTGTATCACCTCAACACACCTCCATGAAGGTTATTGTGGCTGGGGGGGGGGGGGGGATTACACTTAAAAAGACTCAATTGAGTTGGGGGGATGGGAAGCAACTGGAATTTCCTGTTTTTCTTTTAACTGAACTGGCCATTGCTCTGAAGCTCACCCATTTGAGGTGTGAATTTACTTGGGTGGGTGGATCTAGGGATGGTCTTTTGTAAAGTGTATAAAAGAGCAAATACAAAAGAGGAATTCCCTTTTTGTGCCATGTGCCTTCTGGAGCGAGACCTCACAACATCAGGATGGCTGTAATGTGTGTGTTTTATTTCTTCACAGGATGGAGGGTGTGGGTCATCGGACCTACCCTGACGTCTAGGGGGAGGATGTGTGGCCTTTTGGTTCCTTCCTCCCCTGTCCCTAGGGGGTTTTCTCTTCGGGAGAGCCCCCTGACCAAGTACGGAGTGGCTGGCTTCGGCTGGCCAAAAGGAACGGTGGTCCGCCAGGCCTTTTGGCTAGGTGGACCAAATGTGAACCTTGTCCCTGTCAGGGGCTTCGTGCCCCGGGGGATCAGGGTAGAGGTCCATCCCCTTCAGGGGAAGGACAAAGCACACCCCTAAGTGCACTTTTTCGTGTGGTGTTTTGCACTTGCACTGTTTTTGTGATTCACTTACGGGTTTTTCGTTTTTCGCACGTTTGCGGACTTTAAAAGAAAAGATATCAGGATGGCTGTAATGTATCACCATTGCTCTGTCTTTTTCTTGTAACTATCTCTTTCTTGTAGTCTTTGTATTGGTAACAATCTGTATATCATAGTAATATTACTACTTTTTATGTTATACTGGCTACGTTATATTTTGTTGTAATTGATTAACAGCCACTTTCTTTTTCTGTGTAAATAAATTAGATCTTTATTTGTGCACAGTTGTTATCCTTTAATATTAACACCATTGGCTAAATCCAGGTATAGACAAAAGGTTATAATCACTTATTGCATTTGTAATCTGTATAGAACCAAGTGAATAAGTGGGGTAAGGAAAACCGCCAAAACAGAACACACTCACCGAACGAATCTCAGGCTTTGTAGAAAATATTTTAAAACCGTTAGTCAAGAATACTGCTAGTTTCCTGCAAGACACAACTGACTTTCTGAACAAGATCAGCAACATCCAGTAATTACCATCTAATACACTTCTAGTGACTATGGATGTAGTATCCCTGTATAGTGACTATGGATGTAGTATCCCTGTATAGTAATATCCCTCACATGGATGGATGAGCTGCATGTCACAGATCCTTATCATCCTCACCAAACCACAAATACACTGCTGAGGATGTTACACAGCTCATTGAATTCATACTTACACACGACTACCTTGCTTTCAATAAAGACAGTTCAGGACACGGGTAGTCTGTGTGCACAGCACCGCCAGCTCAGGACACGGGCGGTCAGTGCAAACAGCGGGGCAGTTCAGAACACGGGTGGTCGGTGCACACAGCGGGGACAGTTCAGAACACGGGGGGTCGGTGCACACAGTGGGGACAGTTCAGAACACGGGGGGTCGGTGCACACAGTGGGGACAGTTCAGAACACGGGGGGTCGGTGCACACAGCGGGGACAGTTCAGGACACTCAGCAGCTCCCCGGGCACTCAGCAGTGGATGGCTTCCAGGGACACGCAGACACGGACAGTGTGCAGGGTCCCTCAGCGGCAGCTCCCAGGGCACTCAGCAGCAGACAGCTTCCAGGGACATGCAGCCACGGACAATATGCAGGGTCACTCAGCAGCAGCTCTCAGGGCACTCAGCAGCGGACAGGGTGCAAGGGTGCTCAGTAGACAGGCTTGCAGGGTCTGGCAGGGTCTCAGCTGTGGGGTCTGACCTTTGAGGAGAAGGCTCATGCAGAGCTGTGGAGACTCCCAACCCTGGGGTATTGCAGAGGGCTACAGTCCTGACCTTTTGGGGTCTGCAGAGTGCACAGCGGGGATGGCTGGGGAGGCTCGGTCACCCTCACCCGAGCCTCCCAGCGTCTTTCCAGGAGCAAGATGATTCCAGCAGCATGGACAGGAACAAAGAGGAGGGCTGCTTCCTGTACAAGTCTATTTAAAAAACCATGTGGGACGCTGCCGGGTTGCCTCAGCAACGGACGGCCCACCACCATTCATGGAAGCTACATGGACATCGGAATGTGCAAGGGGGGAGGGAGGGGTGGAGGGATATGGCGGGGGATGGGAGAGGCACTGGCACTCCATGACAGATACCACCAAATATTTTCTGACCCAAGAGACAGAGATACACATCTCAGGACACTAGCAGACTCCTTCCATAAGAAAGGTTACAAGGATAAAACTATCACCTCCGGCATAAACACAGCCTTGAGAACCCAAAGAGAAAACCTACTTCAGTACAAAAAGAAAAAAAACAAACTGTGTACCTCTAGTAACCACATACAACCCGACACTAGAAGGGATAAGAAAAATAATCAAAGATTTACAACCCACCATAACAGAGGATGGAACTTTGAAAGAAATATTCCAGCAACCCCCAATACTGGCCTTCAGACAACCCCCCCCCAATACTGGCCTTCAGACAACCCCCCCAATACTGGCCTTCAGACAACCCCCCCCCAATACTGACCTTCAGACAACCCCCAATACTGGCCTTCAGACAACCCCCAATACTGGCCTTCAGACAACCCCCCAACCTCAGAAATAAACTAATCAGTAGGAAACTTCCTTCTGATTATGAGGTCACAAATAATGGAAGCAAACTCTGCAATAGAAAATGCTGCAAACTGTGCAACCAAATCAATCCATCAAAAAGTGTCAGACACTCAAAAGGGATCTTCAGTATCTCCGGATCATACAGCTGCACCTCCAGTCATGTTGTGTACCTTATCCAGTCCAGAAAATGCAGCAAAGGATCTTATGTTGGTAAAACAGGACAGAAGTTACAAACAAGGATGAATCTGCACAGACATACCATCAAGGAACATAAAGAAGATGACCTTTGCACACCTTTGGGACACTTCACCCAACCAGACCACACAATGGGAGACCTCAATGTTTTAGTTCTTAAAGGACATTTCAAATCCATTCAGGAAAGAAAAACTTTTGAACTAAGAATGATAATTCTATTTGACACAAGAGATAACGGCCTTAACTAGGACATGGGATTCCTCAATCATTATCCAACAGTTTTATGACTATCAGCTCTAACTTAACTCCCTCTGTGTGAGTGCCCCCCCCCCCCTCTGCTTTTGCTGTATCTTATCTTTAGCCTTTTTTTTACTCATCTCTTCTAACATTCTGCTAAAACTTTGTGATTTGTATAGTACTACTCGGACCTTGAAGAAGGGGACACTCCCCGAAAGCTTGTCCTCAAAATTGTATGTTAGTGCAAATAAAAAAAAGTATCACAGACAGGACTCAATTGTTTCTGAGATAACTGCTTGAATGGTTAAGGAGATATCATTTTCTGCTCTCCTGTGTATGTCAGATTGGGGGTGTAATATACCAGGAGACTGGGCTCAAAGTGAGCCGTCCGAATATGTGCTCCATGTTTGTGTAAGTCTTTCATAATCCAAGATATGTAATCATAGGGGAAAATGGATGTTGAATGTGGTGTCTGGTGTACGACTGATCTTGAATGTCTTTGAACTCAGTGAAGGACTTGGTTTATGGCTCTAAAAGCCCTCCTCTAGCAAGAGTTTCGTAGACAGGGGGGGCACCTAGCTAGTGAGGTCTATAGCCATGATGCCCCCCCAATGAGTCTGTTGCCTGTGATCTCTGCACACACACACCGACCACATTCCTGAGGGAGTGGGGGAAATTGGAGGAGGAAGCCTGTTTTGGGGGAGAGATGTTATAACATGGAAGATTCTTAACAAGATGGATGACCGTGTCCATCGCGGTGTGCATGATTGCTACAGGCAGTAGTTTGTTTAATCATGTGGGACCAAATTGATATTTTTATTTAATTGTGAAAAAAAAACTCTATTAGTATTCCTGTGTCTGTAGGTGATTGTAGGAATAAATCCTTTTCAGAGCCAGTTAAGAAAAAACCAGTGTGACTTTATTTGATCGCACACAAAAGATACAAAGTCACTACAAAAGTAAAAATTTTAAATACAAAAAGGAATGTAGCTTAAAATAAAATTAAAAATAAAGAATATAAGTTGTTTGTTCCTTGAATGAAAGCAAAATATATAGTTTCCTTGTGTTAACGCATGTGTGCAGGTGAGTGTCCTTTGTGTGCAGGTGAGTGTCCTTTGTGTGCAGGTGAGTGTCCTTTGTGGAAGTGTGAGTGTCCTTTGTGTGCAGGTGAGAGTCCTTTGTGTGCAGGTGAGTGTCCTTTGTGGAAGTGTGAGTGTCCTTTGTGTGCAGGTGAGTGTCCTTTGTGTGCAGGTGAGTGTCCTTTGTGGAAGTGGGAGTGTCCTTTGTGTAAGCATGTGCTTAAAATGGCTCCAGAAACCACGCCCTCCCACAGACTTTTGTTTCAAATTTGGGGGCTCATTAACTCCTCCCCTTTTCACCTCCCACTGTAACTTAAGCTCCTGTAATGTGTTCTTGGTAGCTTCAACTAGACTAATTAACATGATTGACAAGTAACTCGGTAGGCAGTAAAACTGGAGTCATATGTTACATAGTAGAATACAGCTGTCTGAACAACTGTGACTTCTGGATTACAATGTAAACTCTCAGACTCATTAGATGAAATCATAGCAAAGTATACATCACATAGGTCTGCTTTAAGAAAACATAAACTTCAGTAAGCTAGACTTTGCCTTCTGTAATTACCCGACTCCAGACACAAATAATTCACATCTGTTACTACTCAGCTCAAAACCTTCTCCCATTCACATCCAAGTAGAGGGAACACATATCCTGGCCAGACATATATCAGAACTTACTGGAGACTGAATTAAAATTTAGATATCAAAAATTAATATTACAGTATTATTACTCTGAACCCCATACTCAATCACATGGAGGGCGGGTCCTGGGAGCCCCTTTGTTAAAGGACTTCCAGATTTCTATAGGCCCCCCACCTGCAGATCCCCACAACCAATGGGCAAGAGTTGTGGGGAAGAGGCCCTTGTCTCCATCAACATGAAGACAATGGCCTTTGGAGGGAAGCCCCCTTGCCAAAAAGCACCCCCTGGTTGAAGGCATGTGGCCTAGTATGGTTTGGGGGTGCTCACTCTTCCCCCTTCATGACCCTGCAGGGTATTGAAACCGATCAGAGTCACTCATCCCTACTAGTCAGTACACATCTGATGTTCTAGGGAACGTGTCTGGATCCCCCACAAAAGGTTTTATCCCAAAATCCAGCAGAATATAAGATCATTTATAGTAGAATTCCCCCCTCATCTCCTGGATCTCGGAGTCCCTCACATAGAAGATATATATCAGAGTCCTGCAGAATATGAGATCATTTATAGTAGAAATCCCCCCTCATCTCCTGGATCTCGGAGTCCCTCACATAGAAGATATATATCAGAGTCCTGCAGAATATGAGATCATTTATAGTAGAATTCTCACCTCAGCTCCTGCAGAGTACAGTCAGGATGTCGGAGTCCCTCACACAGAAGTCTCATTCCAGAGTCTTGGAGATCATTATGTGATAAATCCAGGATGGTGAGGGATCGGTTAGTGATAAGAATGGAGCAGAGATCATCACAGCAGGAGGAAGTCAGACAACATTTATACAACCTGCAGAGACAAATACAGACACATGAGAGTATATTAGGGAAAGAACCAACAACTCTTAGGGTACGGTCATCATAAAACTCATAGAAGAGAAAGAAGGAAGAAGATAATGGGGTCCCATCATCAAGGTGAGAAAAGTCAGTAAATCCCCTTCTGATGATCCATGGAAGGGGGAGGGGTGTAAATCTCTCCAGCAGTCCATTCACTCTGTAGGAAGCTTGTCTCTGGAGTAGAATGTCTCCCATATCATTACTGAGATCACACAGAGAAATGATGAGCAGATACTGAACAGGAGCAGACAAGGCCTGACATAGGGGGACTCAAGGGGAACTTGGTCAGGAGATGATCCAGAAGTCTTTGGTGAAGTCACACATCTGCAGATAGAATTCATAGCACAGACACACATGACACACAAAGTCCACTTTCTTGTTGATTTCACCCAGAAAAACTGAAATTCAAAAATTGTCCAAACCCTCCAGAAGGAGAATATAAGGAGGACGATCCTCACCAGAGGAGAGCTCTACTCATTTTATGGAGAAATCGTTTGTAATGAGGAAACCAAACAGAAAGGAACAAAATACAAGAAGATGAAGCCGACTGCCCAGCTCTACATAGTATAATATGTGGTTGTGGAGGGACTCCGGAGGGGTTATGTCCATAGGATGCCACCTTCATACCTGAACAGAACCCCCACCAGGAGCAGAGAGGGGGGGTGGGCACTCACTGCCCAGAGCCAGGACAGAGGAAGCCTGGGGACTTTGTATGGCAGACAAGGACTCATAAAGGAGATGGGAGTTAGGGATGTTCATCATTTCTTGTAGTGATGGGGGATGGGTAACTTTCCAGGATTGAACAATTACTATCCTGCAGAAGGGGGACAATGACAGATGATATTTCGGGAGTATGAGTTGTATTGGTGATGGGACGGCCTTTTGTAAATATGAAATATTGTATATAAATAATTTGCATTTACATTTCAAGCCAGCAGGTGGAGCTGAAATCACATTTCCACATGTTTGCCCGTCTGTCCTTCCTGGATCACTGTACAAACCATGTTATTTCCAGAGCTCAGTAGCTCAAGCTTTAATTTCCACTCACAACTGATCGACTCAGAAAAGTGAGAGGTGAGGGGGGAGCAGATTACTGAAACCCACCTGAAGGACCTCACTGGATATTCTGTGAAAATTGATGATGAATTGATCCATATTGCCTGTAGGTACAGGGGTCAGCAAGGTCTCGTTCACATGTGTGTCAATACCTTGTGTTTATGTTCCATTTATTCAGCATTTCTAAATCCTCATAACTGCCCATCATTGCCTTCCATGAATATTACAATGGTATCACACAGAGCTGTTCACACAGGAGCAGTAGCATTGGGGCTTCACCCTTCCGTGGCACTTTCCTCCTCCCCATCCCCCCTCTGCAGCAATATCAGATTTTGTTTGTTTGGTTACATATGGTCGGCCACCCCCCTCTCTGACTTCTGAAATAAGTGTAGGTGAATGGCGGTTTGCCCCGGTGTCTCCTGGGATATATGATGTGCAGTCCCATTCAGTAAGGGGGAGGGGCTGCCTAGCAGCACCTGGAAGAGCCGGCAGCTGTTAGAGGCAACATGGCGGTGCTGAACCCGTGCAGCGGCTGCAGAGAGGAGGATCCCAGCAGCTCAATGCTGGATCCACTGGCTAGGTGACTATGGTTACTGGGCAGAACACAGTAACAGGTAAGCAGGGGGAATGGGGGGAGGGGAAAGGGCAAAGTTCTTCATTATCAGCCCCGAGGGCATTTATGGTGTGTTAGTAAAGCATTTATTACGTGTTACCCGGGTATTGGGTGAGACACAGCGGAGGCTCCAGTATCCCAGAATACACTGGGAAATCATAGAGAACGAGGACAGAGCAGCTCCAGACGTTTCTGCTTGTACAGAACAGCCGTGTGGGAACTCCATTCACTTCTGTGTGCCGGCAAAATCATCGACCAGCCAGCAATACTGACAGTGCCAGGCAGGAAATGGCAACATTATAATGGCACTGAGCAGCCAAAAAAGGGTTCAAATGACATATATTAAGCAGCTGAACATAAAAGAATTAATCCACAAAAATCCTAACACCAAATAGATAGAAAGATAACTGTGCAGCGCTAGAAGTGAGACTCCTTATACCTAAAATATAAATGTTTTATGTTGTTATTCACTTGGTGACCGCCTCCTGTAGCTTTACTGCCCACCCGGCACAAAATCACATGTATACACGTGATCCGCGCTCCCTGCGTGTTCCCAGGCCGGCGATGCTGTGATTAGGTACAGCACCGATCAGTCACCAGATCCAGGACAATGAGGTTTGGCCAATCAGATCTCATCCTGTGCCGGTGTCTACAGAACACAGACACAGGAACTAACCCAATCTTCTCTGCTGGAGACCTTTTCTGTTCCAGAGAGAGAAGAGAGCAGATCTGAGTCACAGCAGCACACTTTACACTCAGACACAGAGTTAGGCACATTTTATCCCCATTATTGCCCCCCCCCCAGGTAACCCTTTTACTGCTCTGTCACCAGAGTCATTATTACAGTGTACAGATTTTTCCTAATCACTATATTAGTGTCACGGGTGACTACAGATAGCGTTAGCTCATGTCCTTCCCAGATAGCATCAGATTGCCCTCCACACTATCACTATCACATTTAAACTGTTGTTTACCTGGAGCACACAGACGCACTGTCACTTACATTACAAAAAACTGCAGCATTAGCAAGATCAGGCCTGATCTCTACTAGCACTAGCAGGTAAATATTATTTGTAGTGGTTCAAGCAGTCCCTGACAGCCAAGTGCTCTTTTTCCCATGAGTCACACTAGGTACCTATAAGTTTAGTGGCCAAAATGTCCCATAAGTGCAGTACAAGCTGGTACGGTGACAAGTGCAAGTATTGCCCTGCAGACACCAAGAATTTGCACACAGGCCCGTAGAGCCCCTAGTATCCTTCCGGATGTGCTTGCAAATCCTGACTAGCAGCCCACAAATTCTGCAGCCCCCATACTTCCCCCATTCAATGCCCAACCCGGAATTCAGGTAGAAACAGCAAATGTAACTTCTCCCCTTGATTTTTGGTGTTTTATTCCCAGAAGATCTGTATGGATGAATTGTGGACCAAAGAAATGTATATGCTGACCAGTACATCGCTGCCGACTCAAATTCAAACCTTGCCAGATGATTTGCATGAAAACCTATTACGGTTTCCAAGCTTACATTTATTTAGGCCTAACCCTCAAGATGGACATTACTAAAATAAATAAATAGCAGCCATGTTGGTCCACAGACCCGATTCATCATATGGCCGTGTTTGCTGCTGCCATGGCCAGGCATAGATATGAGAATATAATGTGATTTATGCTTTTCAACAACAATACAGTCTGCCGTCCTCAGGGTGACCCTGAATACGATCACAAAATGTGGCCCCTCATGTAAGGAGATATGTCTTTAACCACTTGCCGCCTAGCCACCGCCTATAAACGGCGGCAGGGCGGCGCTCATAGGCAAAACAACGTTTTAAAACGGACCTCCGCAAAACAGGTGGGGGCACGCGTGAGGTGCGCGCCCGCCCTGCCTGTCCCGCGGGTATCCGCAGTGGGTGTCAGCCGCCAGGTCACGGCCGGTTTTTACCGGCCGTTTTCCCGCGATGAGCTGTTATCACTGACACAGAGCAGAGCTGCATTGTTTACACACAGCCCTGCTCTGTGACAGTTCCCCGACAAGCTGAAGAGGGAGAAAATAATTTCTCTCCCTTGATCAGCTCCCCCCTCCCTACCCCCCGTCCAGCACACACCCCCGCCCCCTAGTAAAACACTCCCCTTACACAGTAAACTCTAAATATGTTAACCCCTTCCTCCCCAGTGACATTAGTACAGTATCAGTGGGGGTTTTTTCACTGATCACTGTATTGGTGTCACTGGGGATGTCAGTGACCCCAAGTCAGTTCCCCCCCCCAGTGTCAAAATGTCCGCCACAGTCCCGCAGTCCCGCCATAAGTCGCTGATCGCCGCCATTATTAGTATAAAAAAAAATTAAAAATCCCAGTATTTTTCCCGCCATTTGTAAACGCTATAACTTTCACGCAAACCAATTAATTTACACGTATTGGTTTTTTTTACCAAAGACATGTCGCAGAATACATTTTGGCCAAAATTTATGACTAAATTTGATTTTTACATTTTTTTTTACTGGACATGTTTTATAGCAAAAAGTCCAAAATATTGTTTTTTTTTCCTCAAAATTGTCAGCCTTTTTTTTTATAGCGCAAAAAATAAAAACCGCACAGGCAATCAAATACCACCGAAAGAAAGCTCAATTTGTGGGGAAAAAAAGGATGTAAATTTCATTTATGTACCGTATTGCATGACTGCGCAATTTTCCGTTAAACTAGCGCAGCGCTGTATAGCAGAAAAATGGCGTAAATTGCAGTATCTATACCATAGCTTGTAGACGCTATAACTGTCACACAAAGCAATCAATATACACTTATTGGGATTTTTTTTACCAAAAACATGTAGCAGAATACATATTAGCCTAAATGTATAACTAACTGAATTTACTATATATTTTTTATAGCTGAAAAGTAAAAAATATTGTTTTTCTTCAAAATTTTTGGTCTTTTTTTGTTTATAGCGTGAAAAATAAAAAGCGCACAGATGATCAAATTACACCAAAAGAAAGCTCTATTTGTGTGAAAAAAAGGACGTAAATTTAGTTTGGGTGCAGCATTGCATGACTGCGCAGTTATCATTTGAATTAGTGCAGCGCCGAGTAGCAAAAAGAGGAGTGGTCATTAAGGGGGGTAAATCCTCAGGAGCTCAAGTGGTTAAACTGGCCTCCATTCTGTATAATGCCTCCATTTCAGATATGTAACAGCTTACATGTAGGCAGTAAGTCTCATTTCTCAGGAATGACTCTCATTTCTCTGTAAGCGGATGCACTTTATATGGCACCTCTCGGCCATTTGCAGTTTCTGTTCTTCACGTAACTATACTGAGAAGAGTAGAATGTTTCATTGGTTATCCTGATTTAGAAACGCCTGTTGAGTTTCTGTAGATCTTCTCTTGATTTGTATTAAACTTTTAGAAATACTTCTTTTACACTTCTGTGTGGAGAGCTTTATTTCCCCGGATCCGGTGGTAGGAGATAAACGAGGACAGGTTGGGCTACAGACAGACAGAAATTGATCGTATCCCCTCGTAAATCACCTTATGATGTCTATACTCCCCAACAAAACTTCTGCCTGGATGATTCCCTCATTAATTTTTCTGGCCACCTTGCATTCAAACAGTATCTCCCCAGCAAGCGTGCCAGATCTGGGGTCAATATGTAGAAGACCTGTGAGATGGCAACAGGCTATACATGTCATTTTCAGAATTACGAGGGAAAAAGATTGTCACATAGAGACCCCAGGATGCCCATCTACATGGGGAGCAGTGGCAAGATAGTTTGGGGCTTGGTGTCCAGGCAGCAGGCAGGAATATAGTCCAAAAAAAGTCCTGGGTCCATACAGGCAGCAGGCAGAGATATGGTCAGCACAGCCAAAGTACTGGTTCAGGTAGCAGGCAGGAGCATGGTCTATAAAAAGTCCTGGGTCCATACAGGCAGCACAGTATTGGTCCAGGCAGCAGGAAGGAACATCATTCTTAAGGCCTCAGTCAGGTAAGACCCGGCCACAGGGGTAGAGGCTTTATCACAACCAATCACTTCGAAGCCTCAGGACTAACAGACCCTGATGGGAATTACAAAGCCCGGTTATAAGGAGATGTATATTTAAACTGGCATCCATTCTATATAATGCCTCCATGTTAGATATGGAACAGCTTAAGTTTTGTTTCTCAGGAATTTGCTTTCATTTCTGTGTAAACGGAAATATCTTATATGGGGCCCCTCAGCTTTTGTAGTTTGTTTTCACGTAACTATACTGATAAGAGTGTAATGCTTTATTGGTTATCCTGACTAAGAGATGTCTATTTTGTTTCTGTATATTACCCCGAACACATCGGATTACACTTCAGAAATACGGCTTACAACACTTCTGTGTCAATGGCTTTATCTCCCCGGATCCGGTGCTAAAGAGGAGCGAGGACAGGTTGGCTATAGACAGACATCAGTCCTATCATCGGTGACAACCAAAAACTGGTTCTCTCTACTCTGAAGCCCCTCACATATGTGAGACCCCGGTGTTATCTTGAGCCCACTACTACAGTAGCATGGCAAGAGATCAGTTCAAGCAGCAGGCAAAAAACATGGTGGATTAACAGGCCGAGGTCAGTGCAGGTGGAAGGCAGAAACGTGGTTTAGAAACAATCCAGATGGCAGGCAGAGGCATAGTCAGTAAACAGGCCAGGGTCAGTCAACGTGGAAGGCAAAGGCGTGGTCCATCAAGGCTGCAGACAAATGATCAGCATGGATTTTAGGAACTGGGAAATGGCAGGATGGTAAAAATAAGGGGAACTAATATTTTAGTGACGTGTGATAATGTCGGAAGCAATCTCCGATGTATAGGCCCGGTTGGGAGGGACATTGGGGACAATGAACACTGGGGTGTCCTAACTCCTCTTCTGTTGCAATCCCAACTTTTGTTTGGCGACTTCTTCCTGATTCTGCGGGTGGAATGTTTTCTGGTAAATGTTGCTCGTGAAGTCTGCTCACACAATCAGAGCGAATGTTTTCTGGGGGGATCCTTGCTGGTAGATCAGGGCAGTGATCATTTCTTCTATATATTTGAGGAAGGTGGTAGGTCTTTCCATTGACTTTTGGTAGATGACAAACTCATTGCAAATGGCCAAATGGGAAAAATAAATTGCAACTTTGTTACACCAGAAGAGGGACTTTCTTGCTGAAAAATAGGGCTGTAGAATCTGATCATTTAAATCCCCCCCCCCATGAACCCATTATAATCGTGGATGCATTCAGGTTATTGGATGGGACCGCGTCTTCCATGAATTTCCACCGAGTTGTCATTGTGGATGGTGGACAGGACATAAACATCTCACTTGTCCCTCCACTTCATGGCCAACACTTCCTTGTTTATTATAGCTCGGCTGGGTGTTTATTATAGCTCGGCCGGGTGTTTATTATGTTTCACATATCATTTGGGTTTAGTGGCTCAGACGGTTTTCTTATTTACTATTGACTGATTTGTTTCACAGATTCATTCATTTACACATTGGGTTTGATGTTCAGGTGGGTGTTTATTTATTATTAGTTTCTTTTTTGGGTCACTAGGGGCAGCACAACACAATTCTTGTCTAGTAATATAATATTCTTAATTAAGTGACAACTTTGTGTAAAAAGGAGAAAAATTTTAATTTTCCAAAAACTTGTGGAAAAAATGATATCTTCCATGGACTCAACATGCCTCTCAGCAAATATCTTGGGGTGTCTATATTCTGAAAAGGGGTCATTTGGGGTGTTTGTACTGCCCGTCATTTTAGCACCTCAAGAAATGTGATGGGCAGTCAGAAAGTAAAAGCTGTGTAAATTCCAGTATCTATACCACTGTCTGTAGACGCTATAACTTTCACACAAAACAATTAATATACACTTACTGGGATTTATTGTATCAAAGTCATGTAGCAGAATATATTCTGGCCAAAATTTATGACAAATTTTAGTTTATTGGATTTTTTTAAAACAGAAATTAGAAAAAATATGTATTTTTTTAATTTTCAGATTTTTTTAATCTATATCACAAAAAAAAAAAACCCAGTGGAGATGAAATACCACCAAAAGAAAGCTCTATTTGTCTGAAAAAATGATATACATTTCATTTGGGTACAGCGTTACCAGGTAAAGTAGCACAGTGATGAATAGCAAAATATGGCCTGGTCAGGAAGGGGGGTAAAAGCTTCCGGAGGTGGAGCGGTTAAACTATCAATGTGTGTTTAACATAAATATACAGGAATATTACAATGTTATAAAAACAATATAGAAAAGATATCTTCAAAGTGATTGATATTGCAGCATGATGAGTGAGACCACCCAAACTTTAGCAACCTAGAAACATGCAAAAAAACCTACCTTGTGGTCGGCTAGTTATGATTGGTGATGTGCAGTGACACCTTCCTTACAGGAAAGATGTAAAGATAGCTGTGCAGCACTAGAAGTGAGACTCCCTAAACCTAAAGTGGTACTATTTACACATTTCAAACAAACAACATGTGTTACAGCACAAATAGACATGATGAGGCCCCGCCTAGGACGTAACGTGTAAGGTGGAGATTAGAGATGAGCGAATCGAAGTAGCCGAAGTGGAATTCGAGTTGAATATCGGAAAAATTTTGATTCGCGCCAAATCCGAAAAATAGCCTACTTCGGACGCGCAAATCGAAATTTTTCCGAAAATGGCGGCTGACATGTGCGGCGACGGAGCGGGGATGTCTGGGAAGGCGCGCAGACAAGGCGCGCTGACCCATAATGCATTCCTCAACGACATGTGATCGCATCAGCCAATCAGCAGCCAGCCAGCCAGCACTGTGTAATGGTCGAGCTATAAATAGCGGCCATTTTGGAATTCTTCATTTGCCTGCAGTCATTGAACAGAGGCAGACCGCTCTGTATTAGGGACAGGGACAGAGTTAGGGCCACAGAAACGATACTTAGGGACAGAGAACCATTACTCAGGGACACAGAATTGTTAATGAGGGCCACAGAATCGTTACTTAGGGACAAAGAAACGCTAGTTAGGGCCACAGAATTCATACTCAGGGACAGACAGAATTGTTACTGAGTGCCAGAGAATTGTTACTGAGGGCCACAGAAACGTTAGTAGGGCCACAGAATTGTTACTCAGGGACAGACAGAATTGTTACTTAGGGCCACAGAAACGTTATTAGGGCCACAGAATTGTTACTCAGGGACAGACAGAATTGTTACTGAGTGCCAGAGAATTGTTACTTAGGGCCACAGAAACGTTATTAGGGCCACAGAATTGTTACTCAGGGACAGACAGAATTGTTACTGAGTGCCAGAGAATTGTTACTTAGGGCCACAGAAACTTTAGTTAGGGCCACAGAATTGTTACTCAGGGACAGACACAGAATTGTTAATGAAGGGCCACAGAACTGTTACTTAGGGCCACAGAAACTTTAGTTAGGGCCACAGAATTGTTACTCAGGGACAGACACAGAATTGTTACTGAGGGCCACAGAACTGTTACTTAGGGCCACAGAATTGTTACTCGCACAGACACAGAATTGTTACTGAGGGCCACAGAACTGTTACTTAGGGCCACAGAATTGTTACTCGCACAGACACAGAATTGTTACTCGCACAGACACAGAACCGTTACTTAGGGCCACAGAACTGTTACTTAGGGCCACAGAATTGTTACTCGCACAGACACAGAATTGTTACTGAGGGCCACAGAACTGTTACTTAGGGCCACAGAATTGTTACTCGCACAGACACAGAATTGTTACTCGCACAGACACAGAACCGTTACTTAGGGCCACAGAACTGTTACTTAGGGCCACAGAATTGTTACTCGCACAGACACAGAATTGTTACTCGCACAGACACAGAATTGTTACTCAGGGACACAGAACTGTTACTGAGGGCCACAGAACTGTTACTTAGGGCCACAGAATTGTTACTCGCACAGACACAGAATTGTTTCTCAGGGACACAGAACTGTTACTGAGGGCCACAGAACTGTTACTTAGGGCCACAGAATTGTTACTCGCACAGACACAGAATTGTTACTCAGGGACACAGAACTGTTACTGAGGGCCACAGAACTGTTACTTAGGGCCACAGAATTGTTACTCGCACAGACACAGAATTGTTACTCAGGGACACAGAACTGTTACTGAGGGCCACAGAACTGTTACTTAGGGCCACAGAATTGTTACTCGCACAGACACAGAACTGTTACTGAGGGCCAAAGAACTGTTACTTAGGGCCACAGAATTGTTACTCGCACAGACACAGAATTGTTACTCAGGGACACAGAACTGTTACTGAGGGCCACAGAACTGTTACTTAGGGCCACAGAATTGTTACTCGCACAGACACAGAATTGTTACTCAGGGACACAGAACTGTTACTTAGGGCCACAGAATTGTTACTCGCACAGACACAGAATTGTTACTCAGGGACACAGAACTGTTACTGAGGGCCACAGAACTGTTACTTAGGGCCACAGAATTGTTACTCGCACAGACACAGAATTGTTACTCAGGGACACAAAACTGTTACTGAGCGCCACAGAACTGTTACTTAGGGCCACAGAATTGTTACTCGCACAGACACAGAATTGTTACTCAGGGACACAGAACTGTTACTTAGGGCCACAGAATTGTTACTCGCACAGACACAGAATTGTTACTCAGGGACACAGAACTGTTACTTAGGGCCACAGAACCGTTACTTAGGGCCACATAAACGTTAATCAGGGACACAGAATTGTTACTGAGGGCCACAGAACCGTTACTTGGGGCCACAGAAACGTTAATCAGGGACACAGAATTGTTACTGAGGGCCACAGAACTGTTACTTGGGGCCACAGAAACGTTAATCAGGGACACAGAATTGTTACTGAGGGCCACAGAACTGTTACTTGGGGCCACAGAAATGTTAATCAGGGACACAGAATTTTTACTGAGGGCCACAGAACCGTTACTTAGGGCCACAGAATTGTTACTCAGGGACACAGAATTGTTACTGAGGGCCACAGAACTGTTACTTAGGGCCACAGAATTGTTACTCGCACAGACACAGAATTGTTACTCAGGGACACAGAACTGTTACTGAGGGCCACAGAACTGTTACTTAGGGCCACAGAACTGTTACTTAGGGCCACAGAATTGTTACTCGCACAGACACACAATTGTTACTCAGGGACACAGAACTGTTACTGAGGGCCACAGAACTGTTACTTAGGGCCACATAATTGTTACTCGCACAGACACAGAAGTGTTACTCAGGGACACAGAACTGTTACTGAGGGCCACAGAACTGTTACTTAGGGCCACAGAATTGTTACTCGCACAGACACAGAATTGTTACTCAGGGACACAGAACTGTTACTGAGGGCCACAGAACTGTTACTTAGGGCCACAGAATTGTTACTCGCACAGACACAGAATTGTTACTCAGGGACACAGAATTGTTACTGAGGGCCACAGAACTGTTACTTAGGGCCACAGAATTGTTACTCGCTCAGACACAGAATTGTTACTCAGGGCCACAGAACCGTTACTTAGGGCCACAGAATTGTTACTCGCACAGACACAGAATTGTTACTCAGGGACACAGAACTGTTACTGAGGGCCACAGAACTGTTACTTAGGGCCACAGAATTGTTACTCGCACAGACACAGAATTGTTACTCAGGGACACAGAACTGTTACTTAGGGCCACAGAATTGTTACTCGCACAGACACAGAATTGTTACTCAGGGACACAGAACTGTTACTGAGGGCCACAGAACCGTTACTTAGGGCCACAGAATTGTTACTCGCACAGACACAGAATTGTTACTCAGGGACACAGAACTGTTACTGAGGGCCACAGAACCGTTACTTAGGGCCACAGAATTGTTACTCGCACAGACACAGAATTGTTACTCAGGGACACAGAACTGTTACTGAGGGCCACAGAACTGTTACTTAGGGCCACAGAATTGTTACTCGCACAGACACACAATTGTTAATCAGGGACACAGAACTGTTACTGAGGGCCACAGAACTGTTACTTAGGGCCACAGAATTGTTACTCGCACAGACACAGAATTGTTACTCAGGGCCACAGAACTGTTACTTAGGGCCACAGAATTGTTACTCGCACAGACACACAATTGTTACTCAGGGACACAGAACTGTTACTGAGGGCCACAGAACCGTTACTTAGGGCCACAGAATTGTTACTCGCACAGACACAGAATTGTTACTCAGGGACACAGAACTGTTACTGAGGGCCACAGAACCGTTACTTAGGGCCACAGAATTGTTACTCGCACAGACACAGAATTGTTACTCAGGGACACAGAACTGTTACTGAGGGCCACAGAACTGTTACTTAGGGCCACAGAATTGTTACTCGCACAGACACACAATTGTTAATCAGGGACACAGAACTGTTACTGAGGGCCACAGAACTGTTACTTAGGGCCACAGAATTGTTACTCGCACAGACACATAATTGTTACTCAGGAACACAGAACTGTTACTGAGGGCCACAGAACTGTTACTTAGGGCCACAGAATTGTTACTCGCACAGACACATAATTGTTACTCAGGGACACAGAACTGTTACTTAGGGCCACAGAATTGTTACTCGCACAGACACAGAATTGTTACTCAGGGACACAGAACTGTTACTGAGGGCCACAGAACCGTTACTTAGGGCCACATAAACGTTAATCAGGGACACAAAATTGTTACAGAGGGCCACAGAACCGTTACTTGGGGCCACAGAAACGTTAATCAGGGACACAGAATTGTTACTGAGGGCCACAGAACCGTTACTTGGGGCCACAGAAATGTTAATCAGGGACACAGAATTGTTACTGAGGGCCACAGAACCGTTACTTAGGGCCACAGAATTGTTACTCAGGGACAGACACAGAATTGTTTCTTGAGGGACACAGAATTGTTACTGAGGGCCACAGAACCATTACTTAGGGCCACATAAACGTTAATCAGGGACACAGAATTGTTACTGAGGGCCACAGAACCGTTACTTGGGGCCACAGAAACGTTAATCAGGGACACAGAATTGTTACTGAGGGCCACAGAACCGTTACTTAGGGCCACAGAATTGTTACTCAGGGACAGACACAGAATTGTTTCTTGAGGGACACAGAATTGTTACTGAGGGCCACAGAACCGTTACTTAGGGCCACATAAACGTTAATCAGGGACACAGAATTGTTACTGAGGGCCACAGAACCGTTACTTGGGGCCACAGAAACGTTAATCAGGGACACAGAATTGTTACTGAGGGCCACAGAACCGTTACTTAGGGCCACAGAATTGTTACTCAGGGACAGACACAGAATTGTTTCTTGAGGGACACAGAATTGTTACTGAGGGCCACATAAACGTTAATCAGGGCCACAGAATTGTTACTCAGGGACACAGAATTGTTACTGAGGGCCACATAACTGTTACTTAGGGCCACAGAATTGTTACTCGGACAGACACAGAATTGTTACTCAGGGACACAGAATTGTTACTCAGGGACACATAATCGTTGAATTAAAGAGTATGTCAGACAACATGCAGAGGAGTGGCAGAGGAGGCAATGTTTTAGGAGCGAGCAGACGTGGCAGCAGAGGAAGGGGTCGAGGCAGCACTATTCGCAGCCAGAGGCCAGTGCTCCCGGTGTCATCCAGCGGTCGTGTCTCCACCGACAACCCTGCCGTCATCGATTGGTTGGCTCGGTCGTCTTCCTCTTCCCAGGTCACCTCTGACACCTACAGCCAACGGTCGGTGGGTACGTCAGACACAACCGTTAGTTGGCATGGCCCGGGAGCAAGCCCACTGAAATCACATGTCCTCTACCTGCCCCTGTCCTTTGCTGTTCCCTCACCAAGCGAAGTATCGCATGCTGTGGGCTCAGCCCCACTGTACAGTGAGGAAGAGCTAACAGAGGGCGGTCAGGAACGGGGGGAGACATCGGCCTTTTAAGCAGCCAGGCGAACAAGTACTGGCGAGGAGAGTGGCTCGGTAGCCGGTCTAGAGACAGGTCTGTCTCCTGACCCAGACGCAGCCGAGGGGGCTAGTAGTGAGGCGGAGACCGTACTTGATGATGAGGAGGTTGATCGCACTTGGCTGCCTCGTCGTCATCAGGCAATTTCTTCCGCATCATCAGGAGAAGAGGGTGCCAGCTTGGCAGCGAGCGAAACAGTCGGTGGGTTGCCCAGGAGGCAGCAGGGTCGCATCAGTGTCAGTGGAACCAAACGTCCACGGAGTAGAGCACCAGCTCCACTGCAGCCTACCACCACGACCAGTAGTGGTGCCGGTGCGCACGGAGGAAGTAGCAGTCAGCCAGTGAGGAGTAGCGGGGGCAAAGTTTCCTACTCGGCGGTGTGGCAATTTTTCATCAAGCCGCCCGAGGAAGTAAACGTAGCCGTATGTCGACTATGTGGCCAGAAATGCAAGCGTGGCCAGGGGGCCCATGTTGGGACTACAGCGTTGCGTCAGCATATGCAGCGTCACCATTCGGTGGCCTGGGAAAACCGTGATAAAGATACGGTGGTTCTGCCTGCCCCAGCCCCCGCTCCGTTACTTGCTCCGTCACCCAACGTCGTCAATCGCCCCCTATCAGCCAGTCAAGGCTCCAACACCTCTGCTGAGGGGAGTTGTCGCTCGTTGGCATCTTCCGCTCGTTCAGATGCTCCTTCTCCTGCTACTCCTCTTCTCGGATTCCGTCAACAGTCTTTCTTGGAATCCGTTTCCAAGAGACAACAGTTTGCGAGCACGCACCCGACGGTGCAAAAGCTGAACGTCCTCCTGTCCAAGTTGCTGGTGCTGCAGTCCCTCCCTTTCCAACTGGTGGACTCAGCACCTTTCCGAGAAATGATGGCTTGTGCCGCGCCGCGGTGGAGAGTGCCAAGCCGTCATTTCTTCGCCATAAAGGCAGTGCCAGCCCTGCATTCACATGTAGAAGAGATGGTGGGCCAGTCTTTGAGCATGTCGGTCTCTGCCAAAGTGCACGGCAGCGCCGACGTGTGGAGCTGTAACTACGGTCAGGGACAGTATATGTCATTTACGGCCCACTGGGTGAACGTGGTGCCGGCACAGCCGCACCAGCAACTTGGACAGGTCACGACGCTTTTGCCTCCACGTTTGCACGTCCTTGGTCCAGCAAAGATGTCCGCCTCTACCACCTCTTTTTCCGCCGTGTCCTCAGCCGCCACCCCCGTGCCAAGTCCCATTACCCGACCGGCATATCACATGTGCAGGGCGCAACGGTGTCACGCTGTGCTGCACCTGGTATGCCTTGGCGAATGTAGTCACACAGGGGAGGAACTTCTGAGTGTAATGAACAGAGAAATCGACAGATGGCTGTCTCCGCGCAAACTGAAAATCGGAACCATGTTGACCGACAACGGAAAGAACATGGTGTCTGCTCTGCGTCAAGGAAGGTTGTTCCATGCGCCATGCATGGCTCACGTGTTCAATCTGGTTGTCAAGCGGTTCCTAAAATCCACCATCCCACTGCAAGACATCCTTAAAATGTCACGTAAACTGTGCATGCATTTCAGCCATTCCTACACCGCAAAGAACACCCTCATTGAGCTGCAGCAGCAGAATGGAATTCCACAGCATCGCCTGATCTGCGACGTTGCAACAAGGTGGAATTCAACCCTACACATGTTAGACCGCCTTTACGAGCAGCGAAAGGCCATCACCGATTTCCTGATGTTACAAGTGGATAAAGGTACTCCCCTGTGTAACTTTGATGTCAGCCATTGGCAGCTCATGCGTGACACCTGCCGCTTGCTCAGGCCCTTTGAGAAGGCCACGCTATTCGTGAGTCGGCAGGACTATGGGATGAACGACGTCATTCCTCTGTTGCACGTCCTGGAACAAATGCTGTTAACAATGGCTGGTCAGGGTGCGGTAGACGTGGCACACAGATCTCAACGCCACATGACCCCTGTGGGGCCAGGACAGGTAGAAGAGGAGGAGGTAGAGGAGGACATTTGTGCTCAGGAATTATTGAGTGAAATGGGTGGTTTTTCCACTCAGCGGACAGGAGTGGAGGAGCAGGAGCATCTGGTAGAGGAGGAGGAGACAGAGGACCCAGACGCACCGTGGCAGTATGCTGTGGAGATGGAGGCAGGGAGTCCCTCGCATTCCTTGGCGCAAATGGCCCATAGCATGCTCGGTTGCTTGCGTAGCGACAGCCGAATAATAACCATCAGACAGAGGGATGACTTTTGGCTGTCCACCTTGTTGGACCCTCGCTACCGTTCCAAAATGGTGGCCTTTTTCACACCTGCTGAGAGGGAGGCCAAAATTACGTACTATAAAAACCACCTATGTAGTCAGTTGGTCTCTGCCTTTGTGCGCCAACGTCCATCCTCAGACACTGTGGGCCCTGTGCGCTCGCGTTACGCTGCCATGGCAGCAGGGGAGGGGTGGGGTGGTAGGAGCAGTGGCAGCTCCACCAGCAGCGGCTGCCTCAGTCTGCAGTCGATGATGAGTAGCTTTCTTCACCAGCGCAGTGAGGAAACTACTAACCAGCCGCAGCAGCAGCAGCAGCAGCAGCAGCATCAGGTGGACCTGGAGCAGGAGCTCAAACAACAGGCTTGGGCCTACTTGGACAGCACCCTGCCAACCGAGGTAGACAATCCCCTTGACTACTGGGCAACGAAATTTGACCTTTGGCCCCAACTAGCTGAATTTGCCCTTGAAAAGGCTGTCATGCCCGGCCAGTAGCGTGGCATCGGAGCGCGTGTTTAGTGCGGCAGGAGGTATTGTAACTCCGCGGAGGACACGACTGTCCACCCAAAGTGTGGAGAGACTCACGTTTGTGAAAATGAATCAGGCGTGGATTAGTCTGGATTTCAAACCACCAGTTCCTGACACAACTGACTAAATCCGCCATGAATCATGCCCCAAACATGTGCCACTTTCAGGTCTCCTCACACACTGCTGGTGTGTTCCATTTTTTGTCATAGGGTGCTGGCAGATTACGGGCCTCCCATTGCTGCTGTCTCCATCGCCACACTCTGCCATGTGCCACATTCAGGTCTCTTCACACTGCTGTTGTGTTGAATTTTTTGACATAGGGTGCTGGCAGATTACGGGCCTCCCATAGCTGCTGCCAGGCCCCTAATCTGCCATGGGCCCCTATATACCGCCTCCTCATGCTGCTGCCAAGTCCAGAGTCTCTCATGGGTCCCTGTACGGCCTCCCATTGCTGCTGTCTCCATCGCCACATTCTGCCATGTGCCACATTCAGGTCTCTTCACACTGCTGGTGTGTTGAATTTTTTGACATAGGGTGCTGGCAGATTACGGGCCTCCCATAGCTGCTGCCAGGCCCCTAATCTGCCATGGGCCCCTATATACCGCCTCCTCATGCTGCTGCCAAGTCCAGAGTCTCTCATGGGTCCCTGTACGGCCTCCCATTGCTGCTGTCTCCATCTCCACACTCTGCCATGTGCCACTTTCAGGTCTCCTCACACACTGCTGTTGTGTTGAATTTTTTGACATAGGGTGCTGGCAGATTACGGGCCTCCCATTGCTGCTGCCAGTCCCCTAATCTGCCATGGGCCCCTATACCGCCTCCTCATGCTGCTGCCAAGTCCAGAGTCTGTCATGGGTCCCTGTACGGCCTCCCATTGCTGCTGTCTCCATCGCCACATTCTGCCATGTGCCACATTCAGGTCTCTTCACACTGCTGTTGTGTTGAATTTTTTGACATAGGGTGCTGGCAGATTACGGGCCTCCCATTGCTGCTGCCAGGCCCCTAATCTGCCATGGGCCCCTGTACCGCCTCTTCATGCTGCTGCCAGGTCCAGAGTGTCTCATGGGTCCCTGTACGGCCTCCCATTGCTGCTGCCAGGAGGCAGCAGGGTCGCAGCAGTGTCAGTGGAGGCAAACGGCCACGGAGTAGAGCACCAGCTCCACTGCAGCCTACCACCACGGCCAGTAGTGGTGCCGGTGTGCACGGAGGAAGTAGCAGTCAGCCAGTGAGGAGTAGCGGAGGCAAAGTTTCCTACTCTGCGGTGTGGCAATTTTTCGTCAAGCCGCCCGAGGAAGTAAACGTAGCCGTATGTCGACTATGTGGCCAGAAAGTCAAGCGTGGCCAGGGGGCCCATGTTGGGACTACAGAGTTGCGTCAGCATATGCAGCGTCGCCATTCGGTGGCCTGGGAAAAACGTGATAAAGATACGGCGGTTCTGCCTGCCCCAGCCCAGGGTTCCATTTTGTCATAGGGTGCTGGCAGATTACAGGCCTCCCATAGGTGCCGCCAGGCCCCAAATCGGCCATGGGCCCCCGTACCGCCTGGTCACGCTGCTGCTGAGCCCACAGTGTGACCTGGGTCCCTGTACGGCCTCCCATTGCTCCCACTCTGCCATGTGCCACTTTGAGGTCTCCTCACACTCCTGCGGTTTTCCATTTTGTCATAGGTTGCTGGCAGATTAGCGGCCTTCCATAGGTGCCGCCAGGCCCCATATCGGCCATGGGCCCCCGTACCTCCTGGTCACGCTGCTGCTGGTCCCACAGTGTGACCTGGGTCCCTGTACGGCCTCCCATTGCTTCCACTCTGCCATGTGCCACTTTGAAATCTCCTCACACTCCTGCGGTTGTCCATTTTGTCATAGGTTGCTGGCAGATTACAGGCCTTCCATTGGTGCCGCCAGGCCCCATATCGGCCATGGGCCCCCGTACCGCCTGGTCACGCTGCTGCTGGGCCCACAGTGTGACCTGGGTCCCTGTACGGCCTCCCATTGCTTCCACTCTGCCATGTGCCACTTTGAGGTCTCCTCACACTCCTGCGGTTTTCCATTTTGTCATAGGTTGCTGGCAGATTAAAGGCCTCCCATAGGTGCCGCCAGGTCCCAAATCGCCAATGGGCCCCCGTACCGCCTGGTCACGCTGCTGCTGGTCCCACAGTGTGACCTGGGTCCCTGTACGGCCTCCCATTGCTTCCACTCTGCCATGTGCCACTTTGAAATCTCCTCACACTCCTGCGGTTGTCCATTTTGTCATAGGTTGCTGGCAGATTACAGGCCTTCCATTGGTGCCGCCAGGCCCCATATCGGCCATGGGCCCCTGTACCGCCTGGTCACGCTGCTGCTGAGCCCACAGTGTGACCTGGGTCCCTGTACGGCCTCCCATTGCTTCCACTCTGCCATGTGCCACTTTGAAATCTCCTCACTCTCCTGCGGTTTTCCATTTTGTCATAGGTTGCTGGCAGATTAGCGGCCTTCCATAGGTGCCGCCAGGCCCCATATCGGCCATGGGCCCCCGTACCGCCTGGTCACGCTGCTGCTGAGCCCACAGTGTGACCTGGGTCCCTGTACGGCCTCCCATTGCTTCCACTCTGCCATGTGCCACTTTGAAATCTCCTCACACTCCTGCGGTTGTCCATTTTGTCATAGGTTGCTGGCAGATTACAGGCCTTCCATAGGTGCCGCCAGGCCCCAAATCGGCCATGGGCCCCCGTACCGCCTGGTCACGCTGCTGCTGGGCCCACAGTGTGACCTGGGTCCCTGTACGGCCTCCCATTGCTGCTGCCAGGAGGCAGCAGGGTCGCAGCTGTGTCAGTGGAGGCAAACGGCCACGGAGTAGAGCAGCAGCTCCACTGAAGCCTACCACCACAGCCAGTAGTGGTGCCGGTGTGCATGGAGGAAGTAGCAGTCAGCCAGTGAGGAGTAGCGGGTGCAAAGTTTCCTACTCGGCGGTGTGGCAAGTTTTCGTCAAGCCGCCCGAGGAAGTAAACGTAGCCTAATGTCGACTATGTGGCCAGAAAGTCAAGCGTGGCCAGGGGGCCCATGTTGGGACTACAGCGTTGCGTCAGCATATGCAGCGTCGCCATTCGGTGGCCTGGGAAAAACGTGATAAAGATACGGCGGTTCTGCCTGCCCCAGCCCAGGGTTCCATTTTGTCATAGGGTGCTGGCAGATTACGGGCCTCCCATAGGTGCCGCCAGGCCCCAAATCGGCCATGGGCCCCCGTACCGCCTGGTCACGCTGCTGCTGGGCCCACAGTGTGACCTGGGTCCCTGTACGGCCTCCCATTGCTTCCACTCTGCCATGTGCCACTTTGAGGTCTCCTCACACTCCTGCGGTTTTCAATTTTGTCATAGGTTGCTGGCAGATTAGCGGCCTTCCATAGGTGCCGCCAGGCCCCATATCGGCCATGGGCCCCCGTACCTCCTGGTCACGCTGCTGCTGGTCCCACAGTGTGACCTGGGTCCCTGTACGGCCTCCCATTGCTTCCACTCTGCCATGTGCCACTTTGAAATCTCCTCACACTCCTGCGGTTGTCCATTTTGTCATAGGTTGCTGGCAGATTACAGGCCTTCCATTGGTGCCGCCAGGCCCCATATCGGCCATGGGCCCCCGTACCGCCTGGTCACGCTGCTGCTGGGCCCACAGTGTGACCTGGGTCCCTGTACGGCCTCCCATTGCTTCCACTCTGCCATGTGCCACTTTGAGGTCTCCTCACACTCCTGCGGTTTTCCATTTTGTCATAGGTTGCTGGCAGATTAAAGGCCTCCCATAGGTGCCGCCAGGTCCCAAATCGCCAATGGGCCCCCGTACCGCCTGGTCACGCTGCTGCTGGTCCCACAGTGTGACCTGGGTCCCTGTACGGCCTCCCATTGCTTCCACTCTGCCATGTGCCACTTTGAAATCTCCTCACACTCCTGCGGTTGTCCATTTTGTCATAGGTTGCTGGCAGATTAGCGGCCTTCCATAGGTGCCGCCAGGCCCCATATCGGCCATGGGCCCCCGTACCGCCTGGTCACGCTGCTGCTGAGCCCACAGTGTGACCTGGGTCCCTGTACGGCCTCCCATTGCTTCCACTCTGCCATGTGCCACTTTGAAATCTCCTCACACTCCTGCGGTTGTCCATTTTGTCATAGGTTGCTGGCAGATTACAGGCCTTCCATAGGTGCCGCCAGGCCCCAAATCGGCCATGGGCCCCCGTACCGCCTGGTCACGCTGCTGCTGGGCCCACAGTGTGACCTGGGTCCCTGTACGGCCTTCCATTGCTGCTGCCAGGAGGCAGCAGGGTCGCAGCTGTGTCAGTGGAGGCAAACGGCCACGGAGTAGAGCAGCAGCTCCACTGAAGCCTACCACCACAGCCAGTAGTGGTGCCGGTGTGCACGGAGGAAGTAGCAGTCAGCCAGTGAGGAGTAGCGGGTGCAAAGTTTCCTACTCGGCGGTGTGGCAAGTTTTCGTCAAGCCGCCCGAGGAAGTAAACGTAGCCTAATGTCGACTATGTGGCCAGAAAGTCAAGCGTGGCCAGGGGGCCCATGTTGGGACTACAGCGTTGCGTCAGCATATGCAGCGTCGCCATTCGGTGGCCTGGGAAAAACGTGATAAAGATACGGCGGTTCTGCCTGCCCCAGCCCAGGGTTCCATTTTGTCATAGGGTGCTGGCAGATTACGGGCCTCCCATAGGTGCCGCCAGGCCCCAAATCGGCCATGGGCCCCCGTACCGCCTGGTCACGCTGCTGCTGGGCCCACAGTGTGACCTGGGTCCCTGTACGGCCTCCCATTGCTTCCACTCTGCCATGTGCCACTTTGAGGTCTCCTCACACTCCTACGGTTTTCAATTTTGTCATAGGTTGCTGGCAGATTAAAGGCCTCCCATAGGTGCCGCCAGGCCCCAAATCGCCAATGGGCCCCCGTACCGCCTGGTCACGCTGCTGCTGAGCCCACAGTGTGACCTGGGTCCCTTTACGGCCTCCCATTGCTTCCACTCTGCCATGTGCCACTTTGAGGTCTCCTCACACTCCTGCGGTTTTCCATTTTGTCATAGGTTGCTGGCAGATTAAAGGCCTCCCATAGGTGCCGCCAGGCCCCAAATCGCCAATGGGCCCCCGTACCGCCTGGTCATGCTGCTGCTGAGCCCACAGTGTGACCTGGGTCCCTGTACGGCCTCCCATTGCTTCCACTCTGCCATGTGCCACTTTGAAATCTCCTCACACTCCTGCGGTTGTCCATTTTGTCATAGGTTGCTGGCAGATTAAAGGCCTCCCATAGGTGCCGCCAGGCCCCAAATCGGCCATGGGCCCCCGTACCGCCTGGTCACGCTGCTGCTGAGCCCACAGTGTGACCTGGGTCCCTGTACCGCCTCCCATTGCTCCCACTCTGCCATGTGCCACTTTCAGGTCTCCTCACACTCCTGCTGGTTTCCATTTTGTCATAGGTTGCTGTATGGCCTCCCATTGCTGCTGCCTCCACCGCCACACTGTGGCTCCAAACACTGGTTTTGGCCCCGTGACTGGCCAAATGAGTGAAATGTGCGGTGATTCTAAGATCGACGGCACTCATCTGCATGTCATACTGACTGACAGTATTATTTCTCTTCCCCAGCAGACTCCAAGGGCATTTAAATTAAAGGTACAGTGTTCTGCACTAATATTAAGTCTCTCTGAAGCCTAGAAACACCCTTTTTTAAGTTAAATTCACAGCGAATATATTCGACTCAAATCGAATATTGTCCACGAATTCGCCGAATCAGTCGAATCGAGTTTTTCAATACTTCGCTCATCTCTATTGAGTATCTTTCATGGTTCAATAAAGCTTTGTGTGTTCCCCATGTTCTTTGCGTGTTCTGTCCTGCCTACGCTTCCGTCACAGGAGTGTTAGTGAGCATTGCTTCCTCCTTCAGAATCACACGTGAGAACGAGCCCTAAGGGTTTGTATTGGATCCTATTTCCTGCTTGTTATGGATAGGGATGTTCATTCCATATGTACAAAGCCTGCTCACAGGTCTACTTCAAGGAGAACCCCAAATCCCATGGATGAGATCACAAAGAGAAAGATTCCCTCAGAGAGGAGAAGACATGAGAAGAGGAAGGTGATGGAAGATTCTACATCGGTGAGGATGGAGGACACCCAGAGATATCAGGAAACACCGAGAGACGGGAACAATCACAAGACGTCACATTTCCCGATCACTGCAGGATCACAGATCTCACTTACCGTAATGTCTGAATTTTACTCTCCGGGTTCATCAGAAAGGAAAGATCAGGAGGACCCGATTCATCTTCTTCTGCTCTGTCCTCTCCCGGACAATCTTTACTGGGAATAGCACATCTCTCGAACCTAAACCAACAATGAGACAATAATTACCACCAGGAATGTATGACCTCTGACAACACGCTAACAATGTAACACCCAACATTTCCCTCCCACATGGCTGCCTTCCCTCCGGCTCTACACTCTCATGCTGGTCCTGATGTCATTGGTGGCTATGATCGGTCTTTGAAGTCACACTCTAGACAAAACGTTCGATGCCCCTGATATATATATATGTACTGTATATACAGGATCTCCGGACTACCTACACAAGAGGTTCCATTCATCAACACATTCTGGGAAATCCTGGAACACCACTTTGGTTAACATATACAATGCAGTTCAGACATTCCCATCTCCGCCCACTTCTGCAGACAATTGGTCCCTCCAATGTTGGGGTGATGATGTCACACCCCTGGAATTATTTCCCTCCTCCAGATCTCTGAACACTAAGCTTTCCCTCCACTGGCTGGACACACCCATTCCTGTCCACCAATGAATGACTGGCAGCTCACACCTGACCCGGCAGGAGGAGGGCGATAGGTCAGTCGGCACCACTGCTGAACACTGGACAACCTCTACGAGGTGCAGACACACTGGGGAGGTCATAGAATCTCATGATGGGACATAATATCCCAATACTGGGGGCTATGAAGTGAGATGGGAGGGATTGCAGTTATCATTCCCCTCCCCCTCTCATCTCCCCCCCATACAGGTTTAGGGGAACCCTTTATATGTGTCCTGATAATAACAAGACCCCCGCTATCATCCTTTCATCTTGGGGGTCTGTGCTGTATATTGGAAGATAGGAAAAGGGGGAATGAAGAGGGAACCTTCCAGACAAGTTTCTCACCATTTCACAAGAGATCGACCTTTGGACAGATTTGTGATTTATTATCTCCACACAGCCTCGTCCTTTATACTGGATTTAATGGAGAGATTGGAGATTGGATGGTGTGTGTGCCCTAGAAATCATTGTCGGGGCGATTTATAGAAGGGCCCTGTGAATGGCTCAATATTCACACAAAAGTCACAAATCATCTCTGTGATGTGTGGAATCTGTGTGAAATGTTGCCTTTTATAGGGTGAATGTGACATTCCCTAACATTCGATCAGAAGAGAAAATTGACCCAATTACATTCAACCTGAAGAGTTAGAGAAGATTTTATCTCCAGTCATAAGAAGAGAGTGAATCAGGAAAATACTGCATTATGGCCACTAGATGGAGCTGATGGTCAGAAGAAATAAATATTAAGTGTACTGAATCGTCTACTACAGAGATCGATCTCCTATACAGAACATACGATGTACAGAGATCGATCTCCTATACAGGACACACAATGTACAGAGATCGATCTCCTATACAGAACATACAATGTACAGAAATCAATCTCCTATACAGAACATACAACGTACAGAGATCGATCTCCTATACAGGACATACAACGTACAGAGATCGATCTCCTATACAGGACATACAACGTACAGAGATCGATCTCCTATACAGATCATACAATGTACAGAGATCGATCTCCTATACAGGACATACAATGTACAGAGATCGATCTCCTATACAGAACATACAATGTACAGAGATCGATCTCCTATACAGAACATACAATGTACAGAGATCGATCTCCTATACAGAACATACAATGTACAGAGATCGATCTCCTGGATTCGGTATGGCGGTTCCCTCTGCAGTATGGGATCCATGACACAGCCAGTGGGGAGCTCAGGAATCTCCATACACGGAGCTCAGCTCTTCCACACATTATTCGCTCTTCTGGTCGAATGTTCTTAGGACGATGTTCTCCTAGGATGGAATGTCAGGGAATGTTACATTCACCCTGTGAAAGGCCACAGATGGAAGCTGACATCTCACACATATTACAAACATTGCCGGGAATTTTGGTGACTTCGGCACAAATTGTAAATCCTTCACACAAAGACCATCTTTGTATCCTCCAGATCCTCTGCAACAAGTACATGTGGAGTTTTGGGGGATGGGGTACATGTGGGTGACATGTGATCATGTGTGTGATGAATGGTATAATTGGGGGAGGGGCAGGGAAAGGGTTAATCCGATGTAAATGGTGCGATTCTCCCAGAAGTCCTGACTTCAGTGACACCAAGTCAGTCCCCCCCCAGTGTCAGAATGCCGCCGCAGTCCCGCTATAAGTTGCTGATCGCCACCATTACCAGTAAAATAATAATATCCCAGTATCTATCCCGCCATTTGTAGGCGCTATAACTTTCACATAAACCAATTAATTTACACGTATCGGGATTTTTCAGCGAAGACACGGAGCGGAAGACACGGAATGGGGGACACGGAGCTGAGAGACACGGAGCGGGGGACATTTTGGTGTAAATTTATGACAAAATTTGATTTTTAATTTTTTTTCTGGACATGTTTTACAGCAAAAAGTAAAAAATATTGGGTTTTTTCTCAAAATGTTAATTTTTTTTTGCTTATAGCTCAAAAAATAAAAACTGCACAGAGGATCAAATACCACCGAAAGAAAGCTCAAATTGTGGGGGAAAAAAGGACAGAAATTTCAACTGGGTGCAGCGCTGCATGACTGCGCAATTATCAGTTAAAATAACGCAGGGGGGGGAATCCTCTGAAGGAGGTGGGGGGGAATCCTATGGAGGGGGAGGGGGGGAAATCCTCTGGAAAAGGGGGAGGGAATCTTCTGGAGGGGTTAAACTATGAAAATCAATCAAGCATAAAGCAATAATCAGATGACATCACCAGCATTCCCGGGATATAGACATTGTGGTCACATGATATCCGAGTCCTCCCCGGATTGGAGCAAAGTGTCAGCTGAAAGCAGCGCTGGATTATGGAAACAACGACCAGCAGCAGAAATGTCCCCGACAGAAGCTGAAAGCTGTTGCTGAGAGATGTGGGGGGCGGGGTCTCCTATTGTCATGTGACCTGCAAGGAGGACACACCTACAGTGGTCCTATTGGTGCAGCCGCCGACAGTGTCATGGCAACGCATGTCACCTGCGCATGCTCCATGCCAGTTTACTGCTCACGCATGCGCTCAAAGTCTATCCTGCACCGGCCGCCGTTATCATGGAAACGCATGACATCAGCGGTGGGCAGGACAAGACGGAGGCAGGTCACCAGTGTCATGGAAATGCATGACACCGACGCCACACAAGCCAATGGGCGGGCAGGGTTGCAGAGATGAGCTGTGAAGAAAGAAGAACAGAAAGGAAGCCGATTGAGGGTCGGTTCACACTCCATGCATTTCAGTTACTTTTCATCTCCATCTAAAACGCACAGAAAGTAGGTTACATGGTGGTCAATGTCATAGTTCACATCAGCGCTTGCAGTTCCAGTGTGTTCAAGCCGAAGAAAAAAGCAGAACACGCCGCATCTCCTCCACACAGAACTGCACTGGAACGCGCAACATGCATTAAAAATGCACCGGAACACAACAAAAATGCAGTTTTTCATGCGTTCCGATGTTCTTTCATTCATTCCAGTTGGTTTTCCCTTCTCTCTTTCTTCAATTTAGAAGGAGACATGTGTGCTCCAGTGCGTTTTTGATGTGTTTTGCCACAATCTGCAGAAAAATGTGAGCGGGCACATGCGTTTCTGCTACGCTCAGGTGTGAATGGGATGTGCTTGGGAGGAAGTTTTTAGGCAACAAGGATGACCAGGGAGGAAAGGTGAGGGGTAAATAAAGCACTGCCTCAGAAGTCGCAGCAAAGTCACAAAGATGAAGACAAATGTATGACTTGCTGGTGATTTTACATTGAAGTCTATGGGAGGCGTGCAGCTCAAGAATCACCCAAAAGTAGAACAAGAAGTATTTTTGTTGTTGCAGCGACTCGAGGTGCAGCAATTAAGAGAGAACCCCATAAAATCTGTGTGTTTTCATTTCACCTGCAACTTTACATGTCACCAGAATGTCGCTGGAAAGATCCCACCAGTGTGACCCAGGGCAGAGGACTGAGGAAAGAATGAGTTCCCAGGACTTCTAACACGTGTGGTCTGATAATCCCCGTTATACTGTATGCAGGTTCCTGCCCATTCTCTACATTCAGTTAGGATATCCTCACACTCACTTACCTGACCTCCTGACACCTGTGTAGGAATGGAGACAGGAGTTTCTGCCACTCCGGATCCACAGTGAACGATTCAAAAGATAAAGACTGAAAAGTTTCTCTCTTCAAAGCCTTCAAGCAATAGCTCAGCTCCTTGGAATAATTACTTCTCATCAACAAGTGATCAGTATATGAGCCCCACAGCTCCAGACTTGAACAACCAGACATGACGCTCCTAATGAAGTCCTCATCCTGAGTCTCATACAGATAGAAGATGGTCTGAGGATAGAGATCTCGATCAATGTACTTCATGGCCCATTTCATCACTGCAGGTCTGGCTCGGAGTGAGATGTTGATTCCTGTGATCTCTGAGAATATCTTCACCTGATCTTCATTTAGGAGACCAAACAGGAATTGTACAGCTAATGATAAATGTGAGTGCCGGAAACTGAAGTCACGGAGTGATTCTCCTTTACAGATCTCCGGGAGGAAAGTACCTTTCATAAATCCCAACCAATCATCCAGCACATAATACAGAGCAGCAAGGAATTCCTGTACACTCAGGTGGATGAAGCTGTAGCAGGTCTGGGTGCGGATGTCCCAATGAAAGATGTTCTCATTCAGAAATACAGACTCCACCTCAGACAGAGAAAGTCCATGTCTTTCCAGATCTTTCTTCTCAAATAAGATTTGTTGCTGCAGAACCCCCTGATTGGCCAGAGCACACAGCTTCTTCAGACAGGTTTGTTTCCTGCGTACAGACTGCTCCTTGCTGTGATGGGTTATTAGAACCTCCAGGTAGAGAAGGTAAATTGAAGTCGTCGTTTTACACTGAATTACACCCAAATCTTTTCCTATTTCTTGTTTCATTACAGTGCAGACAATCCAGCATGTGATGGGGACGGCACACATGGTGTACAGAACTTCATTGTCTTTTATTATACTGAGAACCTTGTCTGCATCTTCCTTATTTCCAAAGAATTGATGGACATATTCCTCTCGATCGTCCCTTGTAAATCCCTGGATTTCCACATTGCGAGGACCATCAATGAATGTGTTAAGTTTCTCCATGGCCAGTGACCTCGTGGTGATGATCAGAGAAGAATGTGGGAGAACCTGTCTCCTGAGCAACCTTTGGAGAATTATTTCCTTGTGGTTTTCTTCGTGACAAACCTCAGATTTCTCCTCCAGAGTCCAACTCAGCTCATCAAACCCATCAACTAGAAAGAGAAGTTTTCTTTGACTTTCAGGATCCTCTAGAAGAGACACCAGGTCATCTGAACTCTCTAGTCTGCAGGCTCTGGATAAAAGTCCCACAAGGCTTATGTTTCCAGGGATGGTGTTGATTTCTCTACAGCTCAGATAAAACAGAAAGTCAAACTTGTCTTGGTAGAGATTCCCAGAGGCCCAGTCCAGCATGATCTTCTTGGAGGTCATTGTTTTCCCAATCCCAGCAGGTCCTTCTAACACCACAATCTTAGGGATACAACCAACTTCATCAGGGTCAAAGAGGGCCTGGATTGTGGTTGGGGAGGATCCATCAGAAGGTCTTTTCTCCATGGTCTGTAGATGTCTGCTGCCTGAACTCCTTAATTCTTGTTCTTTTCCCTCTTTTTTCTGGGGTCCTTTTCTCATCGATAACTTGATGTATCTTTTCTGTAGATGAACAGTCTCCCCCCTACAGGGATTATATTCTTTAATCTTCTGGAATTCCTCTTTCATAGACACTTTGTGTTCCTTTTTGAAGTCTTTATGAGAGAAAGGAAAATATTTTATTCCTCATACACACATGAAATAGTATTTATAAGACAGAGTTGGAAATATTATATTCTAACTATAAACCCGAAGAGTGGAACCCTAAAAGAAGATATCTCATGAAATACAGGAGGATTGTGGAAGCATCCAAACTATGGACTCACCATCCAGAGCAGAGGAGCAAAGAGAAACCATGAAGGGTCCCCCTGACAGCTGGGGCCCTTTCCTTTGGTCCAGGGGCCCTTCCCACTAACTCCCACCACAGGGCCTTTTATAAGCCCCGGCTCACACTGCTGCCACTTATCAATGACTTATGACACAAAGTCACATGACAAATCAAAACACATTTATTTCAGTAGGTGCCATCCTAATCAATGTGACTCAAGCTGCTAGTACAACCTTTGTGACCCTGGTAGTTCCACCACTGATCCAGACTACAACAGAACAAAATGTTCATCCAGAAGAGACTCCATATGAAAAGTTGATGTCCTACTAACCTGATAATCTGTTGTGTGTCATCTTCTTCTTCGGTTTGGCTGAAAATAAGATGAGGGAAGTGATTAGTCCTGACAAACCTCTGAAATGTATAAAATAATAACTAAGAGAGTTATTAGTGTAGCAGATCCTCCCCGACACCATCATCCCACCAACCCTCTGTAGATTGGAGTCTCTCTTCCTTCTATTTCTCCATGCAGGTGATGGGGAGTGTCTAGGTCTGCCTGGTAACATCTCAGCATATTGCAGTGACATATGACCATAGTGGGGGGACCAAAACCCCCCCAATTCTCTATGCAGGTTTTACAGGCACACACCTGGAATCTGGAGTCATGACTCCTCTTTCTGATGTTGGTTCAGGTGGATGCATTGGGCACAAGGCTCAGAACTTCGAGTAACAGTCATGAGGGCCTCCCTGTACTACAACTATAAATATGGAGGGTCTGTATAATAGGCAAGTGGCTGCAATTGTATTGCTGTGCTCGGCATGCTGAGTGATGTCATTGTGTTATGGGGACTAACTGCCAGCATCCTGGGGAATTGTTACTCTTGTGTCCCTTTCAGAATGTTCCTGAACTCCGTAGTCTTTTCCTTCATCCACAATTTTGATACCCAAATTAATTTTATTCTGTAAACTCCCTCAGGAAAGATTGTTTAACCCCTTAATGACTGAGGGTAAAACAAATGTTAATGCCTGAACACAAATATGTCATCTTGATCTGTGTTAGTACATCTGTACATATCAATGCAACTACATTGTGTATCCAGGAGGATCATACCACGTCTTGTCAGGACAAACTGGGCTTCATTTGTTGGGAAACGGTGACAGGCATCTCCTGATTGTTTATTATCAAAGGAGCTTCAACCAGCATGGTATCTTTGGAAACTTCATGGACCTGATGAAGTCACGTGATGCATGACGCAATGCATCGGACAGAAGCATAGTGACGTCATTTCCAATTGCGGCCGTGATCGCCGCCATCTTAGTTTTCAAAAATACCATGCTGTTTGTGGGCGTTTGCAGCCCTTTTCCCTTGTGAGTGTATTTCTTGCATTTTTCATGTTCTTTAAATAAAATGAACATTACTGCACTATGAGGATTCCCTCTCTCTTGTTCACTTATGTATGACATCTGCTATATGCTTCTCGGTGATGCTGAGCTCCCAATCACCAGGGAGGATTACTGCTGTTTTTCACCTATGTGATGTGGGTCAGTTTATGAGGTGAGTGTGCATGCCTGGTGATGGTGGATACCACACAGCACAGTAAAGGAGAAGAGTCACAGTTTTCTGCTATTCACCTGATGGACTGTCTTATTGCACTGTTTTGATGATATATATATTTTCACTGTTTATTATTGGTCCCATATTCTATATTACCTGTGTTGAGGTTTTTATATGTGGACCTCATTTACATTACATGTTTATTGACATATACACTGACACTATTTATGTATTTATTATTGTTTGGTTGAGGATTTATATTTATATATTATTATTGTCAATATTTGTTAGCACAGCACTAATTTTACATTTATTATTTTTTAGCGATGGAACACTTTTTGGGTGATTGCTGCTTCTTTAGATTTGTATATCCTGTATGTATACAATGTATTATATAATAGATCCTGTATGTATACAATGTATGATATAATGTGTCCTGTATGTATACAGTGTATTATATAATGGATCCTGTAT